>NC_090437.1:506317755-506620785 GCF_031143425.1 Pleurodeles waltl
AGGTATAATTAGTGCTGTAATTTGTGGGGTAATTAGCACCCACACATTGATTTTACATATGTGAACAGAGATGTGGTGGTCCCCAGGGATGAGGTGGCTGGGCACCCTCCCCGCATTGTGTTTAATTAAAGCCCCAGGGAGGTGGTGGATCCTGGGGCTGTCGGGGGTGGGAAGGGGTGAGAGCAGCCCCCTGCATTGTGTTTTATGTAAATCTCTGGGGAAGTGGTGGTCCCCATGGCTGTGTGGGGGAGGGGGCTTAGCGTCACCCCACATTTCTTTAAACACATTCTGCCCGGGAAAGTGGCGGTCCCAGGGTCTGTGAGAGGCCAGGCGGCCACCCCGCATTTCTTTACAAACATTGTGCCTCAGAGAGGTGGCAAAATTCCAATGCCCCTGGGATCTGACCCACCCAAGGGGCTCCATTTAAACAAGCGCAGGAGGTCGCACTTGTTTTTTTTTGCCAAGATTCATGAATCCTCCACGACTCTCTGCAATTTTTTTTAACGAAATGCTTTTTTTGCTCTGGGGGGGTCCCAATTGGGACCCGAGCACCAGAGCTAAGGGGGTCAGGGTGTACCTACACTGGGCCCTTTTCTTGTTTTTTGTGTTTTCTCTGGTACTCGGCTGAAGCTGAGTCCCAACATGGCTGCCAAAGCTTCCTTGCTGAAGTGTTGGCAGCCAATTAGATCTCAGCACGAAATTGGTAGGGTTCACAGAGCCTTTGCATGCCTATAGAAAAAATGTTTTTTTTTTTAATTACTCAAAAACTAATGAACTGATTTACACCAAATTACAAAATGGGCACTTTCCGGACCAAAAGCTAAATTTCTGACAAATTTGGTGTAATTCCGTCCAGTGGTTGGGGATGTAGACCTGTTCAAACTCCCTATGGGAATTATCATTGGAAAGGCTCCTTTTTTGCCCCCCACTTTTTCTTGGTCCCTGCTTGATGGATCACCCCAAAACTGTCTAGACAGCCGCTGATGTGACTGTCAATTTTTTGGGGAACATTTTGTGAATATTTGTCAACCAGCGCCAAAGAAATAGGAAAGCCAAAAAAATGCTTTTTCTATAGAAACTAGGTCCTAACAATAACTACCTAGTAGTAGTTTGGTCAGTTGACGTAAAAGTACATCTTACGTTAAAATGAATAGTATAATAATAATAAAACACACAATAAAATTGCAGATACAGCAAACCCAATTATTCCATACTACAGGAGGTTGGGGCCCCTGAATCTTATATTTATCGTGAAATGATTATGCTAAAATCTAACACTCAGTAAAAACTAATGCTGCCTCAAGGAAACACTTCTTATGGATTCTATTCATGACAGAATAAGCATTCTTCCATTTTAGCCCACTTACATTGGAGAATCAAATGTATACATAAATAGACCTTTCACACCATATCACAGTGTAAAATATTATGATTTCCCTTGAGGCAACCCCTTCAGTCTGATCTTCCAGCCCACTCTAAATACTCTGCTTCTGCGAAGACTATTATTGCCTTCAGTTCACTCTTTAAAATTCTTAGAGCCTCCCAGTAATGCCTTACATCCTCCAGCTTGCCGACAGCAATTATCCATTTCTTACGCAGCAATAAATACAGAGGGAAGAAAAAAAGGAAATGATCTTCCATTTCTTCTCCCAGCAGGCAACAGGGATAGTTCTCAGAAGAGCAATCTGATTTGTCTCACTAAGCTGTAAGTGTTCTTAAGGCTAGTGAGCCAAACCTAAACTGCACATATAATCGTTTTGCTAAAGGCGGATAAATTCTATCCATATATACTTCAAAGTTTGGTGAACATTTAACACTCAAAAACTGCCCTGTTAGACTTCCATCATTTTGGCCAGACCAAATTTGTAGCAAAACATTTTCCCAATATGCTTTTTTCACTTTGTGTGCAGCACCTTTCCAGCTACCTCCATTGATTTCCATATCTCTTTCAATTTCAGACTGCTTCTTAACAAATTTTCGGCCAGGGGAAATGAACCAGCCTGTCTCAGCAAATTAGGTTGCTATAGAGTTCTCGTAGGGAATCAGCAGCTCAGGGGTGGACCTAATCCTCACCCAGTATAATAAAAGTTTTATGAAAGACACCAAGTGGATAGGATTTCAAACTAGCTCAACGAAACCAGAGGTGTGCCCTGGCAGGTTGAGCAGGCCCCTTATGAACTTTTTCTCTACCGATGTCAGAGCAGCTGCATCAGCAGATCCCCATATCTCTGCCCTGTAAATGGCAGCTACAACTGCTGTTGCTCTGCATATTTTAAAGGCCAGTGACACGGCACTCCCTTCATTTGCCTTATATTTTCCTTCAATTCAGAGTGCTGTAAAGTGAAGGCCTGTTTTGCTCTTCTTCATTTATTGGGCCCAGGTCAAGGTGTCAGACAGTCGTATTCCTAAGTAGTGGAAGCATTTGACCTGTTCTATCAAAGAACCATAATTCGTCATTCTGCCTTTAAAGCACCTGTGTGTGTTTATCCCCATATATTTTGCTTTAGACAGGTTAATTTCCAGGCCCCTCTTTCTGCAAAAAGCCGCAAAGGAGTCCTATTTCATCTAGAAGTCCATGGGAGTTCTTGAGATAAGAAGAGTATCGTCCGCGAACATTATGATCAAGACAGGTACTCCAGCTATCTTGGGTGCATCATGCACACATTCAGATAACCATTTAACTGCCCCATTAATATAGAAACTAAAGAGTACCTAAGCCAGTAAGCATCCCTGCTTTACTCCCAGTTTAATGGGGATTCTCTCAGTTAAATCACCACCCATATTCCACCTCACTTTTGCATAAGTCTTAGTATGAAGGACTCTTAGAATCCAAAGGTCTCCCGGCATCCCATAGGCTTCCAATACCCACCAAAAGCTGTCACTGGGTACCAGGTCAAAAGCTGACCTCAGATCTATAAAGGTGGCATGCAAATGGTCTCTCTTCTGGGTAACATGCTTCCAGCACAACACCATCAAACAAAAGACCTGGTTGAGGGTACTAACTTTTTTCCTGAAGCCTGTCTGTGTGTCCTCAAGAATGAGATTGTCAGTAGTCCATTTTTACACCATTGTCAGCGCCTACCTACAAAATACTTTTTGGCTATTATCCAATAAACTTATTGGTCTATAGTTAGAAGGCAGATCTCTACTTCCCTTTTTGTATATCAAGATTATAACAGCACCAAGCCATGTAGGCGGCATATTCTTTCCCCTCATAATAGCATTCCTCAGCAAATTAAAGTAGGGAACCCACACTTTAGGGTGTGATAAGAAAAGTTCATCAGGGATGCCGTCCAACACAGGATCTTTTTCCTTCTTCATTTGTTTTAAGGAATCCACCATATCAGTCAAAGTGAAATCACCGGGCTCCCTGTCTACAGCAGCCACACCCCCGCAATATAAGTGGTACTTGCTTGTTCTTTTAAAATTACCTTCCACTTGTACTCCTCCTGTTCCATTTCTGATCCCTTCTCACTGAAGAGGGTCCTAAAATGAGCAGCCCACTTTTCTGGCGGCACAACCACCTCCAAGTGATTATCAATTACCTGAGTGCCTCATACAGCTAGCTTCCAGAAAGCCTTTGAATTCTTATGTTCGAATGCATTCATAAGCTCTATCCACTGATTTATCTCCCAATTTCTTTTAGCTTTAATCAGTTTTATTTAATAACTTATCCTGGCATCAATTATTTCAGTCCTGCTACCATTATTTGTAGCATCAAGAAGACAAGCTTTTGCAAATTGGCATTCTTTGTTAATCCAACCAGGCATGATTTTTTGATGATTCCCCCGTTTACTAGCTTTTTCAAACAGAGGCCTCAGTTGTACCATTAGTTGACAATGCACAGTAACTATTTCTGTCTTGGTCATGTCCAGGGTAACTGTTGGGGCTAAATGTTCCACAAATAGCTCATATGTATGTGCTAATGCAGCTGGCTTTGCAGCAACGCCCTTCCATTTAACATTCCTCCTATTGTTTGTTGTCTCAAGCGAATATTAAATGATTGAAGAAGGTAATATTGAGCTCATGAAGGTAGATGTTACGAATTTGGCATGCAGGGCTTGATGGTCACTATCCGGTCTTGGGACAATAACCATATCATCCAATGATGACCATAAAGCCAAAACGTATATTATCAATATGGCTTGTCGCAGGGCCTCTTTTAAAGGTTGAGCAAGTGGGTAGTCTGAGCTAGTATTTGCCATTAACAATTCTTAGACCATACTCTGGTCTTCCAACTACCCTGCCACTGCAGTTGGTTTTATTACAAAATGGTCAGGAGCCCTCAATCTAGTTGATGTACCAAGGATTTGCAGCAATTGGTCCAAATTAATCTCCCCGTAGCAAGTCTCATATTATAATCTCCTGCAATGAGTTTTAAAGTATTATCATGGAAAAGTTTTAACATATACAAAAGATGGTCCACTATGGCAGATTGTAACCTTAGGAGGCTGATCTAACATAAATATTAAAAATAACAATATGTTTCACCCCATGGAGGGCTTTTACTTTTATTTCCAGCCCCAACAAGTCGCTACTCTTGGATGGAACTAGTTTCACTGTTGGAAAGAGGTCAAGCCTTAACCAAGTCAATAGTCCTAATGCTCTTCCAGATGTAGATAGCACAGCGTTCGCACAAAATGTAATAACAACGATTCTGAACACTGGTGCCACCGCCCAAGAGTCCTTTAAAAGGGTGATATGATTGGTCAATGAACTCCCCCCATTCATAGTCTGCAAGTTTTGCTCTCATTCCTGCCAGATTCCATGATAATAATCTAAGAAAGCTTTCACCAACCCCCCCTTTCCAAACCAAGCCTATTTGAAGGACAATCCTAGTCTTCAAATTCATGTATGCCTTCCCAGCATTCGTGTGATTACACTGTGTTCTCTCTCTAACTTCACTAACAGCAGAATCCTGTAATGGAACTAATCCATAGAGGGTGTCAAGATCCCCCTGAGACGGTATAGTGGTAGGTAATATGACCCTCCTGCTCCCCTACAGTCATCCAATCTCAGACAAGTTGGAACACTCTACAGTATACAGAAAACGTTGTTAAGGCACAGGAGGGTTACAAGTCGCTGCTTCCATAGGCTCTGCTGGAGAGTTTGGGGGCAATTAGCTTAAATCTAATTAGAGATTTAAATCAGGTCTAAACCTTAGCTCCATTCCTAGTAGATCATCCACCATGTGTGGTTCTTAAGCTTCAGCCCTATATAATCAGAATGGGTTATACTATCACTACTGCAAATAGCATACATGATGTCATCCCTAATTATGGATCGGCACCCTCTAGTATGTCATAGACAATGAATCACTTTATTAACATAAGAATCACTAGATTCCCTATCTCCTTGTGGTAATTTAGTAAAATATTGTCAAATAAATATCACAAGAACTAATTGTGGCCTCATTAGATTTAGTTTACAATAGTATCCAGTGGGGATTCTGTTCTTCCTAACTAAGGGCCAACTATGAGGGTGGCGCTCACACTCACAATGGCTATCAGACCGCTGAAGTTGCAGCAGTCTGACCACCACATTACGAGGTTGACAGGCAGCCCCTCCAACCTACGGCCATCCTTGCCAGGATCAGAGATCCTGATGGGCTGACGCCAGGTGCAGGTTGCAATCAGCCAGGACGGCGCAGAGCGCAGCACTGCCCAGAGCGCAGCACTGCCCTGCTGATTACAACCTGGTTCTCCGCCAGCCTTAAAAGACCTGCGGAGAACACGTGCACAGGTCCCCCTGCCCAGCACCCTTGTAATGCACGCTATCTTCAATGCAGACAGTGCGCATTACAAGGGTGATGGTGCCCCCAGCGGGTGGCAGCATTGACACTGGCTCGATTATGAGCTGGCAACAAGGCTGTCACCACTGTCCCATTAGGCTAAGGTCAGTCCAGCAGGACAGTCTTAATGGGGCTGGCAGGGAGGTAGCCAGCATGGTGCAACCACCCTGTTGGGAGTTTGGTGGGCGGGTGTTCCCGTCCACCAAACTCATAAGTGGCCCCTAAGTGATGTATGTTTTGCTGGTATCCAATTCTGATTAGGCAAATGCCTTCCTTCAATCAGTTCCCCTCTAACATAATTTTTGGATGTAACCAGATTCTTTCTGGGACGATCTCCCTTATTAGGGTCAACCAGTTTACCAGTTTGCCCACACATGAATGTAGGCTTGGGGGGGGTCACGTTTACTGCATACTGCTAATGGTTTGTTATTTTTATCACCTGCATTAATGCAGATACTCGCTACGATATCCGTTAGGTTAACCTCTTTCTCATTCAACCCTTTGCCCAACCTACTCATACACTCACGCAGGCTAAGGATCTCCCCTCTAGGAAGGTGAAATTGTACAGCTGTTTCTCCACCACTTTCTTGGGTGACATCTTTAGGAGGCACATTCCCTATCTTATCAAACATCATAATATTATCTGAGGATTCAATTGATTCATTAGATTGTAGGGTTGCATACCGATTTGAGCATTCAGTGGTAACTGTAGAGATGATAAATGTATGTGATTGCTCCACAGGCAACACCTGCATAGAGGATGATGGAGTACATCTTGGGAAATTCACCACTGGTGGATTAATACTACTTTTGTCCTTCCAGCCAGCTCCTGCAATACAGCTAATATTTAACTTCCTAAGATATGAACAGATACCCTTCTGTGAGGTTCTCCTCCTCCCCTTCGTAAGTTGTGCACCTGATTCACTCGTAGCAAGAAGGCTCTCCACTTCTTCTATCAGGTCGTCTATTTCACTCAGAGTACAATTCTCTGCTGAGTGCCTAGGTATTTTAGTTGCACCTTCTACCCCCAACGGTTTCTCCACAGCCTTTTATTTAACCATAGTAGAGATGGCTGTGCACTGCACACTAACTGTGGCTATGACAAAAAGGCCTAATTCTATTGATTACTTAGTAATACCCTCAGGTTATGAATGCTATTAGTGATGCAGGATAAAGATGGACACCACAGTGTATGCAGTCAACTGTGCAGTCTATAATATCCCACTCGAGAAAGAGGCAAAAAAAGAAAGGGCAATTTATCAGCTGCTTCAACAGAGCTATAGAATATCAGATAATTGCATACACCCACCACTGTAGGAACAAAGCTGTCCAGTAAATTAGCCAAAGACTGTCTCTGGGAAAAGAGAAATCCGTACCCTCCCATTCTGACTAGCAAAACTCCCACATCGCTCCAAATCAAGTTGTTTCTGCAGGATAAGAAGAAAACACCTGCTTCCCCTTAAGGCCACTCGTTTAGGTATACAGCAGCTCCCACTTCCATTCGCTCTTACCTGGAACAATGGTGATTAAAATGAGGGCCAATGGGGTGGTCCTGCCCTGCCTCTTCCTGTCGCTGACGGAGGCAGGACAGGGCTGCCTTTGGGGCAGACGTCTCCTGTGTGTGGCTTGCATGCGTCCCACACTGCGGCAGGATGAAGCATGCTTTATAATGCTACTGCAACTGCCCAGGTGATGAATATCCTAAGGACTACCTCCTGGTGCCCTGGGAATCATAAAAAATAGAGTCCTGCACTCACGCTTCTTGTTTGTTGAACCTGAGCTGTGGGAGGATGAAGCCAGCTTTATAGTGCTAGTGCAACTGCCCAGGTAATTATTATGCCAAGAAACAGTTCCTAGGGCCCTAGGAATTGTAGGAAATGGAGTCCTGCTCTCACACTCCTTGTTTGTTGAACTCGCACTGCGAGAGGATGAAGCACGCTTTATAGCACTAGTGCAACTGCCCAGGTGCTGAATATCCCATGGACCGCCTCCTGGGGCCCTGGCAATTGTAGGAAATGGAGTCCTGCACTCACGCTCCTTGTTTGTTGAAGACTTATTTGTTTGGAGACTAAGGGCTTTACTTAGATTTAGGTGGTAACTGTCCGCTGTCAACTTTACCACTGAAAACTTGTACTCCGCCAAGATGGTCTGCCTCAGTATTTAGATGTTGGTTGTCTCATTGCCAAAAGCCCACATTATAACCACGATCTCTGTCAAGAAACACAACCCATGTCAATGGCAGGAGAGGGAAAAGTGGATGCCGGCGAGGGACCCCAGACACCCTTTCTGCATTGAAGATTTGGATGTGCCTTTTAGCTAAGCAAAAAGTGGAGGTCCAACCTACACTTTTGAATTAGTGGTCTGGGGGCAATAGGGATGAACACTCACCTTTTTTCCTGATTCCACCCTGGACACGACACGATTGGATAACACTTGCCATGGCTGCTGCTACTGACCCAAGAAGTAAACCGACACCCCCATCACCGGACTCAAAGGCAGAGACGCAACATTGCCAGGGTATGTAGGGTGGCAATACACAGGAGGTCTGCATGGTGAAAAGCGTGGCCTTGGTCCCACCGGCATCCACTTTTCCCTCTCCCGCCGTTGACGTGCACGGTGTTTCTTGGTGGAGGTGGTGGTTCAAATGCGGGCTTTTGGCTATGAGACTGCCAACATCTAAATCACGGAGGCGGATGGGTTTACAGTTGAAAAGTCAACAGCGGGACCATTATCACCAACATCTAAAGCAGGCCCTAAATTGTATTATAATTATAGCTTAATCACTATGAGAAAATATACACCTAAAATCATAAAATCATGAAGAATACAGTATTAAAGTACTTCTTGCAAAACAAGCTGCTGCGACTATCTGATTCTGAATAAGAGGAAATTTGAGGCCCCTTCAAAGCCGGAGAAATAACTGAAATCTTTGCAAGGCATATCCTCCAGCGAGGATGTGCTCCCTTCTGGATTTTATAAATATTTAAAAAAATTCTTGAGTCTATTGTTCATGCAATTGCCAAATAGATTGATGGCTGGGGAACCTTCCCCATTTTTATTTTGCAAAGCATGAACAATTTGTTTTGCTAAACCAGGAAAAAAACGAATACGTCATTTATTTTAGATTCATTAGTTGTTAAACTAACTATTACTAAATGCTAATGCCTGAACTGCACTGTTACTAATTCACCCCGATCAATATGGCTTTATCCAGAGTAGACAACTTTACCCAAATCAGAATTTTTTTATTGAATTAATTGACTTGTTCTGTACATATAAGGATATTACAGCTGTTAAACCTGTCATCCTTAGGGTGGTCTCCTCCCAAAACTTTTCCCTTCACCCTCCTATTTTTCAGAATTTGTTTTTGCTGGCCTTGGAACTCTGTGAACTTTACCTTTGCTAATCAGTGCTAAAGTGCTTGTGCTCACTCCCTAAAACATGATAAGATGCTGCCCCAGTGATTGCCTGTGGCTGAGAATAATTAAAGCATTCCACCCATCACCCTGTTGTTGCTACAGTTGACGCCCTAATCAAATGTTAGCACTTATTAAATGTATTGAGGCAACCTCATTTTATCCAATGGGAGAGGTAGGCCTCATGGTAGTGAACACATATTAAGGCTTTTAGCTTTACTACCAGAACATGTAAAACATAAATATATACATTCAATCTTTTAATTACAATGCACCCTATTTTATGGGCTGCCTGGGGCCTACTTTGTGGGTGACATATATTTCATGCAAGAGGAGTTTAAGGCTGCAAGCACTTTAGGACTGGTTAACAGTAGTAAAGTGCAAAGAGTCCTAAGGCCAGCAAAAACTAATTATGAAAAATAAGAGGGTGAAGGCAAAAAGTTTGAGAGAAAACCAACCTGAGGCTAAAAGGTCTAACACATGCTCCCCCCAGCTGAAAGTGGGGAGAAATACCCAGCCTCCTGGAAGCTCTCACCATTAAAGTGAAAGAACCTGGAAAGACCATAAGCACTGGAGTGGTCCTACCCAGGACGGTGATCTACCATGAGCTCCATTCCCTGTAGAGAGATGGGCCACCTCAACAGTTTTGCATTGCACCTCTTATCTGCATGAGCCATCAGCCACCTGGGGTCTGTCTGAATCCCAAACAGGTATTGTCTCAGCTTCCTAAGTGATCAGACCACACAAAAGACTTCCCTTTCAATATCACTTGAAATTTTTTCCCTGGGAAACAGCCTCCTATTGATGAAGGCTACAGTCTGGTATACCACTGTGATAACACTGCTCCCATGCAATGCTCTGAGGCATTAGTTTGCACAATCAATTTCTGTAAAAAGTAAGGGGGCTTGAGTACCACGGCTGTACACTTGGCCTGTTTGAGGGACTCAAAGGTTTAATGACAGTACCCTGTTGAGAACACTTCTTTGGGCTGCTTCTTGAAAGTCATCTCAGTTGAGGGGGCAACAATGGTGTCATATCCCTTAACAAACCTCCTGTAGTAAATATGGAGGCCCAGGACGACCCTCATCAGGTCAGAATGTGATATGGAGTACCCTTAAGGGGTTTCATGAGGTTCACCAAGTAGGTGGCCTCCCCCTTCCTCTCTATCACCTTGTAGGGCCCTGTCTATGGGTCGTAGAGGGCTCTGGGCTTCACTGGTTCCATAAACCACACCTTCTCAGCAGGCTGAAACTCTACCAGAGTGGCCTTCTGGTTACCAGAGTTTCATGACTTCATGACTACCTTCCAAGTTCTCAAAAGCTTTCTTCAAGAATTTTGACATTTGGTTCCTGAGGGCTAGCATAGAGCTGACCACATCTTGGGGATTTTGTGGGTGCCTTGCTCCCACCCCTCCTTCACCAGACTAAGAGGTCCGCTAACAGGATAGGCTTTGAGGAACTCAAATGGGCTAAAGCCTAGCTCCCTTTTGTGACACCTCCCTGGGACCAAAAAGAAGGCATTGTGAGAGGACATCCTGCTTCTGCCTCATAGACTCAGGTAGGCTATAATCATGCCTTTTACAGTCTTGTTGAAACTTTGAACAAGCCCATTGCTTTGAGGATGATAGGTTGTGGAGAAATTGTAGGTTGCTCCACACTCTTTGCTCTTGGACTTCATGTAGGCAGATTTGAAGTTGGTGCCCCATTTCCAAGGGGACCACTTCTTGGGTGAGTCTCCATCAGGGCCCTTGCACTGTGGGTGCAGTCACAAACCTCAGTGATATGATATTGCCTCTTAGTATTGAGTGGCATAGTCCAGCAAAACCAGGATAAACCTGTTTCCTGAGGCAGTTTTGGCGTTCAAGGATCCAGCAATGTAATTGTCCACAATTTCAAAGTGGGTGACAATAACAGGTAAGGGATTCAGGGGAGCCTTCAGCTTTTTTCTGTTTTCCCACTGTCCTGGCAGTTGAGACATGCCCTGGAGAATGTATATGGGGAAGACTTCATCTGGGCTGATAAAAGTGGGGAACAAGCAACGCAGCAAAGGTCTTGTCCCACCCCAGGTGTCCTACCAGAGGTATTTCATGAGGTAGATGATGCTAACTGCGCAGGAGGTGATTTTACAAATGAATGAAGTGACCTCCAGAAGTATCACCATCTGCCTGGGCTTCAACTTGCCTCTTCATGCCCTCTAGGGTTGGGCACTCTTTCTGTGCTTGCAGTATTCCTCCCTGGGGGGCCCACCCTCAAACTTCCATCCATCTAGCTCAGGTAAGACTCTTGGGGAAACAATGTCCTCTTGGGTAGGCTCTAGGTTGGCCTCCTCTGGCTCCCCATTCACCTGTGCAGTTTTCCTATGTTCTCTGCCCTTCCCTTTCTTGAAAGCTGCCTGGGCCATTCTTTCAGGCTCCAGGCTTCCTTGACTCCCCTCCTGGGTAGCCATGGACCTTGTGATCATTCAGACCCACTCAGGTAACCCAAACATTTGGAGGTGTGACCTGAGCTCCACTTTCTTCCATGCACTGTGCTCTAGATCATTCCACAGCAAATAATCCACAGGCATGGCAGTGCTCATAGCTGCCATCAAAGAACCTGTGTCTACATCCATTCAAAGGGAAGCAGTTGCTACTATAACCTGGCTAAAAGTATTAGATATCACCTTCTCTGAAGACACCAGATGACACCTGACAGCAGTCATACTAGCTCCTGTGTCTCTCAGAGCCTCCACCCTCTGCCGATTGATAGTGACCCCATACCTATACTCAGAAGTAATTGAAGGCATGTGGGCTTTGGGCATTATCTCTCTGTCACCCACGGACACTAGGGTAACCTGAGCTGTCTACCCCACATTAACTGGGGCCATCTGCTCCCCAAATGCTACAGTGGACAACCCAGGGGTACACCCACCAGCGAGAGGCTGGACTTGCTGCCCCTCACCCAGGCATTCAGTGCCCTGCTGAAATAGTCCAATAAGTCCACCCAAGAGTGGTTTGGCAGTTTGTGGCTATCCATGAACCTCTGACAGCCCTAATAAGGGATCAACCCAAATGTAGAGACAAGTATGGATTTCGCAGAGATATACTTTGTCTGGTCACCCATCTCAAGGGTAAAAGGTGTGTCCCTCCAAGCTTTAGGCATGTGTTTCTATAAACTAACCCCTAGTAATCCTCTGGGGTCCTATGCATTCTCAGGGTTACCTCATAGGCAGGGAACCATTTTTTATATCATCTCCTACCACATAAATGGGCACCATGTACTGTGGTATGTGGACCCTTACTTCTCCAGAGGACACTAAGGGTGTGCTGTCACCATCACTTCTGGATCCTGATTTTTGCCTAGCCTTGTACCCCAGCTCCTTCATGCTCTTTACATGTTCCAGCAAGAGTTTTCTTTCAGAAGGGCTCTCTCAGCCTCCACCCTTTCTCTGGCTAAGGGCCTTTCTACTTCAGCCTTTCCCTCCTCTGCTTTCATCTTGGCCAGCTGTAGTTTGAGCTCTTGCTCTGCCATCCTGTCCTCAAGCTCCTCTGGACAGGGGCTAGGCAGACAAACTGATTTCTGCCCTCTCATGGGGCTCCCCTGGGGGTGAGCTGTGCTTCTCCTGCAGCTCACGACTCGTCTGTGCCCTCATCATTATATAAATTCATTCCTTCCTCTTCAGGGTTGTTCCCGTCTGGTGTGGCCTGCAGCTTCTTGACCTCCTCATAGGCTCTGAGGACTATCTGGAGGTCCACCTTCATGGCATTCTTGTTAGCATCTTGCCCCCTCTTCTTGCAGAGCATCTACAGCTCTGCCCTGAAAAGGATACAGCTCCATCTCCATGGTACAAAAAAGAAGCCAGGGCTATTAAATTAAGAGAAAGGGAAAACACTCACTGGAAAATGAAGTAGAATTTAAAGAAAGTTAACAAGTCAACTCTGATGTCAAATTACTTATATGGGGTTTCTGTTTCATACAAATCACCATATGGTAGTGCACAAACAGAAGTAACTGTATCATACCACAGCCACCATTGTGAGAACCTGGGTTGTTGGTTGAGTGAGGTGTCAACCCTGCTCAAGCAACAGCCATAATCCCTGTCAGAATGAACCATGAAAGTCACTAAATTAACCTGTGTTTACCCTTCTGGTAGGTTAGCACAAAAGCAGTCAGGATTAATTTACAGGCAAAGTGAAAGTATTTATACTGCACACAAACAGAAATAAGGTGAAAACATAACACAAGAGAAATTTAGAAAAATAGAGTACATTTTAACAAAGTAATTGATACAAAAGCAACAAAGATTTAATCAGAAGAACCAGAGTTATTACTTTATAAAATATAATTTAAAAGCTGGTGCCTAAAGATCAAAGCATCATCCTAGGGCATCTAGTCGTGTGAGGCCAGGTCAAAGTCAAAAAGTATGTGCACCCACAATGGAGCATGGATCAGATACAAGAAGTGGATACAGCCTGGTTGGTGCTTACCTTCGAAATTAGAAGGATTTTCAACAACAAATGTCTGAGAAGGTAAAGTTCAGTGGGGCAAGTCTGTAGGGGTTGTCCCCGGAAGAAATGTCATCTTCAGACCCTGAGAGAGCCACTGGAAAAAGTCATTGTGAAGATTTCTGTGTCCATATTGCTGGTACTGAAAAGAGTTACACAGGCAGGACTGCCGACCACCTAGCAAAAAAGGCAGACCGCCAGGGGCACGGCGGCCTGGCAGTAAGCGGTCCAGCACTGACAACACCATGGCAAGCCACCAAGCATATTACAAGCACATAGTCGCCATGGTGGACCCTTCAATGAAGGTCCGAACCATAGCAGTTCATGCCCAGCAAAGTAATAGACAACTGCACATTGGATGATTTTGAAAACAACATAGCTGACACACATTGCCACAGTGGACACACCTGGAAAGGACACTATAAAATGCACCGGTTCACAGACCAAAATCCTTTGCATTTCAGCACAAAACAAAGAAGCGAGAGGACCTTATATCCAAAACACTTCATAGATTAGGCACCCTTCTTTCCCCATACAACACCCTACATACACTTTTGTGCAATCACACCCTTGTGCACGTCCCCTGGTCAGTAAGTCACTGTCACCCATTGTCTTTTTAAACCACCATGTCACAGTTGAAAAATCCATGTTTTTCAGAATATGAGTTAAGAGTCATGGTGGATGAAATCATAAGAGTAGAGCTACACTTGTTTGGAACACAAATCCAGTAGACTCCTCTCAGTAGGGAAATCGAAATGTGGGACAGGATAGTCGACAGAGTCAATGCTGTTGGCACCACCCTGCGCACAAAGGAGGACATCAGCAAGAGGCGGAATTACTTCAGGGGCTAGGTCCATTCCCTGGTCTGCAGGTACCTTGTACAAGGTCTCTGCTTGCTGTAACACTAAACCGTTGGAGATAGATTTCACAATTTAACCAGTAACATTCTACGTTTTACGTCAACCAATATAGATGCAGCTGGGCACACAGAACAGGCCGCCACTACCCCCCTGGATGAAGCCCTCAGTGAAGAAGACACTCCTGGATGTCTGAACGTGGAGGACGGTTCTGGCCAATCTTGACAAACTGGTCATTCGGCAACAGTGAGTCTCACTGTGGCCACTACATCACCTCCTAGCCCAGTTGCCTCAACATCACAGGCAGTCATTTGCCTCCCAACCTGTGTCCCGAGCACAGTGTCTACCATCTGGATCCTGAGTTGCAATGCAACACTTCTGAAAATGAGGGTTCAAGAACAAGTTGGAGATGGCACCCTGTAGGGTGCATTGGAGGGATGCTGTGGGCCAGCAGGGTGAGGCCACCTGGGCTGATATTAGTCAGGACACCTTCAGCTACGTCCTGAGGGCCTATCAGGGGTCCCAAGATGTAAGGGGTCAGGTCTTGACTGAACTCCTGCAAATCAAGCAGCTACAGAGAGACATGCACATAGACATGCAGGAAAATATGGAGGCCCAAAGTACGAACATGGCCTCTCTAACAGGGGTGCTATGGGACATTCACATCACCCTGAGCAGGGTTTTCAACAACAGTCTACCTCTTCCTTTGACTCATCTCCACCAGGCACATCAACATTGGTGCCAGCCACTGGAAGGGAGTCCCAGCCAGAGGTAGAACCAGGCCCAGACACCCTTGCCTCTGTAACAGCAGATTCTCCCCCCCCCCCACCAAACGCAGGGATATCCAGCAAAGAATCCAGGACGTGCAGATGGCAAGACACCCACCACTGCCAGCAAGTGACCTCTTCCTAAAGGACCTACTTTGCGTGCCACACATTCATTCTGCTGACTGATCCTTAACCACCTACTAGTTCCAATGGGAGGAGTACTCTGGAATTTGGACTCCTAAAAGTGTTACATCTTTTCCAATGATTTCATTCACTGTGACTGACCCTTCACTTTACATCTTTTGCTTCTTCCTGTCCAAATTCTATTTTCAGAATTAGCATTGTAATAAATGTACCCATCAGAAACTCATTGTCTACTTGCTTAATTTTCACATTTCACTATGTCGAGATGTAAGACCATGTGAACCATACAATGAAAATACAAGCTACTTGTGCAAGCAGTGATATGTGACAGGTACACAATGTCCAGCTCAGGATTACATACATTACACACCAACACATCAGTACAAGTGTCTGGTCAAACCAACAATTCTATTACAGTGTACATCACATAGGCTGTCAATATGTCTGGAGTCTTAGTAACAAGAATGTGTGACTCATACTGAGTCAAAGTACATATTTCAAGGTACAGACATCCCAGACCACAGAATGAAGGGCTTTTTCAGACATTGTCCTGTAGAATAGGCAAACATTAAAGTGGTCAATGTCAACAGCTTGAGCCTTATCATGTACCACACCCAAGTAATCTAATATCAAATAAATCAAGGTATAGACAGATGGCAGTACAACAGTCCCTAATCACAGGCCCATCATAGTCCACATCCCATGCATCTGGTGGTATGATACAAATATATGTGAGTGTTGTGGCACAGGCACTGTGGCCTGCAGTGATGAAACACAGCTACAGTCATGCAAAAAATTGTTTAGCCAATCCGAATGAAAAATGACTTGATCAAAAGCTAGGACTACATGTTTTCAGAAAACATGATGACACAAATGATGGATCAGGCCCTCCACAAGACACAAAACAAGTACAATATGCACTTCTGTGCCTCCACCCAAATACTGTGCCAGCTGTCTTGGTACAGGTCTCACACATCCCTAATCTGCAACTTACATTACCTGGAACAGCCCATGCCCACATGAATGTCAGGGCAGCATCAGATACCTGCCAAAGTCACAACTCTTAAATGCCCACATGAATATGCCATGGTGAAGGTACCTGTACAAAGAACAAAACAAGGAGTATAGGCTTGAAACCATACGTATGACAAGTCCCATAGCAAGCAAATTGAAAATAAAGCACAGTGCAAGGAATGTAACACAAACGAAGCAAGATTATCAATGTTGGTATCACCTCCCTAGTTGTTTCTGAAACACTTAACTTCACACATTCTGACAACTACAGTTCATTGTACAGTAGCAATCCTGACATCACACAACATACACTGATGAAAAGTTGCTGTTGATGAGATCTTCCTGCAAGTCAGCTGCCTCCTCTTCACCACTGTGATCCTCACTTGGCATTTCAGGATTCTCACCCAGTGGCACTGCAGACTCCCCCTCCTCTGGGATGTGTGGGATATTCCTGTGCAGGGTGATGTGTATCTGGCACACTTCCCCAGGTAGATAGAGGGGGGACTCCACCAGTCTGGTCTAGACAGCGGAATCTGGCCTTCAGGAGCCAAAAGCCCACTCCACTGCACACCATGTTCTTCCATAGGCCTCATTGAAGTGGACTTCCCCTGGCGTAGTTGGATTCCTCGGCGGAGTCAACAACCAAGAACGCTGGGGATATGCAGTCTTCAGTCAAGAAATGAGACAGAAGTGCATCAATGAATCCCTCACTTCCTGGTTGTAGCACCTGACATTGCACACAGGCAATCAAGATAGGCATGACTTACCAACAAGCCAGGCCCTCTCTGGGTGCAGTTGTGACATCAGCTGGGGTATGGTGCTGTTCCACATTATGAAGGAAACATGATCTGAACCCGGATAACAGGCACATACATGTAAGATGTAGAGATCCACCAAACAGACAACTTGCACGCTGATGGAATGGAAGTTCTTTCTGTTGCAATAGACTTGTACAGCGACTTGCAGTGGCCCCAACCATCACATGTGGGAGGTGGCCAAAGCCATAAACATCAGCATTCACATTGGCTAAATCCTCATGTTGGGGGAACCTGATATAGCTGTCAATGTGTTTCACCATTGTTGAGAGGAAATCCTTCAACACCAAACTGAACATAGGTCGGGACATACCAGCAGATAGGGCCACTGTAGGTTGGAAGGACCTTCAGCTAGGATGTGCAATACTGACATGACTTGTACAATGAGTGGTATGCTTGTTGGATACCTAATAGCTGGCATCAGATCTGGCTCCAACTGATGGAATAAGTCCACTATTGTTTGCCTATTCAGATGGTAGAGCAGCATGACATGGCATTCTTCCATGGTCTGAAAGTCTGGCAGTGGATGGTAGACAAGAGTTTGCTGCAATTTCACTTTCTCAGGGTACCTATGTGTGACATGACTTGGAATGTTAGTCATTGTGTCCCCAGCAATATAGATAATGCATGCCAACAATATCATATGACAAAGCATTTTTGACTGGTTAGACATGACACACATTACACATCCCAGCTGGCGTCTGCGTAAGGGTCACATGTGACCTCCCCCCACTTGGTTTTCAACAACATGGATTTGGATGAAACTCAAAGATGTGCTAAACAATTGCCCCTTGACATGTCACTGATATTATGATGGCCAAAAAGACCATCGGCGGTGGTGGCCCAAGCACTGCTGCTAAGTGCCATCTATGCCCTACAACAAACTACAATAGTGGTTGAGTAGAAGGACCTACATGACAAGACAGTATAAGTATGTTTGTGATGCAACTGACCATATATTGTAGGTGCGACACAGTTTATAAAGCCGAATACAGCATTTCAGGCTGCCAGAATGACTGATGCTTGACCTATTCAACTGGACACTAATAATCACGTGACTGTAGGTGGAAGTCATCACAGCGGTAGGCGATTGCTACCATGGCGGACACAGACATAGGCTAACATTGTTGCCTGTGTCGGTCACGTCCTAATGACTGTGTTCGCCTGGATTAATGACCACCGACGTGACCGCCATGTTGTGCAGAATAACTCACTTGACTTCTGACACTGCTGCCAGCAACACCTCCATGACCTGAACTGCTGGGTGGTGCTCTGGGAGCAATCATGCCACATCCAGCAAGTGATAGGGCCCCTGGCTTCCCTCTAGAGGAGCTGAGAGGCTTGTAAATTAGGTCCTACGCTGTATGGACACCTCTATGGCTCACCAAACGAGCAGGTAAGAAGCTCAGAGGCACAATTGATACTGTTCGACACCATCCTTTCTCTCCTCACAGGTTACAAGGTGCCCCTGTGTGCCAGTTAGACTTCTTGTGTGCCTGTTGTTGCAGTCTGTGTGGCATCAATGGGATGTACATGGTGCTGATATTGGTGGCCAGTAACATACTTTAAGTTCAGTAACATTGTTTTATGTCAGGTTTTGGGTTCCTATTTCCTCCTTGTGTTGAATGCACATAACTAGGCAAGGAGACTTTACTGCCATCCACTGACATCTTTTTCTTTACGATGTGTGTAGATATAAGACAACATGCATGTGCATGACAGCATGAGCTGTGTATGCATTTTGAATGAGTCATTTGAGGATCTTGTAACCAATGTAAATAGTACCACATATCTTTCACCGCACATGTGGCCTTTCCAAACTGTAGTCTGGGAGGCTTATTCTGACTCACTCTCACTTCAGGTTGCCACACACACCACATGACAAATTGCTGATGTCCATATGATGTACTGTCATTCATGGAAGTCATGAAAATGGAGTGTCATGTAGGTTCTGTATGCTCAGCCTGCAGAGACCAGGGCCTGTCAAATGTATCTTCCAGTATGGGACGTAGTCATGGCTGTGATAGAGTCACTATGGCAATGCAACTGTGGCTCTGTGGCCATTCATTGTACACCAGCAGATCCTATCATGTGGCCAATATGAGGCTCTAGTGGCAAAACGTGCCCTGAATGCCTCAGTACATTGACTAGATTAGAAATGGGTACTGAGGTTAATCCATGAACTGGCCCATTTGTGCATTTATCATCATTGTCACTGTGTGCCTTTAACTCATGACAGGTCCCTTACTGCCACATCTCTGTCACCTTCACAGGGGTCATATTTGTCCTGTACAGGCTTATTGCACTGATGACAGTCCCACTGTGCAGAGAGCGTGTTGATTCCTGGGAGGCCATGACATGTGACTCAGTAGCTTGATCACATAGCAGAAATTGTACAATGAATACCTTTGTGTGTTGGATGCCATCTCTGTGAAATAGAGACATATGTCTAAAGGAGTGTTCTGCGGTACAGGTACATATCACGGAACCCACCCCCTGAAGTGGCATAAGTCTGCATTCGGTAGGCCACATGTCCACACATACACAAGGAAGACACTTTCTGTACCCAGCATGCCAGCCCCTTCATTGTCACTCAAGTGTAAGGGTGAAGCCTGTACTGTGGCAGTTACCTGTCGGGAATGTTTGCAGTGAGTCAATCTCATAGAATGTGAATTTGTTGGTCCAGTCTGGCCTCAGGAGTTTATCCTTCAGAAGTCACACATTTGTGTAGTGTTTCATTGTGGTTCACATCACAGTACGTGGTGCTGGAGCATGGGCTATCTGATGTGGGTAGGCTTGCTTAGTTCTGATAGGTTATGAGCTAGCTAGTGGGTTAGTCTGCAGATTGATACAAAAGTGTGTAGTCATGTCCCTGTACTTATTGGCTTGTGTGCTTTACACTTGTGGCGTTTTAACAAATTAAACATTTCTAGCATGTTTTTTCTGACATATGTGTGACCCAGCCATTTGTGTGAACATTTGTGATTGTTAGCATGTGTCCCTTTTTCTTTTGACAAAATGTGTACGTTGCTATTTCCTGCATGGTGTATCTGTGTTCATGGGATGATTCCTGTATTTCCTCACATATATGTGTATGCCAATCTGTGTTTGGAATAGGATATTTGAAATGGGAGTACATTCATGTGGTGCCACAGAGAGGAGTGTTTCACCATTGGTTGTTGGCTCACACATACCCTCAGCTGTCACTGCATGCCATTTGGCTTGTACAACTGCAATAGAAATGAGGGACGAGACGTGTTAGACTAGATTTTTTTGTCACAATGTGCATTTCTAGGCCATTGATGTGGCATCATGTAGCAAAGTGTACTGCACATGTGTAATGGGTAAGGTTTTTTTCCTGACCGTTGGCATGCATCATGGAATGTCTTGCAGTTATGTTGAAATCACATGTTTGGGTACAACAATTCAGCCACAGACATCACGGTTTGCAGGACCAACATAGAGACCGTGATGTAGCTTCCCACTGGGCAACATGTTGAGGGCCTTCTACAGCTATTTGCAAATCTTTATGTCTCTCCAACTTACAAAGAACAAATGGCCTCTACTGATGGTATCAGAGTATAAAATTATAAGGGGTGCTAAACATTAGTGATAATTTCCATGGGGTTTGCTGATTCATTGTGTTGTGGATTTTAGGGACATATCTCCCTGACAATTTGCACATGATGTCTACAGTGTAAATTTCCATGCCAAATGTGTGGCCTATCAGAGGAACATTAGTACTACCCCCATTACTCCATTGGGAAAAATTGCACTTGGTGAAGTGTGCATTGTGGATGTTTCCAGTGTGAAATTAGTATTTCAATGTCACCTTCCCAACTCTACTGTACTGTTGTCAGCAATATGGCATGTTCTGGGAGCATCATTTCTTATTGTAGTGCAATTGTGTATGTGACAAATACATTTCTGCATTACCTTGTGTGGAATCTGTAGGAATGTAGACATTGGCCTACTATGGTAGGACAACAGGTAAGTGATGATGCTCCATGAGGTAAAGCATTGAAGGTGATGTGATCTCCTACGTGTTCAATGGTTACTATGATTGCACAACTTCAGCCATGGAATTATAGTTGTCTGAGATCCTGATTTTCCTTGGGGCAGCAGTTGGCAGTTCAGATGGCATGCATACATATGGTATTGTACATGTAGGGGCCTCTTTGGTAAAGTTTGTTGCTGGGGGCTACTTGACATCATGGTAATGTTTGCTAATCACAGCTGTTGTTCAAGTGTGATTAGGGACATGTGATGAATCTATTTCACTTTGTATTTGCAGCATCAGCCCAGACAAGCAAAGGAGACAGTTCACAGGCAAGTGGGGAAGCATCTGGCCACAGGACCTCAGGTCAAACACCACTGACAAAGAGGGACCCAGTTGCCCAAAGGGTGAGGGTAGTGCCTCGGTGGTGACCAGATCTACATCATCATCATCTGATTCTTCCTCCAGTGACCACTCCGTAGTGGTGGTAGACCCAATGGGACATACTACAGTACCATCTTTGTCACCCTCCCTGTTGCTCCACACCCAGTTGCCTGTGCCCGCTCACCCAAGAGGCACCTTCAACCCGGCCCTTGTTATCCTGCTGCCCTGAGTGAGGAGGCTATTGACCTCCTGAGGAGTATCTCTGTGGTCAGGCTGACATTGTGAATGCCATTCAGGGGTTGGCCTGCCAACTTCAGCATACCAATGCTTTCCTTGAAGGCATTCATAGTGCCATGTCTGGCCTACAGAAATCTTTTCAGGCTCTGGCCTCCTCACTAATGACAGCCAGTCACCCCCCACATTCCATAGCCCCTCCACCTACCTGTTCCCAATCCAAATCCTCCATTCCACCACCTATCCCAAGCACACAGACAAATCTGCAAGCACCCACCTCAAAACAAACACGCACCACACATAAACACAAACACCACAAAACACACCTGCGTACAAGCACTCAACATACACCCCCACACACACATCAGCCACTACTTCCCTAGACACCCCCACCAGCCCACACACCACATTAAGCAAATCCACAGGCACAAAAACAACAGGCAGTGACACATCCCACACTCTTGCAGACACCACCTCAAAGACACACAGACATCCACCACAACCAACATACCCGCAGACACCATCCCAACAGCCACACACACATCCACCACTACAAGTATACCTGCAGACACCACCCCAACAGACACAGACACATCCACCACTCCAACATCACTTAGCACTTCCACCTCCAAGGCCCCAAGACATGCAAACACTCACACTCGCAAATGCAACAGACACCACCCTTAAATAAGCTTATCTCACTCACACATGCACCCAAGACATCAACACAGACACACCAGACAACTACTCCCTCTACCTCCAAATTCCCAGCTCCTTCTGATGACCATCCCCATGTTTCAGAGGAAAGGTTTTTTTGTTAACTTGCCATTTCCCCTGTTCCCTCCACCCCGTCCCAAACCCAAGATGCCCGATCCACATCTCAAACCATCCTTTCCAGATCCAAGTCCTCTCCTGTCACACCTGCCCCCGCAAGCACCCATACCCCTCCCAGAAGAAGCCCACCCATACCAAGAAAGAGTCCACCCCTCCCAAACCCAAACCCACCCATCCCAAATCTGCCCCCCTGTTGATTCCTGAAGTGCCTGCCTGCCCACTTGATGCCCCTTCCTGTGGAGGTTCCATAACAGTAATAGGAGTCAAGTGTGTGCACAGTACTGTGCACTGAAAGACTGCTGGATTGGCCAATGGCCTTGGACATTTTGCATTTGGGTACAAATAAACCCGAACAGTTGCTTTGTTGGGTACACATTTGTCCTGCTATTCCTTTTCTACCTTTATGTTGTTCCTAAGTAACTTGGATTGTCTGCCAGTAGATGTGTGTGTTTCAGCCTGCTTGCTGATCCATTTGTTGATGTTTGCAATATCTAACTTTGTGGGCAGTGCTGGTGTTACCCATGACAAAGGTAGATGTTGACTGTATGGATATGTGGGTGTTAATAAAATTGTAGCATCATTGCATTGTGTTCTGTTTGGTATAGCAAGTGTTTCATCTTGTGTTGTCCAATGTCAGCATGTATAGTGGTACACTTGTCCCCCTGATATGGATTGTACATGCATCTCATGTGTGGGAACTCAAGTTTTGTTTCTCCAGATCTGGAGGGTGTTCAATTGTGCTACTGTTGTTAATATTTGATTGTGCATGTGTCCATTTTGCTGTGTGTACCTTGTAGCTACTTCATCTAGATTTATGGCCCAGGCTGTTGGTGTTGTATGTGCTTTCTTGACTTGCACTTCCACATTGGGCAGATAGGCATGTCACTTGGCTTCACTATTGTTTGTCCCTGAGATACCTGAAGGATAAGTTCCAGTGAAAATGCTGTTTTAGAGCTGTGTGCAAAGCATAATGTGACCCAGTGCAGCATCCTTCCCTGAGTGCTCATGAAGCCCCCTCCCTAGTGTGCATGTATTGTTTGCATAGTGAGCTTTCTATATTTGTCACTCTGTCTATTGTGCATCCCATTCTCCTTCCATTGTATTGCAATGTGCGTGATGTGGGTCGATGCAGGGCTGGTTCATGGGAGAGGTGCTTGTGTTCCATGACACATACATACATATGTGTGTTGAATCAGACAGCAGTCCATGGCATGTGTGCAATGTGAGGATGTCAGTTATATTTCTAGTTGTAACTTTTCTGTGCTGTTGGTGTTGTGTGACACAATGTTCTGCACACTTCACTGTCCCTGTGCCTAAAATGTGCAGATGTGTGTTTTTGTGTAGTGTTGCAGAGCAGTTACAGTGACAGTCCCAAAGGGGGCATTTGTGGGTGTGTCCTTCTTTGTTAATGACTCCAACTCTGTACAGGATGACAAGTGTACTTGGCCCACATAGCGTGACCCTCATCTCATGTGGATGTCGGTGCATTGATCAGTTAACGTTAACACAGTATTGCGTGAAAAAGTATAAATCAGGGCCTAAGTCTCTTTTTTGGAAGTCAAAAACCTCCAGGGGGATAAAGCTGCAAGCTTTAACGGACGAGGGATCCACAAGCCCCATACTCCTTCTGTGAAGGACCGATGAACAGGATTTGCTGCAGTGGAGAAGAATGCAATGGGACCTGCAGCAAAGTTAGGCTGACAATGCATCTTGGGTAGATTGATGAGCTGGTAGGCCCAGGTCTCCTTTCAGTTCTCAGAGTCCCAAGCTTTGGATTTAGGCTAACTTTAGCACCACTTCCAAAGGTCCAGGACTGGAGAGACACCGCTTGGAGGGTCAGGCAACAATAAGAATGGGCCCAGGTGCACGTTGAAGATAGTTGGAACCTTTTCTGTTTCTGAGGCTCTGTTCAGGGGGCCAGCCAACTAGCCATTTCTGTCATTTTGTTAGTCCTAGGTGCAAGAGATAGAACTGAACGCAAGCAGCTGGGAAGACCTCTGGGTGTTTAATGCAGGCTTCAGGGTTCAGAGCAGTCCTTTCAGTTGCAACAAAGCAGCCTTTCAATGTACACAGCAGGCCTCAATGTAGGCAGCAGGCAGTCCTCTGAGAGTCCTTCCACAAGTCCAGAAAGTAAACTGAACAGTGTGTCTGAAGGTCCTCTTTTTATATCTTGTGCCTTCTTTGAAGTAGTAGTCTCTAGAGAATTCCCTTTGAAGTGTTTGAAGTTTCCTGACTTTCCTACCCTGGCTCCACCTTGACTACATGAACAACAAGTAATGTGAAGACCTTTGTGTGAAGGCAGGGCACACCCTAATGATGTCCAAAGCTTTGTTTTGGTATTGACGAGAGGCCCAACTGGGGTGGAATTACATCCCCCAGCTATCACCTGGGGCAAAGGAGGAGCCAAGGTTTCAAGGCGTGCTGAAAAGCACGAGTGACTCCCTGCAGTGCGGGATGCCCAAAGCTTTGTTTTGGTGTTGACAAGTGGCCCAAATGGGATGGGATTACGCCCCCAGAGATCACCTGGGGCAGAGGAGGAGCCAAGGTTTCAAGGCGAGCTGAAAAGCGCAAGTGACTCCCCGCAACGCAGGAAGTGTGCGCAATGCACCCGGGCACGTGCCTGAGGGAAGACTGGGCCAAGACGGGCCTGTCTTAGCCTGACATAGCCCAGCAGAAGCTGGGCTGGATCTGCTCTCTTTCAAGTTGCTCAGAAGGGTTGTTGGTATGTAAAGTAAAATCTAGTTGGGTGGCACACAGGTACTGTGGCATATAAATTGATTTAAATTATTTTAGGGCTTTTTATCGTGCTTGCCTTTTTACCTTGAAACTTAAAATAGGCATTAGGAAGGGAACGGGCGGGTCTTTGGTGTGCACAGACTCACATCTGTGCCTTACTTTGCATGGCTTCTTGACCTGGGCCATTAATCTTGTGTCAAATGAGATTAAGATGGCCGAGCGACGCCTTTCTCTTACCATGGAAAACTGTGACTCTTCATTGGTGCTAGCTGTGTTGTGCTTGCCCCCCTTTTGTTGGGGTGAACCTGTTTCTCCCTTTGTGCCCATGATATAGCAGGGTGCCTTGCAGCTGGAATGTGAAAATGCATGTGGTCCTGGAGGGGAGGCAACTGGGGGTGGGCCGATTGTAGGACTTGGTGCGACAGACAAAAGTTTAGTGGTTTCAAACCTGGGCCCTCCCCCAAACGAAGGAAAAAGGTGCATAAAGATAATCCAGCAGAGACCAAAGTTAGTACTAAAGCACGAAGGCTTGCTGACCAATGTAAATGTAAAAATTTATCTGAAAGCAGTAACTTTTGGGGTAGCTTGAGCACCCAACTAGAGGTTCTGTTGAATGCTAAACTAAGGCCCATTTATGACAAGGTCAATATTATTGAGTCTAGCTTATGTCCTTAACAACACGTCCTTAAGGACGCCGAGGTATCCAACACAAGCGTAACCATGCTTGCCTGAACAACGCATGGCTTTTTCTGTACCTTAACCACACATGTGCTGAACTGCACGCATGCATGGTTAAGGCACAGAAAAAGACATGCTTTGTTCAGGAGAGGATGCGGTTAGGTAAGTGGGGCATGGGTGGGGAGTAAATTAAGGGAATGAGGTGGGTGGGTGGTCGGACAGGCTATTTTTCTTAAGGGATGGGGTGGGGAGTTTGGGTATTTTTTTTAAGGACTTAGGGTGGGGAGGTTGAGCTACTTTTTTTTTTAGGGGTGGGAGTGTTTTTATTTAGGGCTTAGGGTGGGTGGTAGGGTAGTTTATTTTTAAAGGGATGCAGGAAGGTTTATTGAAGGGCAGAAGGAGGGAGGAAAGAAGATGAGGAAGGATCAGGAGAGATGACAGGGTGAGGTAAGTGGGCTTGGGGCAGGGTTGGTGGGTAGTTTTTAGAGGTGGGGTAGATCTAGGGCTTACGGTGGGTGGAGGGTGTCGGGGAACTTTAGTTTTTAAGTCAGGGGTGGGGGTTCGGGGTATTTATTTTTTAGGGCTTAGGGTGAATGGGGTATGAGTGTAGTTTACTTATCAAGGGAGGGAAGGTTTTAGGGCTCAGGGAGGGTAGAGGTGTCGGGGTTGTCTAGGTTTTGGGGGGTCAGGATAGTTATTTTTTAGGGCTCAGGGTGGGGGGGTGTCGGGGTAATTTAGTTTTTAGGGGCAGGGTGGGGGGTCAGGAAAGTTTTTTTTTAGGGTTCAGGTCGGGTGGGGGTGTTGGGATAATTTACTGCTATGGGGCAGAGGGTAGTTTGGTGTAGTTCTTTTATGGTTCAGAGTGAGTGGGGGTCAGGGTACTTCAGTTTATAGTTTGATTAGTTTTTTTTTAGGGCTCATCAGGGTAGTTTAGGTATTTGGGGTGGGTGGCAGTTTTGGCCCTCATTTGCAGAACAGAACCATGCATGCCATTTTGCATGCGTTTCCACACATGCCTTTACTAGGCATGCTTTTGCAACAAAATTCGTTATTAGGGCATGCGTGGTAAAGGCATGCATGGAAACGATGCAGTCGTCGTTCCGACCTTGTTGTTAAGGCATAAGTTGTTCCAACATGCATGGTTCCATCATACAACCAGTTTGACAAATCTAGGTAAGGCTAGGGTGGCAGAAGACTCCCATGTATAAAATCAGCAGGCATTGGGAGAGCCAGGTGTTGTCGTGGTGGCAGTGCCCTCTGGAAAGGATGCAAACTTTGCAGCCCCTAACATTAGTGAGGCGACAGAGAATATCAAGGAGAATAATTTATTGGTTAATCCCACAGAGCGACAGGTGGAGTCTCACAAATTCCAGCACAAACGGGGACCTCACATTTGCCCTCCCTGGTAAATGTTCAGCAGGAAGAAATTAACCCAGACAGATCTGTACTCTATTATTCTGAGGCTGTCTGAAGTTGAGTCAGAGATTGTGGGGTGTGGGGAAAGTGGGCAAAGGAGTAACCCTTTTTTAAATAATCTTAGTTGGAATGAGGCCACTCTAGCACCTAAGATTCATCTTGAGGGATGGCAACTATTTATCAAGGGTTATGACATAGTCCTCTTACAGGAGACATGATTTGTAAGGGAAGTCTTTCATGATGGGTTTACTTGTTTCTATCTTCCTGCTGACCCTTACGCAGCGGGTCATGCAAAAGGGGCAGTAGTGGCCCGGTTTAAAGTTGGCCTGGAATGTAATATCACCCCCATTGTAAATGATAAAGAGGCGGCACAGGCATTTAAGTTAAGGTGGAGCAATAAGTTTAGATTGCACACTGTGAACTTTTATAATAATGATTTTACAACTACTTGTAATTTAAATTTTGAGCACTTGTTTGTAATGGATGGCATGCTGGGGGAGATTCATGCTGGTAGACAGTATAACCTTATCCTCGTGGGGATTTCAATGTGAAATTGGGCTGCCTTCCCCATTCTGCGTCGCACATTTTTGACCCCAGGTATCAGGCGGTAGACAATAATAATATGGATGCCAGGTGGAAGATTACTGAACATACATTTGACAAATTATGATTTGGTGGATGTGTTCCACCCTAGTGCCTCTGGCACTATTCCTACTTTCATTGGGCGAGGCTCAGTGAAGCGAAGTTAGTGTTGAGTAGCATTATGGGTAGCAGTATGGATTTAGTGTCTCTTTGCTCAATGGACTCCTATGATCTTGAGGAGGTTTTAAGTAGAAATGAAACACTCACATCTGATATAAAAGGGTCCTTGTCTAGGCCCAGAGGCCATCGGGGCACATCAAATCCCTCTACTATGTGGCTGTCTGGGGGGAATAAACAAAGTCCATCTGAAGACTAAACACAGTCATGTGTTTCAGAAACAGGCTGCAGGCACAAAATAGCTCGTGCAGGAAAATGGCAACTTTCTAACAGTGACATTTTCAAAATTGTAATTTAAAATCCAACTTTACCATTAAAGAGGATTATTATATTAGTATAATATTTATTCTTATATATGCACACGCATTTATATATATATATATATATATATATATATATATATATATATATATATATATATATATATATATAATTTATGATTATCTATACATATATATATATATATATATATAAAATGTATAATTATGTTTATATTTATATGTATTATTATATATAATATAGTTATTACTAATAAATTATTGTAACGGATGGGCTTAATTCATCAAAATGTACATCCTTCCACTTTTCACCTTTTCCTAGTTATTTAGTCTTCCAACAGTCTATTACGCAAGATTTTTCATTCAAGTTAAATCCACCTTTGATAGTTTTTTGTGCCCTCTCAAGGCTCTCATAAAGATGAAAATACCATTTTAGATCTCATGATAAAGGAACTCGCCTCTGACATACCCTGCACTCTAACAAAACCTAGGTACCACTAAAAGAGTCAGAGTAACACGCTGTCAGGTTTTTATCAGAAAAACATGGGGAAGCTATATAATAATTAACAGATCAGTCTGAAGACTGTTATGCAAACCTTCTGTTCCTGACCTCATTCATAATTTGGCACTGCCAACACAACAGATTTGTTCTATTAACTACTTTCCCAACTGCCTCTTTGTGGAAGTCGCGGCAATGGTTTGTGAAACAAGGGCAGCTAGTAAAAGTTGGTTTTGGTTCTCCTATGCTGAATTGACCTCCACTATCGTTAAGTCCTTGATTAGCAGATTATTTGATGCAGAACTAATTTTCTAAATGCTACCTAGCCAAACACATTTTTACAGCAGACAACTTCTGATTGTATAACAGGTGAAATAAATAGGAAATCGGTTAAGCAGATCGGATTAGCAGTGATAGTCTATTTGTAAAATGCACCAATGTTTTTCATTTTTCAGTAATCAGTGGTTCAAATGTTCACCATACGTAGTGCTACAGTAAATGGTTATCATATTTATCAAAAACTTTCCTTCACAGATTTGGGGCAAGCAAAGCGCCCTGTTTTTCAATATGTGCCAATGGGGTCCCTGGTGATTAGTTACATATGCTCTGGCTTCGCCCTGAACTAAATCAATACTGGAGCAATATTTTTAAATTCATTAACTAGCGACTGAGAATGGGTATTAACAGTAAACCCGTGTTAACTCTCCTAGGGTGCCGCCACTGCAAAGGTGTTCTTACCAACGTACAACTTAGGAACCTTTGTATTGCTATGGTGGCTGTCAGATCTCTAATTGCTAATAACTGGAAGTCTTTCACTCATCCATGGTAGAATAATTGGGCGAGAATAGTGTATAAAGTTAAGCTTAAAGAGAGCATCTATGGTGAGCTTTCAAGGAGGCTACATAATTTTAACGAATTTGTCATTCTTTCCTGGACTGAATGTTTGATTCAGTATTGCCGAAAGTAATCAACTCTTTCAATCTAGGGTTACATCTTTTATTTATATCATTGTATCGTAACTGTTTTGTTCTACTGGAACATGGAATGTGTCTTTGTTTCTACTATTCATCCACATAAAATGATTTTAAAAAGTTTTGGCTTCAATATGCTAAATCATATAGACACAGGCATGCACAATAAACCAAGTCTGTGTTTTTGTGTGAGCCTATTAAAGCCAATGCTATTGTCTTTGCCAATGTTTATTTAGAAGAAAGAATTGCCAGTGAGAATGTGCTGTGGGTGGGTAACAAAGACCTACCAGATGTACAAAAGTCTGTTGGCAAAATACTGGTTGCAAGCTGCAACCAGTAAAGATTTTTAAGAACCAACTAATGTACCATTAGGTCAGTTCTTAAGAATCAGATTCGTAGTGGGTCAGAACCCGAACTACCTCATGAATAATAATGAGGTAGGTCACAAATCCTGAATCATTAGTATTGGAAGCCATCACAGGGAAGTTGGCCTGCTGGGGTCTGGAAACTACAATGCCTATGATCGCTTTTCAATTAGGTAAATGTTCAACAAAATGCAGACCGTTTTCATTAAAGGAAACTGGACTACATTTAAAAAGAAAAGTTTAACTTTTTGTAGTTTGTTTGAGAGTTTGCAGTGGACCCTGGACCACTGTCTTATCCCAAACAAACTTTTCATTGACATTCACAAAAGACATGTGATCCCCAAGGGGCCACTTCCTTTTTCTGAATGTTTTTCTACCAAACCTTGAGAGTCTATAACTTTTCAGTGGTTTACAACCACGTTTTTTGATCATAAACCATTTGTTAACACGTCGCTTTATGATTAATTACTCACTTTGGAACTCGTTTTAGGCCAATGAATCTTTTGACCCTGATTGAAGACACCTTAGGACGAGACAGCTAATCAGCATGTCAATCAATATGTCAATAACGTCATCAATATTTATTACAACAATGCAATTCACCTTAGTCAATGACATTTAATGAAACTCAGAAACACCATGACCTTTCAGTCATGGATAACCACACCAGAATAATATAAATTTTGTGATATTTATTCCCTATTGATTACAATTCTACCAGTAAGTTTATTAGTCTCAAAACCAAGAAACACATTAGCATAGTCACAATATGGCAACTCTGATAAGATTTCATCAAAGCAAGAATCACAAACATCAGAATATAACACGGCGTCAGCATAGGTTTTTCTAGCAGAGTATCATCATCACGTCATTCAACAAAGCATAGATTTGGTCATTTGTCTATTTGTGTCAGTTTTAGTGAACTCCTCTCAACTAACCTCTAATTAGCATTTGCATGTTGGGCTTCATGCAAAACAATTTTGTAACACCAATTTGGAAAACATCTAACTATGGTCTTTGTCAAAAGAAGCAGTTGGTACCTAGAAAGGAAAGGCAAACAGACAATCACAATTTCATTGTCATATAGTTACTTACCCTCCATTTGGGGTCAGCACTCAGGTTCGGTCTTCAGTTGATTCGCCATCAGGAATTCAGCAATCAGGTAAAAGGGAGCACTTCCCTCATAAGGAGGTAAAGTGTAAACAGGCAAACTAAGGGCAAGGATGGTTCTAAGTAAAATTAGCAAGTCACTAAGCAAAGTGACAAAGTCTCTGGATCATACCAAAACGCATCAGCATCTCCCCCTCTCCTAGTCTCATACTCCCTAGTTCTAATTTACTTCCTGGTGTCAAGGGTTTTGATCCCCTTTTCGTTGTACATTCCCCTAAAATTTGATTGGACAAGGGGTTGCACCCCACTATCTTCAACCAATTAACTTCACATTAGCTCATCAAATTTGTCACCCCATAACAGTTCTCACGTATTTTATTGGTCCCTATGATTGACGTCTTTAGCGGGTGGAATGTCTGGTATGATTTCATAGTCTTGTGGTCCTTTGCACATCTTCGGTCAGTGGCTCTATTGTCTGTACCGGTTCAGGCGACCTTGTACGTACGACTGGTCTACAGTGTTGCATTCAACTAAATTGTTTCTATAAGCAAGTCGAATTTCATGAGAACGGATCTACTACAGTTACATTCAGCTTCTAGTTTAGAGAAAAAACAAGAGTTCATGTCCTTCAGCAAGTCAGCACACTGCACGTTAGAAAAACACATTGAACATGAGAGTCAGGCAGTTAGGCCTCGACTCATGCTAACTAAGGCCTGGTGATTTATTAGCAAAACCTTTACATATATCTATTATTATTAGTGTAAAATCATATCATAACAAATCATTTCAACATTATTAGTCAGTTTTATTAGTCCCCGTATATATTGGCAGCCACTCACCGTGGGCACCTTTCAAGTGCATGTTTTAGCAAAATACAATAATACAGTTCTATGCAGCATTATTACACATTAGTTCATAAACATTTCATGTTAATATAGATTATATAAGCTACGCTCTCTCAGCCCCTCCTCTGATGACACTTGTCATCACACAAACCTTTCCCATCCTTAACCTTTCACTTTGCGCATAATGCGCATTTCAACATCCTGTCCTTTGTGTGAGCTTTTCCAAATTTCATTAAACATTTTCTCCCTTTCATTTTCTTCATTTCTTTTGTTTCGCTTTGTCCAATTTCTTTTAATTCTTTCATTCATTTTGCATGATCCCCATAATCCCTATAAACAAACCAGAACAATTAATAGACCCCCTAATATTTTTGCAAGAACCCCATTCCAAATATTACTAAACCAATTCCCTACTTTGGTAATTCCTTTCCCAACTTTCTCCCAAACCCCAGGTTCCTTCAGCTCCTTCAAATCTGTACTATCTCTTGTTAGGTTAGTAAGCATACTTCTAATCTTTTTGCTGTTATCTGGAATGAATGCACAACAATGGCGCTCATTAAGCATCTTACAGACTCCGCTTCTCTTTGCTAAAAGAATGTCTAAAGCAAGTCGGTTTTGAAGAGTCATAGCTCTTTCCGCAGAAAGTTCAGTATCCATCAGGAGTATAGCCCCTGTGAAGTTTGTCAGCATGTTATCCACAACAGTAGGCAACTTTCGAATCTTTATGGAGTTTAAGATAACCCCTACTGAAGGAATTATGGCTCCAAATATGTCACCCACGACAGCAGCCGCTCTCTCACTATTTTGTCTAGTGTTTTGTATTTCAGGCATTTTAGGAATTTGCTTTAAGTCATCAATCTGATAGATCTTTGGGAAAACTATTCCCAAATAACATGTCCGATACCATCCTTTAGGAAGACGGTAATAAGCATTAAGTCCACATATATAATAGATCCCAGGGATCGCTGGATCCTGTCCATTTAACATGAATGTCCATTTACTCTGAAACACAAACACATGCCTGCATTCACTCGTTCCCACAAATAAAGTGTCATGCTCAGATTTCGGCCTATATATACTAAGCCTACCTACATGTAATGCGTCTATAGCTAACTTGCCCTGTGTCTTTATTGCAGTGTGAGCATAATCATTTGCAAGCGTGCATTTTTCTAATCCCTTTTCTAACCTTTCCTTTAATGCCTTTCGTCTATCATCAGTGTGATCTAAGAAGCTCTTCTCTACAGGTGTTAGTAAGCAGGTTAGATTATTGCTGTGCGCAGAAGCTGTCCCAAATGTTAATGTTGGCTCAAAGAAACCTCTAACTAATTTGATACTGTGTTCTTTAGCTAATTTGTTTAGAAACTCAATCACAAGCACAAAAGAAAACACTACATCCAAGTTAGAATAGAAGTATTGCACATGCTCTTGATCATAGAATCTTGTTAATAGCAAGCTACATCTTATCCCGTAAGTTAGAGGCAAGCTATGGTAAGTAACCCCTTCTTGTACTGACGAAGGAATCTTTGTGCACACATAACAATTCTTTGCATCCATTGTGTCAACGTACTCATTCAACAAGCGATAGAAGATATTAGTAGATAGTTCCCCTTTTGAATTAGTTCCCTCATGTAAGTATTTTGCATCCTGCTGAAACTTCTCCCACGGTGTTAGTGTAGCAGTCTCAGGTTTTGAGGCATTGTTAGTCACTTTCTTATCTATCCATGGCATTCCCACAATCACACCTATAATTATTGCACACACAATACCTAAAATAACACTCAACCAACCACACATTCTACCCTTTTTACTCTTACTCTTAGTGTAACTCATGATCTGTAAAGAATCAGATAGCAGAATAAAATGAGTAAACAATCAACTTGAGGACGATATAAAAGCTCCTTTTTTTCTTTTTTTTTTCTTGTGCAAAGTCTCTATCTCTCTGCGAGTATTTACAGTGTTTCATTCACTCCAGGACCCCTTTTGTCAAATCAGGTTTAGCAGCTTGTCATAATTGGTTTTCAAACTCAATTCAGGTTATCAGTGTCACATTCGATAGTTTATCAGTCTCTTTTCTCAGCTTCTCAGCTTTCAATTTAAATTTCAATATTTTAACACAGTCTCTTTCTTGAATTCAGGTGCCGTAGTATTGACCTGGTATCTCCTGATCAAAACAGAACGCCAAGAATTCCTGTTGCCATTCAGCTGTTGAGGCATACGCCCATTCAGGACCTGCGAACCTCCTGTTTGCGACTCTCTTTCTTTTCAATCTGCGTTCACTTTGTAATTCTCCTTCACTGAGATCCTCTTTTCTGGTTGTATCAACTTCTTCCTCAATTGTGTCTCCAGGGATCACTTTCTCTATTGCAGCTTGTGGTTTCGGCCAGTTATCTCCTTTATGTGTTTTCTTCTTGCTTGGCTTTTCAGAACATTGAACAGCACCCTCCTCTTGTGCTATGGTGTTTTCTCTTGATGGACCTGCAACTGGCTTATGAGGAGTCATTTCACTTTGACCCACCTCTGCTTCTTCCCCTTCGCCTTCAGGGTCTGTCACGGGCTCAACTTCAAACCTGAATCCGTCTGCTTCTGGGAGAACCTCTCATTGCGTTGGTTCCCCTGTCACTTCAGCTGAAATAGGCTCACTGTCGCCCCTCTGGAACTCACTTTGAGTGACTGAGCCATCCTCAGTGGGCTCTCCTTCAGTCTCAGTTCCCCTTTGAATACTCTCCGGCCCTGAGACTTCCTTTTCTGCAGCTGTTGTCTTGGATACTTCAAGTTCCTCGTCAGCTGGACACGTCACCCTCTTTGTATGACTAGCATGTATCCAATTTGGAACACCTGCACATTTCACAGCATTAGTGGTTGTCAGTATTACTTGATATGGCCCCTTCCAACGCGGCTCCAAACACGACTTCCTCACGTGTTTCTTGACAATAACCCAGTCACCGGCTTTCAGGGTGTGAGCTGGATCACTGATCGGTGGCAATGTGTTAGCCTCCACTTGGTGAGAAAAAGAGCGGACCACATCAGCCAGACCCTTGCAGTAGTCCAACACCATATCATCCGTGATATTCACAAGAGCATTTGCAGGTACTGCGGGTAATCGCATAGCTCGACCCATCAGTATCTCATGAGGAGATAGTCCCGTTTTCTTGTCAGGTGTATTTCTCATTGACATCAGCACTAAGGGCAATGCATCTGGCCATTTCAGATTGGAAGCTGCGCACATTTTTGCCATTCTCGACTTCAAGGTACCATTCATCTGTTCCACTAGTCCTGATGCTTCAGGGCGATAGCTACAATGCAGCTTTTGCTCAATGTTCAATGCGGCACACAAGAGCTTAATCACCTCATTTTCGAAGTGTCTGCCCCTATCTGATTCTAAACAGATCGGGAATCCAAAACGTGGTATTAACTCTCTAAGCAATAGCTTTGCTACTGTGAGACTGTCATTCCTACGTGTAGGGTAAGCTTCAATCCAATGACTGAAAACACACACAATCACCAACACATATCTCAGTCCTCCACACACAGGCATTTCAATTAAGTCCATCTGCATCCTGCCAAATGGACCACCAGGTATCCCAACGTGGCTCATATTCACCACTGTCCCTTTTCCTGCATTCATCTGTTGACAGATGATGCACCTGTGACAAATAACCTCTGCAGCTTGTCTGAATTTTGGATTGAACCAATCAATTTTGAACAATCTGATCATTGCATCTCTCCCTATATGGGCTTGGCCATGATAGAACCTTGCAAACTGTGACAGAAGACTGTTTGGCAAGACCATTATCCCTTCATTTGAGACCCATATGTCATCAGCTCTTTGTACACAGTGCATTCTCTGCCAGGAGCGTTTCTCTTTTTTGCCAGCACGTCCCTGCAGTAACTTTAGCTCATCTAATGTGTCAACCACCCTAAATGCTAAATTCAAACATGTTTCATTCTCCGTTTCAGGTAACAATTCCCACTGATCTTGGAACGATATACAGTTCAATGCGCAAAAAAACCTTGCGACTTGATCTGCATAGCCGTTTCCCAATGACACAAAGTCCTGTGACTTAACATGAGCATTACATTTCACCACGGCAATTTCAAGAGGTAATTGAATTGCATGCAACAAATCCTTAATCTTTTCACCATTTTTCACTGGTGAACCAGAAGAGGTCAAGAAACCCCTCTGTGACCATAGTTGGCCAAAATCATGTACAATTCTGAATCCGTATCTGCTGTCAGTATAGATAGTGACTTTCAGGTTTTCAGCTGCGTGGCATGCCTTAGTAAGGGCAATTATTTCACCCCCTTGTGCAGAGTACGCTCTTTCAACCCAGGAAACTTCTAAAATACTGGTGATTGTGCACACGGCATACCCAGCTCTCAGTACTCCCACTGAGTCTCTCAAGCATCAACCATCAACAAACATAATGTAATCATTTTTTTCTAACTGGGTATCTTTGATGTCAGGTCTTGGTTTGGTGCACAGTTCTGTTACCTCAAGACAATCATGTTCCACTTCCTCAGCATCACTAATGTCTGCATTTTCAATAGGAAGTAAAGTTGCCGGGTTCAATACAGTACATCTCTTGAGGGAAACATTCGGAGACCCCAGTATAACGGTCTCGTATCTAGTTAACCTAGCATTTGTCATATGCTGTGTCTTGGTTCGGGTTAGCAAAATTTCAACTGAATGAGGAACCATTACTGTTAAGGGATGTCCCATCAGTATGCCTTCACACTGTGTGACGCTTTGACCAACTGCTGCAACTGCACGCAAACAACCCAGTAAGGCTGCTGCGACTGGGTCCAAAGTGGCTGAAAAATATGCTACTGGGCGGTTTGCACCTCCATGGACCTGTGTTAAGACAGACAAAGAACATGCATCACGTTCATGACAAAACAGTAGAAAAGGCTTTGTGTAATCAGGCATACCTAAAGCTGGTGCCCTTCCCATATATTCTCTCAACTCCATAAATGCTTTCATTTCTTTTTCGGACAAGATTATGTTACCCGGGTCATCCTGAACTTCCTTGCCTGTCAGTTTTATCAATGATTTAGAGATAATCGAGAAATTGTGAATCCACTGATGACAGTAGCCCACCATTCCCAGAAACATTCTGACATCTCTCTTGGTTGTCGGGGGATTCATCTGCAGTATGGCTGTCACTCTCTCTTTTGATATTTTTCTCGACCCTTTCTCAATTAGGTGACCTAAGTATTTCACCTCTCTCTGGCAGTATTGCAGCTTCTTTGGGGACACTTTATGTCCGTTCTTTCCAAAATGGTTCAGTAAGGCAATTGTGTCATACCTGCAGTCGTCTTTTGTTCTGGACGCAATTAACAGATCATCAATGTACTGTACTAGAGTCGAACTGAAAGGCAGTTCCAGCGACTTTAAATCCTTCTTCAATATCTGATTGAAGATGGAAGGCGACTCAGAAAAACCTTGAGGAATTCTGCACCAACTGTACACCTTATCTAGGAATTTGAAACTGAAAAGAAATGAGCTGTCCTCATGAAGAGGCACTGAAAAGAATGCTTGAGATAGGTCCACAACCGTGAACCACTCAGCATTACACGAAACCTGAAACGTGATTACTGCTGGATTTGGCACTATGGGGCAACATTTTACTTTCCTCAAGTCCTGCACAATTCGAACCTTCCCACAAGGCTTTTTCACACCCATTATTGGTGAATTACACAGGCTGCTCATCACTTCTTTCAGAACCCCTTGCTTCACAAAGTCCGCAATTATCTGCGCTACCTGAATGAGGACATCTTGTGTCATGTGGTACCTGTGGAAACACTGCATTTGGCTTAACCTGTACTTTGACTGGTTCTACTCCTTTTATCAATCCCACTTCTTTTCCTGTCAGGTCCCACACTTTCTCTGTTACTGTTCCCTGCAACTCGGGTGGCAAGTCAAGTACTGTAAGCATCAGAGGGTAATCTTTATTTGCAGTCTCTGTCTCTGACTCTGAAAACTGCCCATCGTCCCCTTCATCATTACTGTTTGTCTGGACTTCAATTCCTCCATTGGAACAGGTAATTGAACACCTTGTTTTGCACAGCAAGTTTCTTCCAAGTAGGGATACTGGACTAGAATCACAGACTACAAATTTGTGCAGTCCCTGGAAGTTGCCAATCTCAACTTGGACCGGGTCTGTAATCGGTTTCGTCAAAAACTGCTTTGCTACTCCTACCACTCTTATGGTACACCCCGAAAGTGGTAACTTTGGAACCTCTGCACTTCTGACTGTAGAGCGTGTAGCTCCTGTATCAACTAGGAATGAAACCTTATGACCCATTACCTTCCCCTCTACATAGGGTCCTCTCTGATCTACTTCTAGGGAAGCTGCAAGCCTGCACTCCTCACTGTCTGAACAATCATCCGACCATTCATCGTTTATCCCATCCTCACCAAGCAATGGGAACTGTTGTACTGTGTTATTTTGACTCATCGTTTGGCCTGTGACCTGTTGAGGAAGCACCACCTGTTGCTGTCCCATTGGAGCTAATGGTAATTGCATTTGCGGTCTAGGTACCATGGGAACCTGCTGTTGTATCTGCTGCATTTGTGCTGGTTGAGCACGTGGCATTTGCATTTGCTGCATGGACTGTAACCCCTGCATCTGTACCATGTTATTCTGGAAGTTCTGATTTTGACCCCTCAATTTTGGACCCCTCACATTTTGAAAGGTACCGACATGATTGCTTTGTTGAACAACACCATCCTGCACCACCATTGGGCATTCCCGCTTTCAATGCCCCACGCCCCGCACGCGTGACATGGTGATACATTTTTCATCCCTTGCACATCATTTTGACCCACAACAGTATTCAGGTCTGGACCACGGTTCACGAAACCTCAACCTCTCGGCTGTGCCTGAAACACTCCATTTCCCTGCGGTTGCTGCTGTCTTACATGCTGTACTCCATTTCCCTGCATCCCTGCTTGCGCTGCCTTAATCTGCATCACCATCACCTTCTCCTTCAATTTTCTCTGCTTCAACTCAATCTCGTCACTACAGTATTTCGCATACTGCAGCACCTCATCAATCGGCTTTGCTTGCCAACAGATCAAATGATTCTGAATCATCTGGCTAATCTCTGGTCTCAGCCCTTCAACAAACCTGAACACAAGATGATTCATGTCTTTCGGTTCTATGGTCTCAGTGCCACTGTAATGTTTGAACGCTTTCAAGAATCTCTCATAGTAAGCATGAATCGACTCTTTGGCCTCCTGTGAGGTTCAATCGATTTTCTGCCAATCAGTCACTTTCGGCAACACTTTCTGCTTTAAAAACTCAATCACCTTATGATAATACTTCATCACCTCCTCAGATGGTGCTCCAGTCACCTTATCCCCTGCCGGTTCCTGTGTCGGCCAGTCCACACCTCTCTTGCACTCAAGCCATAAGTCATGTGGAACTATAATCTCAAACAGGGTATTCAAGTCCTCCCAGAGACACTTTGCCAACTTCACAAACCTGTCCGTATGTTGGCACCATTCTATTGGTTTCTCCCTCAACCTAGGATAATCATTTGTGAATGACAGGATGTCTCCCCTTGACCATGGTACAAGGACTAAAACCCCTCCGGCTGTTTCTCTCACTGGTAACATTTTTATTGTCCCCGTGTCTGGTGCGGCTTTAGCCTGCTTTGCTTCCGGATCATCACCTTTCTCTTTATCTCTTTTCTTTGCCCATCTGCCTTCCCACTTCTCTAAGGCTCCCCAAATCTGCGCACTTTGCAATATTTCTTTAAGATGCGCTTTCATTCCGGTGGACCTCATGTGATCAAAATCTTTAGAATCGAAGTCTAATCTGTACCTTCTTTTCAAATGCTTAGTATTCTCAATATCAATGTTGTATTTATCCGCCAGATTTGCCAACCTCTGGTGCACCTTACTCACTTCTTTTGTGATACCTCAATTCTGCTTCTGTGTATGACTCTAATCTGTTCACCCCCATTGTTCCTTCCACTAGTTCTGCAGTTTCTACACCTAGTCTCACAATATTCAGGTATTCATCCCTTTCTGACCTATCTGCGGTCACTGTAGTAGTTTGTGAAGCATTGATCTTTTCTAACCACTCATTCAACTGTTGCAGAGAAAAGCCCTGCAGCAAAATGTTTCCTGACTGCATCAATGGTGACTGTGTCGTATTTGTACTCAGCGTCTGTGGAGCTAACACACTTAGCCCTGCTTGCCTCATTGCCTCTAAAGGAGCCCCAATCTGGCTGAGGTCTGGCAAAGACCTGAGTCCTTCTGCTGGTTGTTCCCTTGGTGTCATTGGTTGAGGAGTTCCTGTGAACCCTCCCCCTATTGCCTCTTGGGTCCTCACTCCCTGATCACACATGCCCGGCTTCCCCTGCACATACAACGGTACTGGCGGAGCAACAGTAATTGGTAATGATATGGCAGCTGGTGTCTGACCAGGTCCCAAACCCTGTGGAGCAGTAACTCCCAAAGCTTGACTCACCGTGCCTGGGGCAGGTACTGACTGCGGTCCTGCCACTGGACCTAAACCATCGCTCTGCTACCAGAACTGTTAACGCGTCCCTTTATGATTAATTACTCACTTTGGGACTCGTTTTAGGCCAATGAATCTTTGGACCCTGATTGAAGACACCTTAGGACGAGACAGCTAATCAGCATGTCAATCAATATGTCAATAACGTCATCAATATTTATTACAAAAATGCAATTCACCTTAGTCAATGACATTTAATGAAACTCAGAAACACCATGACCTTTCAGTCATGAAAAACCACCCCAGAATAATATGAATTTTGTGATATTTATTCCCTATTGATTACAATTCTACTAGTAAGTTTATTAGTCTCAAAACCAAGAAAAACATTAGCATAGTCACAATATGGCAACTCTGAAAAGATTTCATCAAAGCAAGAATCACAAACATCAGAATATAACACAGCGTCAGCATACGTTTTTCTAGCAGAGTATCATCATCACGTCATTCAACAAAGCATAGATCCGGTCATTTGTCTACTTGCGTCAGTTTTAGTGAAACCCTCTCAACTAACCTCTAAGTAGCATTGGCATTTTGGGCTTCATGCAAAACAATTTAGTAAAACCAATTTGGAAAACATCTAACTATGGTCTTTGTCAAAAGAAGCAGTTGGTACCTAGAAAGAAAAAGCAAACAGATTTCATTGTCATATAGTTACCCTCCGTTTGGGGTCAGCACTCAGGTTCGGTCTTCATCCTCAGGAAATCAGTTGATTCGCCATCAGGAATTCAGCAATCGGGTAAAAGGGGGCACTTCCCTCATAAGGAGGTAAAGTGTACACGGGCAATCTAAGGGCAAGGATGGTTCTAAGTAAAATTAGCAAGTCACTAAGCAAAGTGACAAAGTCTCTGGATCATAGCAAAACGCATCAGCATCTCCCCCTCTCCTAGTCTCCTACTCCCTAGTTCTAATTTACTTCCTGGTATCAAGGGTTTTTATCCCCTTTTCGTTGTACATTCCCCTAAAATTTGATTGGACAAGAGGTTGCACCCCACTATCTTTAACCAATTAACTTCACACTAACTCATCAAATTTGTCACCCCATAACAGTTCTCACGTATTTTATTGGTCCCTATGATTGACGTCTTTAGCGGGTGGAATGTCCGGTATGATTTCATAGTCTTGTGGTCCTTTGCACATCTTCGGTCAGTGGCTCCATTGTCTGTACCGGTTCAAGCGACCTTGTACCTACGACTGCTCTACAGTTTTGCATTCAACTAAAATGTTTCTATAATCAAGTCGAATTTCATGAGAACGGATCTACTACAGTTACATTCAGCTTCTAGTTTAGAGAAAAAACAAGAGTTCATGTCCTTCAGCAAGTCAGCACACCGCACATTAGAAAAACACATTGAATATGAGAGTCAGGCAGTTAGGCCTCGACTCATGCTAATTAAGGCCTAGTGATTTATTAGCAAAACCTTTACATATATCTATTATTATTAGTGTAAAATCATATCATAACATATCATTTCAACATTATTAGTCAGTTTTATTAGTCCCTGTATATATTGACGGCCACTCCCCGTGGGCACCTTTCAAGTGCATGTTTTACAAAATACATTAATACAGTTCTATGCAGCATTAGTACACATTAGTTCATAAACATTTCATGTTAATATAGATTATATAAGCTACGGTCTCTCACATTGATAGGTATGGACAGTAATAGCTAATGAAAAGGAATTCCTAGAGCCCGCCATTATCCATTACTAAACCCATTTTAACAGTCAGTAAAAAATTACTGACTCCAAAGATAGGTTTAATACAGTACTAAAAGTAGTTTTTCAGTCATAAACTTCAAATTGGAGCGTTTACGACCAAAAACTGATTTGCACATCTGGCCTTATTGACTAAGTCAAAAAGGTTAAGAGAACTTCCACAATTGTATCGAGTTAGTGTGATATTAGTGCGAGATTATGGGACATAGATAATAAAGACACTCTCTCCTGAATCCAGACGCGCATAGATCCTGTGTATCTCAAGTTCTGTGCATTTACAAGCAAAGCCCTGATATTTTTAATATTTTAATGATGGTGTTTGCTCTGAGTGGCACTGCTGGCAAAAAGGTACCAGTGATGAAGGAAGGGGAAAGGTTGAGCACCAAGAACGTCAGTGTGAAATAAACACATGAATCGGAACACAACACAAATCACACTTTTACACCCACATGGGCACCAGAACGTCCAACCACGAAAGAGCTCGGATAATCCACCCCACAGACGTGGCGTGTATAGGTGACCAATCATTGTGCGTGTTACGATCCTAAATAAGGAGACATTATGCATGGGGCTCTATAGTGCAAATAAGCTACATCAGAGTACAATAAGGGAAAAAGTTCATTTAAAATTCATGTAAAATATGGAAAATAATTTCAAACTTGCGTAAAACAAACTTTTTAAGCATCTTTACATTTTCTGCAATTGTTGGTACGTGACTGAGCATGCCGATTCTCTTTATTCAAAAGCTTTTGTTGTTTCCCTCAATATGTACTTGGAGCATATTTGATTCTGACGACACATCCAAGTGAAAACTTTAAATTGTGTTGAATTAGGTAAACGTGCGAAATACCTCTTTTGTAGCTGGCTTCGAAGGGAAGAGGCCTGTCATCCAGAGTGACGATGAGCAAATAGCAGCATAGCCTGAGGGGACTCACACTGGAGGGCACCTTGCACAGCTATAGAAGCCACATCTCCAGAAGCACAAGGGTCGAATGACATGGCACAGGGTTTCAACTACAGGCCCCCAGAAGCGGGGCTCAAATATCACTCCTTTTGTCACTTAGATCAAATAATCACAGTTTCAATCAATCAATCAAAAAATGTATTGAGCGCACTACTCACCCGTTAGGGTCTCAAGGGGGGGAGGGGGAGAAAGGGTTGCCGTTTACTGCTCAAAAAGCCATGTCTTGAGGTGCTTTCTGAAAGTTAGGAGGTCCTGGGTCTTGCGTAGGTTGGTGTGGAGGGAGTTCCAGGTCTTGGAGGCGAGGTGGGAGAAGGATCTGCCGCCGGAGGTGGTGCGTTGGATGCAGGGGACTGTGGCAAGGGCAAGGTCAGCGGAGCAGAGAAGTCGAGTAGGTGTGTGGAAGTTTACTCATTCGTTAAGGTAGGCTGGTCCAGTGTTGTGGAGGGATTTGTGAGCGTGGATAAGGACTTTGAAGATGATCCTTTTGCTGATGGGCAGCCAGTGAAGGGATCTGAGGTGAGCGGAGATGTGTTCGTGGCGGGGGAGGTTGAGGATGAGACGTGCGGCTGTGTTCTGGATTCGTTGGAGGTTTTGCAGAAGCTTGGCTGTGGTACCAGGGTAGAGGGCGTTGCCGTAGTCCAGTCCACTGCTGATGAGGGCATGGGTGACATTTTTCTTGTTTCTGAGGGAATCCATTTGAAGGTCTTCTGTAGCATGTGAAGGGTGTTGAAATAGGAGGACAATATGGTGTTGATTCGCTGGGCCATGGAGAGAGATGAGTCTAAGATGATGCTGAGGTTGCGTGCGTTGGTGGAGGGTGTTGGGGGGGGGGTCCGAGGGCGGTGGGCCACCAGGAGCATCACATACTGTCTTGTTGGGGCCAAAGATGATGATTTCTGTTTTGTTGGAGTTGAGTTTGAGGTGGCTTGCTGTCATCCATTTGGCGATGTCGAGAAGTCCGCCATGTAGGTTTGTCTTGGCTGTGGAAGGGTTCCTGGTGAGGGAGATGATGAGCTGGGTGTCGTCAGCGTAGGAGATGATGGTGATTCCATGGAGGCGGAGGATGTTGGTGAGGGGGGCCATGTATATGTTGAAGAGGGTAGGGCTGAGGGAGGATCCTTGGGGGACCCCGCAGATGATCTTGGTGGCTGGGGACTGGAAGGGAGGGAGGTGAACTCTTTGGGTTCTTTCGGCGAGGAAGGAGGTGAGCCAGTCTAGGGCCTTGTGTCGGATTCCTGCGTGGAAAAGACGTGCGCAGAGGATATGGTGGCATACAGTGTCGAAAGCTGCAGAGAGGTCCAGAAGGATGAGAGCAACGGTCTCGCCCTTATCCACTCTGGTTCTGATGTCATCTGTGCAGGCGATGAGGGGGGTCTCAGTGCTGTTGTTCTTGCGGAATCCAAACTGGGAGGCGTTGAGTGCGTTGTTTTCCTCTAGGAAGTGAAACAGTTGGGCGTTCACTATCTTCTCAGCGACCTTGGCGGGGAAGGGGAGGAGAGAGATGGGGCGGTAGTTCGTGAGGTCTTCCGGGTCTGCTTTGGGTTTTTTGAGTAGCGCGTTGACTTCGGCATGCTTCCCGGTGTCTGGAAGGTTGCAGCATCGAAGGAGCTGTTGATTACGGCACGGAGAAGGGGGGAGCGATGATTTGGCCGGCCTTGTTGAATATGTGGTGGGGGTGGGGTCTGTGGGGGAGCCTGAGTGGATGGAGTTCATGGTTTTTTCGGTTTCTTCGTCGCTGGTTGGGGTCCAGGTGTGCAGTTGGTTGGTGTGGGGGGGCGTTGTGCTGTCGGTCATGTCGGTGGTGTCAGTGGTGGTGACGGTGGGTCCGGATGCTGTGAAACTGTTGTGTTTGTGTAAGAAGTTGGCTCTGTATATACTATTTCAAAGTAAGAAATAGTGTGCACAGAGTCCAAGGGTTCCCCTTAGAGGTAAGATAGTGGCAAAAAGAGAAAATTCTAATGCTCTATTTTGTGGTAGTGTGGTCGAGCAGTAGGATTATCAGAGGGTAGTGTTAAGCATTTGTTGTACACACACAGGCAATAAATGAGGAACACACACTCAAAGACAATTTCAGGCCAATAGGTGTTTATATAGAAAACAATATGTTCTTAGTTTATTTTAAGAACCACAGGTTCAAGATTTACAAACAATACTTTAAATGAAAGGTATTTCACTCAGGTATTCTAGGAACTTTGAATTATCACAATAGCATGTACAGTTTTGACAAAAATGGCAATAAGCTATTTTAAAACTGCAAAAATCAACAGTTCCTGGGGGAGGTAAATAAATGTTAAGTTCACAGGTAAGTAAAACCCTTACAGGGTCCAAAGTTGGGTCCAAGGTAGCCCACCGTTAGCGGTTCAAGGCAACCCCTAAGTTACCACACCAGCAGCTCAGGGCCGGTCAGGTGCAGAGGTCAAAGTGGTGCCCAAAACACATAGGGGGTTATTCTAACTTTGGAGGAGGTGTTAATCCGTCCCAAAAGTGACGGAAAAGTGACGGATTTACCACCAGCCGTATTACGAGTCCATTATATCCTATGGAACTCGTAATACGGCTGGTGGTATATCCGTCACTTTACCGTCACTTTTGGGACGGATTAACACTCCTCCAAAGTTAGAATAACCCCCATAGGCTTCAATGGAAATAGGGGTGCCCCGGTTCCAGTCTGTCAGCAGGTAAGTACCCGCGACTTCGGAGGGCAGAGCAGGGGGGTTTTGTAGGGCACCGGGGGGGACACAAGCAGGCACAGAAAGTACACCCTCAGTGGCACAGGGACGGCCGGGTGCAGAGTGCAAAAAGGCATCGGGTTTCAATAGGAATCAATGGCGAGACCCAGGGTCTCTTCAACGATGCAAGCAGGCACAGGGGGGGCTCCTCGGGGTAGCCACCACCTGGGATAGGCAGTGGGTTGCCTGGGGGTCGCTCCTGCACTGAAGTTCGGTTCCTTCAGGTCCTGGGGGCTGCGGGTGCAGTGTGGTTTCCAGGCGTCGGGTTCCTTGAAGCAGGCAGTCGCGGTCAGGGGGAGCCTCCGGATTTCCTCTGCAGGCGTCGCTGAGGGGGTTCAGGGGGGTCAACTCTGGCTACTCACGGGCTCGCAGTCGCCGGGGAGTCCTCCCTGTAGTGATAGTTTTCCATAGGTCGAGCCGGGGACGTCGGGTGCAGAGTGGAAAGTCTCACGCTTCCGGCGGGAAACGTGTGGTCTTTAAAAGTTGCTTCTTTGTTGCAAAGAGTTGCAGTTTCTTGAACAGGGCCGCTGTTCTCTGGAGTTTCATGGTCCTTTAGATGCAGGGTAGTCCTCTGAGGCTTCAGAGGTCGCTGGACCCTGTTGGATGCGTCGCTGTTGCAGTTTTCTTCGAAGTAGGGAGACAGGCCGGTGGGGCTGGGGCCAAACCAGTTGTCGCCTCCATCTTCACTGCAGGGCTTCAGGTCAGCAGTCGTTCTTCTTGTTTAGGTTGCAGGAATCTATCTTCCTTAGTTCTGGGAACCCCTAAATACTCAATTTAGGGGTGTGTTTAGGTCTGGGAGGGCAGTAGCCAATGGCTACTGGCCCTGAGGGTGGCTACACCCTCTTTGTGCCTCCTCCCTGTTGGAAGGGAGGCATATCCCTAATCCTATTGGGGGAATCCTCCATCTGCAAGATGGAGGATTTCTAAAAGTAAGAGTCACCTCAGCTCAGGACACCTTAGGGGCTGTCCTGACTGGGGAGTGACTCCTCCTTGTTTTTCTCATTATCTCCTCCAGCCTTGCTGCCAAAAGTGGGGTCAGTGGCCAGAGGGGCGGGCATCTCCACTAGATGGGATGCCCTGGGGCGCTGTAACAAAGGGGGTGAGCCTTTGAGGCTCACTGTCAGGTGTTTCAGTTCCTGCAGGGGGAGGTGAGAAGCACCTCCACCCAGTACAGGCTTTGTTCCTGGCCACAGAGTGACAAAGGCACTCTCCCCATGTGGCCAGCAACATGTCTGGTGTGTGGCAGGCTGGCAAAAACATGTCAGCCCACACTGGAGTCAGGTATGTTTTCAGCGGGCATCTCTAAGATGCCCTCTGTGTGTATTTTTACAATAAAAATAAAAAAATTACAATTTGGCATCAGTGTGCATTTATTGTGCTGAGAAGTTTGATACCAAACTTCACAGTTTTCAGTGTAGCCATTATGGTGCTGTGGAGTCCGTATTTGACAGACTCCCAGACCATTTACTCTTATGGCTACCCTGCACTTACAATGTCTAAGGTTTTGCTTAGACAGTGTAGGGGCATAGGGCTCATGCACCTATGCTCTCACCTGTGGTATAGGGCACCCTGCCTTAGGGCTGTAAGGCCTGCTAGAGGGGTGACTTATCTATGCCATAGGCAGTGTGAGGTTGGCATGGCACTCTGAGGGGAGTGCCATGTCGACTTAGTCATTTTCTCCCCACCAGCACACACAAGCTGGCAAGCAGTTTGTATGTGCTGAGTGAGGGTCCCCAGGGTGGCATAAGACATGCTGCAGCCATTAGAGACCTTCCCTGGCATCAGGGCCCTTGGTACCAGGGGTACCATTTACAAGGGACTTACCTGGGTGCCAGGGTTGCGCCAGTTGTGGAGACAAAGTGCAGTTTAGGGAAATAACACTGGTGCTGGGGCCTGGTTAGCAGGGTCCCAGCACACTTTCAAATCATAACTTGGCCTCAGCAAAGGCAAAAAGTCAGGGGGTAACCATGCCAAGGAGGCATTTCCTTACAGTATGTCTATGATTTTGAGGTGAAAGTAGTTGGAGAGGGAGTTGCAAAGATTTTGAGCGTGAGTGGGGTTGATGGTGCTGGATTTGGGGTTTGTGAGCTCTTTGACGATGGTAAAGAGTTCCTTGCTGTTGTGTGAGTTATTATCTGTGCGTTCTTTGTAGAATGACCGTTTGGTTGTCCGGATGAGTTGGTGGTGTTTGCATATGGTTGTTTTGAGGGCGAAGAAATTGCTCAGTGTGGGCTCTTGGCGCCATGCTTTCTCAACTTTGCGGCAATCCAGTTTGGAGGCTTGAAGTTCTGTGGTGAACCACGGGGTGGTCTTGATGGTGCGGGTGTTGTTGTTTCTTTTCAGTGGGGCAAGGGAGTCTGCGCAAGTTGTTAACCATTGTGTGAGGTTCTGGGCAGCAATGCTGGGGTTGTGTGAGTTTGGCGTTCAGGTGTTCTTTGGAGACCTTGTCCCACATTCGGTAGGGTGCGGTGTGTTGTCGATGGTGGGTGGGGGGTTCATGAAGGAGGAGTGGACGCAGTGGTGGTAAGTACAGTGGAGTTTGGTGGTGTGGGTAAAGGTGACGTGGTTGCTGGAGGAGAAAATTGCGCCAAGCGTGTGTCCTGCTGAGTGAGTGGGTGAGGTGACCAGTTGCTTGAGTCCAAGGTTCATGAGGTTATCTAGCAGGGTTGTGGAGTTGCGGTCGTGGGTGCTTTCCAGGTGAAAGTTGAGGTCACCAAGGAGTATGTAGTCTGTGGAGGTGAGGATGTGGGAGCTGATAGTATCGGTGATGGCGTTATAAAAAGGGGGGGTCCTGGTGGTCTGTAAATTAGGGTTCCTCTAAGGGTGGTGTTGGCGTTGATGTGTATTAAAAAGTGTAGGTGTTCTGCGCTGTCTATGGTGTTGTGGGTGATGGTGGAGATTTTGATGGTGTTTTTGTGTATGATGGCGATGCCTCCTCCTGGCTTGTTTATGCGGTCTCTACGGGAGATTTTGTAGCCTTCTGGGATGGCTATGGCTATGTCGGATTCTGATTAGGAGTTCATCCATGTTTCAGTGAGGAAGGCCATGTCAGGGGAGTGAGTTGTAATCAGGTCCCAGAGCTCGATGGTGTGTTTGTGAATGTAGCGGGTGTTTAGGAGTGTGCAGTTAAGGTGGTTGCCGGGGTTGTTGTTGTTGTGGTGCGTGTTGGAGTTGGAGTGGTGTGCGTTGGTGTTGTTGTGGTGCGTGTTGGTGTTGTTGGGGTTTCTGTGAGTGCAGGAAAAATGGCATGAGTGGCATGTAAATGTTCCATGTGTGTGCTTGGGGTTGGCCTGGGTCCAGGCAGGGTGCTGTCCTCGGATGAGGGCATGGAGGTTGGTGGACGAGTAATGCTGCCTCGGGGGTCGGGGCAGCGAGGGCCAGGGGGACCGGCGCTGGGTGCGGTCCAGGTGCGGACGGGTGCACACCTGGTGAACCTCTGGTGCGTCAGTGGGGCAGCGCCATTAAGAGGTGGAGGTGGAAGCAGCTGGGAGGCGGGAGGGAAGGGCCAATAGAGGTGCGAGGGGGCGGGGACGCAGCAGCAGGGATCAGGAGACCGGCAAGAGCCGGCTGGAAAATGGACGCGCACACAAAGGGCAAAAAAAGAAGCAAATACAGAAATGGCAAAGGGGCAGATAAAAACAGTACAGAAAACGAAAAACAAAATGCACGAAATGCAGCAAAACAGAGCACAACAAGATATGCCTACCTCTAGGCACCAGGGATGAGGTGCAGGTGGGTGCCTGCGGGTGTTGGAGGGCCTCGAACTTATACTCCTGGCGGCAGACGGTGGGGTCAGGGGCACAGAGGCAGGCTGGTGGAGCCAAGTGGACTCCTGGCCAGAACCAAGTCAGGGAGTCACATAGGGCTCAGCGCAGCGCGCGCCATAAAGAGGGGGAGGTGGGAGGGTGGAGCAGCTGGGAGGCGGGAGATGGGAGGGAAGGGCCAATGGGGGTATGAGGAGATGGGCCGCAGGGGACGCAGCTGCAGGGATCAGGAGGCAAGCGAGAGCCGGCATGGAAAACGTGCGAGCACACAAAGGTCAAAAAACAAAGTGGAATACAGAAATGGCACAGGGGCAGATAAAAACAGTACAGAAAATGAAAAATGATTTGAAAAAAAAAACAAAATGCACGAAATGCAGGAAAACAGAGCACAACAAGATATGCCTACCACTAGGCACCAGGGATGAGACGCAGATGGGTGCCTGCGGGTGGTGGAGGGCCTCGAACTTATATTCCTGGCGGCAGACGGCGGGGTCAGGGGTACGGAGGCAGGCTGGTGGAGCCAAGTGGACTCCTGCCCAGAACCAGGTCAGGGGGTCACACAGGGCTCCGCGCAGAGGCCACCATTAAGAGGGGGAGGTGGGAGGGTGGAGCAGCTGTGAGGTGGGAGGGAAGGGCCAATGGGGGCTTGAGTGGAGGGGGGCGCAGGGGACGCAGCGGCAGGGATCAGGAGACCGGCGAGAGCCGGCTGGAAAACGGGCAAGCACACAAAGGGCAAAAAACGAAGAAGAATACAGAAATGGCACAGGGGCAGATAAAAACAGTACAGAAAATGAAATACGATTTGAAAAAAAGTAAATGCATGAAATGCAGCGAAACTGAGCACACCAAGATATGCCTACCACTAGGCACCAGGGATGAGGCGCAGGCGGGTGCCTGCGGGTGGTGGAGGGCCTCGAACTTCTACTGCTGGCGGCAGATGGCAGGGTCAGGGACACAGAGGCAGGCTGGTGGAGCCAAGTGGACTCCTGGCCAGAACCAGGTCAGGGGGTCACACAGGTCTCCACTCAGCGGCCACTATTAAGAGGGGGAGGTGGGAAGGTGGAGCAGCTGGGAGGTGGGAGGAAATGGCCAAAGGGGGGTACGTGGGTGGCGGGGCCGCAGGGGACGCAGCAGCAGGGATAAGGAGACCGGCGAGAGCCAGCTGGAAAATGGGCAAGCACACAAAGAGCAAAAAGCGAAGCAGAATACAGAAATGGCACAGGGGCAGTTAAAAACAGTACAGAAAACGAAAAATTATTTGAAAAAAATTAAATGCATGAAATGCAGCAAAACAGAGCACAACAAGATATGCCTACCACTAGGCACCAGGGATGAGGCGCAGGCGGGTGACTGCGATTGGTAGAGGGCCTCGAACTTCTACCCCTGGTGGCAGACGGCAGGGTCAGGGGCACAGAGGCAGGCTGGTGTACCCAAGTGGACTCCTGGCCAGAACCAGGTCAGGGGGTCACACAGGGCTCCGCTCAGCAGCCGCCATTAAGAGGGGGAGGTGGGAGGGTGGAGCAGCCGGAAGGCGGGAGGCGAGAGGCGGGAGGAAAGGGCCAATGGGGGCATGAAGGAGTGGGCCGCAGGGGACGCAGCGGCAGGGATCAGGAAACAAGCGAGAGCCGGCATGGAAAACGGGCGAACACACAAAGGGCAAAAAACTAAGTGGAATACAGAAATGGCACAGGGGCAGATAAAAACTGTACATAAAATGAAAAACGATTTGAAAAAAAACGAAATGCACGAAATGCAGCAAAGCAGAGCACAACAAGATGTGCCTACCACGAGGCACCAGGGATGAGGCGCAGGCAGGTGCCTGTGGGTGATGGAGGGCCTCGAACTTCTACTTCTGGCGGCAGACAGCGGGGTCAGGGACACTGAGGCAGGCGGGTGTAGCCAAGTGGACTCCTGGCCAGAACCAGGTCAGGGGGTTACACAGGGCTCCGCGCAGCGGCCACCATTAAGAGGGGGAGGAGGGAGGGTGGAGCAGCTGGGAGGCGGGAGGGAAGGGCCAATGGGGGCGCGAGGGGGCCAATGAGGGCGCGAGGGGGGCTGAGCCGCAGGGGACGCAGCGGCAGGGATCAGGAGACCGGCGAGAGCTGGCTGGAAAACGGGCGAGCACACAAAGGGCAAAAAACGAAGCGGAATACAGAAATGGTACAGGGGCAGATAAAAACAGTACAGAAAACGAAAAACGATTTGAAAAAACAAAATGCACGAAATGCAGCAAAACAGAGCACAACAAAATATGCCTACCACTAGGCACCAGGGATGAGGCACAGATGGGTGCCTACGGGTGGTGGAGGGCCTCGAACTTTTACTCCTGGTGGCAGGCGTGGGGTCAGGGCCACGGAGTCAGGCTGGTGGAGCCAAGTGGACCCCTGGCCAGAACCAGGTCAGGGGGTCACACGGGGATCAGCGCAGCAGTTGCCACAAAGAGGTGGAGGTGGGAGGGTGGAGCAGCTGGGCGGAGGGAGGGAAGGGCCAATAGGGGCGCGAGGGCGGCGGGGCACAGGAGACGCAGCGGCAGGGAGCAGGAGATCGGCGAGAGACGGCTGAAAAACGGGCGAGCACACAAAGGGCAAAAAACTAAGCTGAATACAGAAATGGCACAGGGGCAGATAAAAACAGTACAGAAAACGAAAAACGATTTGAAAAAAACTAAATGCACTAAATGCAGCAAAACAGAGCACAAGAAGATATGCCTACCATGAGGCACCAGGGATGAGGCGCAGGTGGGTGCCTGCAGGTGGTGGAGGGCCTCAAACTTCTACTCCTGGCGACAGACAGCGGGGTCAGGGGCACAGAGTCAGACTTGTGGAGCCAAGTGGACTCCTGCCCAGAACCATGTCAGGGGGTCACACAGGGCTCCGCGCAGAGGCCGCCATTAAGAGGGGGAGGTGGGAGGGTGGAGCAGCTGGGAGACGAGAGGGAAGGGCCAATGGGGGCTTGAGGGGGGTGGGCCGCAGGGGACGCAGGGGCAGGGATCAGGAGACCGGCGAGAGCTGGCTGGAAAACGGGCGAGCACACAAAGGGCAAAAAACGAAGCAGAATAAAGAAATGGCACAGGGGCAGATAAAAACAGTACAGAAAACGAAAAACAATTTGAAAAAACGAAATGCACGAAATGCAGCAAAACAGAGCACAACAAGATATGCCTACCACTAGGCACCAGGGATGAGGCGCAGATGGGTGCCTACGGGTGGTGGAGGGCCTTGAACTTTTACTCCTGGTGGCAGGCGTGGGGTCAGGGGCACGGAGTCAGGCTGGTGGAGCCAAGTGGACTCCTGGCCAGAACCAGGTCAGGGGGTCACACAGGGATCCGCGCAGCAGTTGTCATAAAGAGGTGGAGGTGGGAGGGTGGAGCAGCTGGGTGGAGGGAGGGAAGGGCCAATGGGGGCGCGAGGGGGGCGGGGCACAGGAGATGCAGCGGCAGGGATCAGGAGACCGGCGAGAGCCGGCTGAAAAACTGGCAAGCACACAAAGGGCAAAAAACGAAGCTGAATACAGAAATAGCACAGGGGCAGATAAAAACAGTACAGAAAACGAAAAACGATTTGAAAAAAATGAAATGCACGAAATGCAGCAAAACAGAGCACAAGAAGATATGCTTACCACTAGGCACCAGGGATGAGGCGCAGGTGGGTGCCTGCGGGTGGTGGAGGGCCTCAAACTTCTACTCCTGGCGACAGACAGCGGGGTCAGGGGCACAGAGGCAGACTGGTGGAGCCAAGTGGACTCCTGCCCAGAACCAGGTCAGGGGGTCACACAGGGCTCCGCGCAAAGGCCGCCATTAAGAGGGGGAGGTGGGAGGGTGGAGCAGCTGGGAGGTGGGAGGGAAAGGCCAATGGGGGCATGAGGGGGGCGGGCCACCGGGGATGCAGCGGCAGGGATCAGGAGACCGGCGAGAGCCGGCTGGAAAACGGGCGAGTACACAAAGGGCAAAACACAAAGCGGAATACAGAAATGGCACAGGGGCAGATAAAAACAGTACAGAAAACAAAAAACGATTTGAAAAAACTAAATGCACAAAATGCAGCAAAACAGAGCACAACAAGCTATGCTTACCACTAGGCACCAGGGATGAGGCGCAGGTGGGTGCCTGCAGGTGGTGGAGGGCCTTGAAATGTTACTCCTGGTGGCAGACGGTGGGGTCAGGGGCACGGAGTCAGGCTGGTGGAGCCAAGTGGACTCTTGGCCAGGACCAGGTCAGCTGGTCACACAGGGATCTGCGCAGCAGTTGCCATAAAGAGGTGGAGGTGGGAGGGTGGAGCAGCTGGGCGGTGGGAGGAAAGGGCCAAAGGGGGCGTGAGGAGGGCGGGGCACAGGAGACGCAGCGGCAGGGATCAGGAGACCAGCAAGAGCCGGCTGAAAAACAGTCGAGCACACGAAGGGCAAACAATTAAGCTGAATACAGAAATGGCACAGAGACAGATCAAAACAGTACAGAAAACGAAAAACGATTTGAAAAAACGAAATGCATGAAATGCAGCACAACAGAGCACAACAATATATGCCTACCACTAGGCACCAGGGATGAGGCGCAGGCGGGTGCCTGCAATTGGTAGAGGGCCTCAAACTTCTACCCCTGGCGGCAGACGGCGGGGTCAAGGGCACAGAGGCAGGCTGGTGGAGCCAAGTGGACTCCTGGCCAGAACCAGGTCAGGGGATCTTTTGTATTTAGCTTTCCTTAGATCTAGACTCATTCAATATTTACACTTGTTGAAAAGGGTGAGGGGAATTACTGGACATTACTAGAGGATAGGACAGAGTTAGATGCAGAAATGTGGATGTGGCCCTGTAGGAACCCGTTAGTATACAAATCAATGGAACTTTTCCCTTCTCCAGTATGCTGCCACCATTGCTGCTGCAATCCAGCTGCTTAAACCTGAGATCAAGCTCTCTGAAACATAGCTCATGCGCCATTCTGCGTTCCCCCATGGCCAGCCTTCTCTCCTCTAGAGCCTGGTCCTTCTCCAATTTTGCAAGCTCCAATTTTAACTTCCTCTCCTCCAGCTCCTTAGCTGACAGGTTCCTGGATGACATATTGCTTCTTGTCCGGGGGGAAAGTACTGCTCCTGATAAGATGTTGGCCCCCTGCTCGTAAGCAGTCCCAGACTCTCCAGTGAGTCTTGGCTCAGCTCCTCCTCATCATCCAGAATCTCTTGATCATCTTCCTCTGGGGTCACAGGCCCTGCAATGTGAGCTGCTGCCCAGACTCTCAAAGCCTTTTACAGCTCCATCTTCGCAGTAAAGCCTTTAGTAGACAGCCTAACACCCTTGCAAAACTCCTTGAGTTAGGCCACAGTGGAGGTCTCTAGCTTGGCCAACTCAAAATCCATTTTTGCAGGTGGAGGTGCAGATGTAGATCCTCCAATCAGAGACATGATTTTAGGAAGAAAAGCAAAAATACCAATAAGGGATCATAGAAAAATCAAAAATTCCAATTGTTAAAAGTAGTAAACAAAAATGCCATCAAGAGTAATTGATTTGAGTTGGTCTTAAGTACGGAGTGGTAGTGTACACCAAAGTAGTGTAAGACACTGCACAAACACAAGTCCTATCATCACCACTGCTCACCAATGTTTGAAATTAGGTCTCTTATTGGCAGAGACATGCACCCTGTCCAGGTAGGTACCACGGTTCTTGCCCAAGAATTAACCTTGCGCTCACCCTCTAATAGCTTAGCACATAGCGGACAGGCTTAACTTAGGAGGCAATGTGTAAGGTATTTGTGCAACAACCTAAAACAGTAACACAGAGAAAATACCACACCAACTCCACATCAAGCTAGAAGAATACGTTATATATTTTTGAATAAAAGAAGACAAAAATCCTATTAGTAGAAGTTGAGATGAGAATGTCTGCAATTGCATTGCTTACAAGCTTTAAGAGCCAACCTTGGCTATCTGGTTCAGTAGACGAGGTAAAGTGAAGAGTTCAGGCGGCCCGTGATGGAGTGTGGACGGGCTGCTAGGGCCATGCTTGTCCCGCTGAAAGAGTATCTTTCATGGAGGGTTGTATCGATCTTGAAGATCCAATGTGAGGAGCAGGGAGGCTAATGCGAAGGTGATGCGTTGGTTTCGATCTGCACAGTCAGGGATGCCTTGTTATTGAGTCGCACAGGTGTGATGTCCTAAACAGCAGCAGCATCAAACCCTTTGCAATGAAAGCAATTCATTGTTGTCGAAGCTGCGCAGCCAGCGATGGGAAGGTGATGTGGTGAGCCTGAGCCACGCAATTGGGGTTGAAATGACCTCATCCTCAACAGCAGCGGCTATGCATCGGTGATGAGGAGGGATGCAGCGGTTCTGCTCAGCGCAGTGACGGCTACGCGTCGGTTCTACTGGTTCTGCACAGAAAAAAAAACACTTCAGAGGACCAATGACTGGACTTGCACCACTTGGCAGGGAGGATTCACAGGTGGCAGGATTCCAGGTGCTGGTGTAGAGCTGCTGGAAGTCTTTGATGTCCTGAGACTTCAGAACAGAAAGCAAGCAGACAAGCCCTTGGGGTCATTCTGGGATCAAGTGTTGTAGGTCCAGTCCTTCTCACCCAGGCACAGTGGGCAAAGGGCGTGTCAGCACAGCAGAACAGCAGTTCTTCAGAGCAGCAGTCCTACAGAGTAGCAGTCCTTAAAGCAACGCAACAGTTCTTCTTCCCGGCAGAGTATCCACAGGTCCAGATGTATACTTATTTGGTGGTGTCAGAGGTTCGGTACTTATACCCAGTTCTGCCTTTGAAGTGGGGGTGACGTCAAAGGAGGGTCTTTGAAGTGCTCAGATTTCCTTTCTCCCTGGCTCCAGGCTCACAGTGGGTTAAGCATTCCTTTGTGTGAGAGCAGGACACTGCCTATTCAGGTGTGTTAGCTACTCCATCCCATCCTGCCCAGGATGACCCATCAGCAGTTAGATGGCCACTTAGTCACACCTGCCCTCTCTTTGTGTGAGGCTGTCTAGGGGGAATGCAGCAAACCAGCTGTCACCCCAACCCAGATGTATATTGGAGACAGACTGCAGACACAAAGGGCCAAGAGCAGAAAAATGCAACCTTTTTTAAGAGTGCCATTTTCAAAATTGTAATAATAAATCTGAATTTACTGTTAAAGAGGATTTGTCATTACAGCTCCATAGGTACTAAACATGATATTGCTACTCCTTCTCAATTAGGAATTACAGCTTATTAAATGTAATAAACAATCCCTAATGTTAACCTATGAGAGGGGTAGGACTCATAGTAGCAAAAAACAAAATGCCCATCTTGACCCTGTACCACCGCACCCATTCCCATTGATCCTTCCTATCGTTGGGTCTGTGGCCTTTGCTGACCCTTCCCCATGCAGCCAGTATCTGCAGCAGAAAGTGAATTACCAGCCAGATGAGACTGCCAACTTCTCTCTCCATTATGTTTTTCCCTCTCCCCTTCCCAGACATGGCCAAAATGGCACATGCCCTACCTATCCTTAACACACCACAAAAAAAACTCTAACTATACCTAAATAACTATTACACCGAAAAAGACAAACACCCAATAATACAAATACAATTACACTTACTAAACACAACACTTAGGGACAAAAAACAACACAAAATATTATTCACAGGGACAGGCTAGACACTGACTGCACTAGAAACAGCCAAAACACCTCAAAACTCGCACATCCCTCCTCAAATCACCAGCACCAATCAACAGACACTAACAGAAAATGAAAATAACATTTACACTTCCTAGTATTCCATCACACCCATTACATAGTTTCCTGAGAGTGACAGGCAAGCTCTCAACATTTGCATCTATTTTTCTGATGCATTGCTACACAGATGTACATTGCATGATGCACTGCGCAGTTGCACTTATGCAGCAATACTAAGAGCCGCGCAATGGTGGTGAATGTCAGTTCCAACGCACGCAACAGAGGCAATGCTCCGGTTCTGACCCACGCAACAGATGCAATGGGCCACTTTGACAGAAGATACATGGCTCCTGCTGGAGCAAACACCTCAGACCCACTTCCAAGGGGTGGAACCACTTGGCAGGGAAGACTAACAGATGGTAGGTCTAGGTTTTATGTCTCTGAGACTTCAGATTAGGAGATCAGGCAGCTAGCCCTTGGAGTCCCTCTGAGTTCAAGGGATACATGTGTAGTTCTTCTCACCCAGGCAGGTTAACAGCAGGCAGGAGGGCATCACAGCAAAGCAGGACTACAAAGCTGATAGATTCCAACACAAGATTCAGATGAATTACCATGGTACACATCTGGATGTCAGCCACAGTCATAAGTACATTAAAAGGTTTATCCTGGATTCCATTTTTAGCTGCCCAATCTCTCTCTTCCTAAGACGTGCTAAGGGTCCTTCCTTGTGACCTATCAAAAAATAATGAAAAATACTTAGGAAGTCATAGAGACATCATGGCTCTCCCATCCTCCAGGGTACTTCCCACCCAGCTTTACTGCACTAACAAACTCAAACTTTTGGGATTCCTTTACTCCTCATGTTTTTCCCAAGCAGGCATGGCATTACCCAAAAAGGAACTCAAAGTCCTCCATATTATGTAGCAGTACAGACATGTCTGCATTCAGTGTACAGTCACAGCACATTCAGTGCCCAGTATACTAATCCAAATTCATCATGCTACCACCAGCATACGCACATGCTCCATACACACTTGTGCCCATATTTATACTTTTTAGCGCCACATTTGCGCCTCTTTTGAATAAAAAAACGGCACAAACTTACAAAATACAATTGTATTTTGCAAGTTTGCGCCGCTTTTGCATAAAAAAATTACGCAAATGCGGCGTTAAAAAGGTATAAATATGGGCCTTAGTTTGTGCACACTGTTCAGTACTACTGTCCCTTTGTACTGTAATAGAGTGTGTCACTTTTAACACACCCTACCAGCACACACATTTACCATGTGCACACTTTCACACATTTCACCCTATGTGTAGCATATGCCTTGTTCGAGCATATGCATCCAGCACATGATTTTATCGAATACACACTTTCATATAAGCCTGATGTTGAGCAGGGGTGATTTGAACACACAGCAGCAGAACTTTAGAAGGGGTGAGTGAGCCTGTATGTGTCACTCCAGTGACCTAGATTAGAATGGTCATGTTCACTACTACTGATCACTACACGGTATGCTGCCTTCATCACGTTTGCACTGTTTCATTCCTGGCGAAGGCAGTAACATTCTACAACTATGAGGGTAGCTCTTTGGGTGCCCCTCCTGGTCCAACAAGACCACAATCCATGACACAGGTCTATGTCGTGCCACACATGCGTATTCCATGTTCACCTATGGGAATATACCAGCATTAGGGTTCCAGACTATAATACAGTTGGGCACTCAGGGCAGAGGTACACAACCCTTGCCATGCAGAGGAAAATGTCAACCCAGCACCAACATTTCACCCCATTCCAAATATTTGTGTATGTCCACAACCATTTGTGCTTGCATTATGACAGACATGCTTCACACATTACGCATCTCTGTATTCCTGAAGTGATGTGATGCTTGGCAAACATCTTCCTTGTCTTACTTTTCAAATAAATGCTACACATTGCTACTTCAGCAGTTTAGTATGTTTTAGTACAGGCCTTTGAGCCTTCTCTCATTGCTACACAAAGACTGGTAAATGTTTATTATATCAAGTGTGGGTAAATGTAGACCTCACATCAATAAACCCTAGGAAGGTGCCACATGTGTGCTTTTTGTGGATCCCAACATATGCATGAATGCATTTGCAAGTGACCTTTTGATGTGTACGCCTAAGGCTATGCCTTTGGCCATGAAATATGTCTCCCATGAACTGGGATAATATCTGCTGTATCATTTGCTCCAGCAAAGTGCTGCCACTCTACATGCTAGTCTATAGCTGCAACACACATCAATTTTTAAATTGCCTCAGGGACTGACTTATTGGGATACTTGCAATTCATCATACATCGAGGGCCACATTTGACACACTTTCATGCAACAGAACACAGAAATACAGCTTGCTGTGCTGCACTGTGCTGTTTAAGAGAGGGAGGATAGGAATGCCCCATATCTTTCTAGAAATGTGGCAATCCTTTCCTCTGCCTTTCATGCAGTGCACTGTATCATATTGGCTTGCTGGGTTGATTTGTTATGAGTTTGAGATATGCCCCCATAGTTACAACAGCTCGAAAATCAAGATTCATGCACGTTGATGCCTGCATCTAGTTGTGAGTAACAATATATGTACTATGACATACACACAAACACCACACAGTGGATGGACTCAATTTATTGGATGATAGGTTTACATAATTTATGTCACTATAACCCTCATTTTAATGTAATTATGAAAACAAAGTTGCCAATACTTAGTCCTATCTCACACAACATGCCATTGTGTGTGCTACATCTGCAACCGTTTTATTGTCCTCTTCCAGTTCATCTGTGATTTTACTCTCATTGTCCCATGGCACATTAGTTTTGAGACAGATGTTATGCAATATTGCACACACTAAGATTATCATACAGACCGTAGGAGGCGAGTGCAGGAGTCTTCTGCCTGATTTGTTCCGGCAACGAAAACTGGACTTTAGAACCCTAAACATTCTCGCCACAACATCTTGTGTTTTGCTCACAGTGGAATTAGCATTTTCGCAAATTGCAATTTTTTTGCGATTCAGTAAAAATCGCAGATTGCGAGAAGTTTCGAGAAAGCACACCTGGAGGAGCCTGATGACATCACAAGCAGGAAATGACTCATCCCAGGCAGTTTCAGGTGCCACACCCAAACCAGCATCCTGAGAGAGAGCAGCCCAGCCACACAGAGCAGCACTCTGAAGGAGGCAGCACACCTGAGCAAGGATGGACACCCCAGCCCAAGCACAGGAGAAGGGAGAAAGAAAGCGTAAGCTAAAATTCAGCAAGCAGGAGCTTAAGGTGCTGACAGAGGAGGTGGTCAGGAGCCATGACCGCCTTTTTGGAAAAAGCTCACTCCAGGTGTCTGAGAGTGAGAAAAGGAGACTATGGGCGGATATCCAATCAAAAATCTGCGCAATTGGAGTGGCACAGCGCTCCATAGAAGAAATTAAGAAGAGGTGGTATGACCTGCGGTCCCATGCGAAGGAGAGGGTGGCAAGGAGACTGCAGGAGGCCATGGGGCACAGGAGGCGGTCCACCCACAGAGGCACCATCCACCCCATTAGATGACCTAGTCGAGTCCACACTCCTCCCTGAAGCTGTGACAGGGGTCACAGAGATCGACACCTCCGGCACACCAAGTACCAGCCAAGGTAAGTGCAATATTGATTTGTAACCCCATATGTGTATGCACAAAAGCCCCTTAGGAATTAGCAAGTAATGTTAAACACTATGAGAAGTAGTCCAGTCCACATCTTAGAAGCAGCACAACAATGCATTATGGGAGTGGCAGTCCACAACCCAGAGCTGACAGTAGCACATACAATGTATTTAAGTAGAGTGATCCCCAATGGAACACAACACACACAACACATTGTAGAGAAGTACCTGTACCTTTATTACCAATGTGTGACCGTAATTGTAACAAACATAACTGACATGCTGCATATTGTTGTTGCAGGTGGGCCAGGCCCAGCAGCCACAGCATCAGCACGCGTAGGTGAGACAGACACCAATCCGGCCTCAGATTCCAACACCAGTGGGTCTCTCAACATTGCACCTGTCCGACGCAGGCCCAGGGCACTGCCACTGCCAGAGCTCAGCCAAGACTCAGATGAGCAGCAGGAAGGACCAATTTCCCCATCACCAACAGGCAGGCGCAGCCAGATGCAGGAGGTCAGGTGTCAGTAGACCACAGCACCACGCAGGATGGCAACAAATTCCGGGGCACAGCAGCATGAGGCAGGTGAGGGTCCCTCCTTATTTGGTGGGCTGGAAGATGCTATGTTGCAGCAGCAGCGCCTACAAAATAAGAGGATCCTGGGATTACAAAAGAATTTGCGCCAACATAACAGCAACATGGTGGGCCTGCATCGCCAGCTTGAGTCCCTCAATGCCAACGTAGAACAGCTGCGTGAGGGACAGGTGCAGGCATTACAGGACACCAGAGACCTCACAAGTGCTGTCCGTGAACTCTGCCAGGAGGTGCGCCATGAGAGGGTGAGCCAGCGCAGACAGGAGCGCAGATTTAGGAACATGTTTGGCAGCTTCTGTCGGTCTTCTAACACGGTGGCAAATGCAACTGCGCTGATTGCCCGCCGTGCAGTGGCTGCACAAGTGGAGGCAGCACACAGCAGCAGGGATGTTGTGAACGGACTGGTACAGATCACCAATGTGATCGACCACATAATGGGACAGAGGTCAGCCACACCGAGTGAGATTGCACTGGGGGACACTGAGGACAGTTCCAGCCTCAGCAGTGTAGCTGTACCAGCATTGGACACCAGACGGCGCAGTGCCAGGCACAGCACTGCCACTGAGTCGGACAATAGAGTTGCCAGTGAGGTAACTGGGCACCCGAGTGTTGTGCGTGGCCGCAAAAAATGACTGTAGCTGCCATTGGACTTATGTTTTCACTATGACGTAATAGTGCATTACTCAGGTCCTTCATTGTTTCTAGTGTCTCACTTAACCTTTTTTTTGCTATTCCTCACAAGTACAGTACCTGACTTAAGGTAATACATTTATTTCACTACAGGTACAGTTGTCAGAGGATTTGTGTCATTTATACTCACGTCTGAAATGGTTGTGTGTGATGTCGGCACGCCTTTGCCTTCCCTCTGCTGCAATGGTCCTGTCTGCTGGATGTAGGGGTGGTATGGGATCATCATCCTCATCAGATTCAGTATCACATATTTCTACAGGTATGCCCCTGGTGGTAGCTATATTGTGCAAGATAGCACAAGTAGCCACTATTCTACATGTCGTCTCGGACTGTAGTGTAGTGCCCCTCCACTTTTGTGGAGGCACTGGAAGCGACTCTTCAGCAGTCCAAATGTGCGCTCCACCACACTGCGGGTTGCCCTGTGTGCTGCATTGTATCTCCGTTCAGCAGGTGTTGCAGGATTGAGGTAGGGCGTCATCATGTAGGTGCGCACTGCGTAGGCACTGTCTCCTGGAAGGGACAGAGGGTATGATAAGAAGTGGGCCATCTGACATCAGCATGCCATCAATGCGCCATTGTATAGAGGGTCAAATCCTAGTAGATATCCTTCACCAAACTGCCCAGCTAGCAGGCTTGTGTGAATCCCACTGTGGCGAAAGATGTACGAATCATGTGTGCTCCCTGGGTACCTGGCCACAAGATCAGTAATGATGTAGGAGGCATTGCATATCACCTGTATATTCATTGAATGTTGTTTTTTTCCAGTTGCGGTACACATACTCTGTGGCGGATGGTGGACATATTGCCACATGTGTCCCATCTATGGCACCTAGGACATGGTGGAACTGTGCTATCTGGTAAAATTCAATTTTTGTCAGCTGTATTTCCTGTGGGGTGTGGGGGAATCTGATGTACTGGTGTAGTTTGCTCAGCATGGCATTTATAAATGCATTGAAAAATCTGGAGAGGGTACTCTGTGAGACCCCTCGAGCTGCTGCTATGACTCCTTGATAGCTCCCTGAGGTGAGTAGGTGGAGGGAGCATAATACCTGCACATGGGTGGGTATGCTGTGAGTCCTTAGTGTTCTGCGCTGCAGTATGGGTTGTAGCTCAGATATCAGGTCAAGTATCATGGCTGAGTTCAACCTATACCTCTCATATATTTCCTCCTCTGTCAGGTTTAACAGTGTGATGCGCACTCTGAAAATGCGCTCCTGTCTCCTCCTCCCTCTCCTCAAACCTGCCAAGATCCTCATCCTCCTCGCCATGACATAGAGTGCAGCCATTATGGAAAAGAGTCTGAGGCATTCTGGGCCTCCTTATATAGGTTGCACCTGGTTACCACCTGGTTTCACTTAGTGGTATTTTGCATGTCCAAAATGCCATTCTGCGAAAATTTGCAATTTGCGATTTTTTGATGCATCTCTTTGCGACTTGGATTTTGCGCCTCGCAATTTGCGCCTTGCAATTTCCTACTGGAAATACGGAATTGCAAATTGCTACTCGCAAAACCAGGTCGCAATGCAAAAAAACTAAATTTTTGCGATCTCTTATTTTTGGTCTGCAAATGCCTTTCATGCATCGCAGACCACATTTTTGCACTCGCAAACGGCCGATTTTTGAGATTCGCACCGTTTGCAAGTGCAAAAAAGTTTCATACATCTGGCCCTTAGAATGTTTTTATCAACTGTATGAGAATTGCACTCAATATGTATGTGAAATATCAAACTTAGGATCAGATTATTATGCATGCATTTAGCCCTATGTAGGTAGTGACAGTACCAACATGTTGGACCGACACACATACATTTGTCCTTTTATCACTTATGATGTCCTTGCTTGACCACATAACAGTTGCACACCTTAGACTAGTTTATAAAATTTAGCATGGCTATTTGCTCAGTAAATGTTACCAATATTCAACATGTTACATGGATGCTTTTTGTATGCCAATTTGTCTTGCTAAACTTAGATTGACACATAGGTATAGCAATGTAGCCCTTTTTCATATGGGACAACATGATGTAGATATGAGTGACTTTGTACTACAGACCTGTATACCATATTGTTTTCCCTTCAACCTACAACAGATTGTTTCTAGATGTCATATATACACCGTTAGGACAAACCACAGTTAGAAACAGCTCCCCTATAAACTGTTGCAACCACAGCATTATCACCTTCAGGATCTACACACTTATCAATAACACTTTGAAGACAATACAAACCAATAACAACAAATGCTCGTATGGACAACATACAGATATAGACATCCAGCAACTCAACCCTGACCTGGAAAAACCACATCCAAGGTTGAGCACAAAAAGAACACCACATGGGTTACTGACACATCAAAAGAATGAAAATACAACTCAACGTACTACAATGCAAATGGAGGAAATCAGGAGATGAAACAGAAAAAAGTATGCTATGGCACTAAAACAGCTCCTACCAAAGTATTCTTTGTTGTTTTGAAATTATTGCAATATATATGATACCACATATTAAAACAAGCAGTAAGAAGATAAAAACTTTTTGATTTGTGGCTAGCAAGCAAACTCTGACTGCTGGTTTGGAGTTTGCTGAGAGTCAGTGTGACATAAAATAGAGACAGCAATGATCCGGGATGAAAGTGCTGGTGCATAGAAATGTCAGCTGCATCTTGTGCCAAGTTCTTCTCACGTTTTGGAAATGCACATTAACTAAACTGCTTCTAGTTAGACTTTTATAGTTGGTGAATACATAAACAATGCTTAGGCATAAAGTTCTGGTGCTTATAGTATGAGTGTGGGCTTTCCACCATGTTGGTTCCTAGGACAAAAGTGCTCCCATTACAATGTAAAAACCAACTGGTAAAAAATATCCCACCGTCCACAAATGAATGTTAGTGAAGACAAACCAGATAGAAGCATCAGGTGCTGATGTATGTGTGATACCACGATTGAGCTCCCTGGGATGGAGCCATTGCAGAGGGAAGCCCTGCCACCTCCCCCGGCTGATCCATTTCAAGGCTCTTCTAGCTGCTTGGAAGCATAAGTGATGAACCTCACTGCCTTGCAGGACTATTATATTGAGTTCATATTAAAGCAATCTTATTAGAGCAATCACTGCCGGACAGCATGGCTTGACCTGAAGAGCTCTTAAAGCTGATCCTAGAATTTTCCACATGTGGGCCTGTAGGTCCGTGACACATAGAGCAGATGGAGCAAGCTTTTGTGGGTGTAACCGAGTAAGCGACAGTGGTTGTTGGACCAAGACTGCTTCCCAGGTGAGGACCAAGTCCTTTGATGGGGAAATATGGAGACAAATGCGCAGCAAAGCTTGTTTCCTGGCCACAGAGAAGTGAGAGGTCAGATATTGCTGTGGGCCCCAGGCCTCGTAAGATGACAGATGGTATGAGACTTTTTTGCAGTGTTGTAAATGCAAACAAAGGTTTGTTCACTACTGCTCTTCTGGACGTTAGTTGAGCTTTGGCTGTTAAGTGGGAATCCAAATAGACACCAAGGTACTTCTAAGATTTAACCAGTTCTAATGCTTAGCTGTTTGCCCATAAAGTAAATTTGGCCTTTAAATTAGCAGAGGGGTGTGAAAAGCAAACCACCTTGGTTTGCTATGATGGAGTTCCAAGCACAGGTTTTGAATTTTATCAGCTCAATTGAATAATTAGGCACTGCAGGCCAATCGGTGGTTGACTAAGCAAGACTATGTCGCCTGGGTATTAAAGGCAGCATATATGTTTCTGGGCCAGCCTGTGGAGGGTCGCTCACCACCGCTAAATGGCTGTTGAGGTTGGCCAAGTAGATGTTGAATAAACAGGGAGCCATGACGCACAGGTGTTTCAGGCCTATGCTGGTACTGATTCTCCAGCCGTCGTCGACCTTGATTTGTTCCCAGCTATGAGTGTACAGATTGATGATTGTGTCCAATAGTTCTGGCGGCATGCCCCAGTGGGCTAGTTGTTTGCACAGCCGTCCCTCTGGACCTTATTGAAGGCTGACTTTACGTCAACAAAGCAAGAGAGCTTACTAGAATTTGCTTTTGCCTTTTCTACGAGAAAAGTGACTGCCAGCAAGTTTGTTATTGTGCTCCTGCTGCAATACAGTACAATACAATACAGTTGGTGCCATATTTAGGAACATAATAACACGTTTGCACAGCACCTTTTCACACATTTTAAAAAACAAAATAAAATGTGGCTATATTTTGGCTTTTTTATTGGTTCCCTGCACCGAAATCTCAAAAACCTAGGTACAATTTGGCATGGATACTTTTTGCAGAAAGAAGTTATAAAGGCTTAAGCACAAAATACCCCAAACATAAAAAAGGGCTTTGCATGGGGAATGAGGGTGGAAAAGCCTCAGCAGCTAAGGGGTTATCTCTTTTTGCATTGCCAGAATTCCACATGCACCTTGTGTGGTGAGAGAAACTAAATAGCACACATCACCAAGCTATTTCCATTGACTGAACATGGCTTGGTGAGGAGTGGTAAAACCTAATGGCCTATAACTCTTTAATCTTCTGATAATCAAGTCTGTGGTACATATGAGCTTTCAGAGACTGGGAAATTGAGGAAATGAAATTAAATATAAAACAAATTTATAAAGTGCACTAAACAAGGAGGGTGACAAAGGAGGGGTGGCAGGCGCAAACCGAGGAGGACATAATCATCTAGATGACAGCCAACTTTCTCGAGCTCAACACAGATACAGAACATAGAAATAGTGATCTTCAGCAAAAATACCTCACCATGGGACTCCAATTGGTGGTCAACTGAAATTCAGACCCACACCCAGCACCCACTTCAGGAATCTTAGGATCAACTTAAACAGCAAATTAGACATGATCGCACAGATCAACAGTGTCACAGCATCCTGTTTCCAGATTCTGAAGATGCTGGGGAAGATCTTCAAATGGCTACCATGCAACACTAGGAAAGGTGTAACTCAAATTCCCCTCACCCTCGTCACAAATAAGTTGGACCATGGGAGCACCCTCCAAATTGCTATCACCAAGCAGCTCATGATAAGATTTCAAGCCATCCAGAAATAGCCTGCTGGACTCATCCTCTCCCTTCCACATAAAACTCACATCACTCTACACCTCAGGCAGCTCCACTGGCTCCCTGTACACAAACGCTCTGAGTTCAAACTCCTCAATCACACGTTCAAGGCACTACAAAATGTGGGCCCCACCTAACTGAAAAGCCACAACTCCTTTCACCAACTACCCGGACAACTCTGCTCTACAGACCTCCTACTTACACACATTCCACACATACGCAGAACTAGAGACAGAGGGTGGACCTTTACATATATTGTTCCTAAAGGGTGGCAGAACCTCCCACGTCACATCAGAGCCTCCTCCTCTCCTTAAATTCAGCAAGAAGCTGAAGACCTGACTGTCTAATTAACCACCCTGCTCCTAGGAAAGGCTAGACACATGCTCCAATTCTTCACAAGGATACCCTCGCAGGTGATAGTGCACTTTGCAAATACACATAACATAACCAAGGACTCCAGTGAATAAGACCTGGCAAAGTATTTACATGTCTCTTGGGCACTAAAAATGTTGAACAAAAGTCTTTAGACAAGGTTACAATTCTTCTAACTCAATATCTTGTAACCAAAACTGTTATGATTAGCGATTACTGAAATTGTAATTATAAATTGCATTTAAATAGAGTTTACTGAGCCATTGCAACACTTTGCGGCGAGTAGCATGCTAATTTGGAACTCAAGGTTAGAGGTAAAGAGGCAGTAGTTTGGTAAAAATGTTTTCTTTGTGGTTTAGTTGCGTTAGGTGTGTTAAGTTTGTGCTCATAAGATCGCATTCATTTACTGTATTGCTTTCAAAGGGATATATCGATTGAAGTAGGCTAGTAAAGGGAAGATGTGAGGTGGTATTGAAAGTGGTGAACACGTGCATCTGTAAGTTAGAGTACCTATATCAAGGATGGAAGAGTCTGGAGAAGATGTTTGGGAGTCCATAGTAGGCAGAAAGTTTTGAGATGAGTCAGATGGAAGAGGTACAAGTTGACTTTGAAAGGGAAAATTAGTTATTTTGATTTTCCCCCTTCCCACATAAGTATTAATAAATATATACATGGATAGAGGAATACCCACACATCTAAGTACGTAGCCATGTATACATATGCACATATAAACACACTATATATAGTTATTAAATTGCTATGTACAAGTCACAAACCCCACTATAAAATCACCCATATGTACGAAGAAGTCTGATTAGCAAGTTTTGTCCAGCAATTGGTCTGCCAGATGTCCTCTGGATTAACTGAGTGAAACGCGCTTTCCAATTGCAGAGATTGTCTGTGGAGCAGTGCTTTAAATGGGCCGGTACTCTCCGGTACTGAGTACCGGCACTTTTTTATTTTGAGAGGGAGAGTTCCGGCATATCTCAAGAAAAACGTAATACTTTTAATTGGAGAGTACCGGCACTTCTCAGAAACAAGCAGGTACTCTATTACAGAGTACCTGCACTTCTATTTTTCCATTTAAAGCACTGCTGTGGAGCATAATGTTATTCTCATTATCAACATTCATAGTTCGATCAGTATTAGCCTGAAAAGTGTTCCCCACAACTAGTTGATTCTTGTCTTTAAAAGCAGAGGCAACCTTTGACACACGCATTCTTAATCTATGGTTGCAATTGCAGTTTTCAAAGTATGTTTTCTTCCTGAGAGTTGGAATGTTTTATTTGATCTTCCAAATTTTCTTCATCGCATGTTCTGTTTCTACTGCCACCCCGCGGTTCAATATATTCTCCTGTTTACTAAGGTGAAGCGATGATTTATCCACTGAATTTAATTACCCAAAATGAGTATGTTGCCAAGCAATGCATTTTAATAAACCTATGATTATGAACTGCATGGTGGTGAACTTCCTTTTATAACCTCTGCTTTTAGCACAGTTTTAATACTGATTTATCCTTTGCAGTATTACAGGGACCATGTCATGAAGTGGTTCATTGAGATGTGTGCCTGTTTTAATGTTTTGCACTACTTAAGGGCCTACATATAACTCACAAATGATTCGATTTAGCGTAAAATCTAAGGGCAGCATCCCTCAACAAGCATTTCCAATACAATTGGTCCCGCATTTGTGAAATGTTAAAGCTCTTGGCGTTGAAAATTGAATTTTTTTTCTTTTGTGTTTTTTTGTATGCAGTGGAGTGATGATACTTGCATAGCGCTATTGCCATTCGTATGACTGTGCCGCACTGAAGAAGAAGAAAATGGAATTAAGTTATGAGGGTGAGGAGACAAGAGTAATAAGGTGGATGAGAAAAAACGTACGTAACAACTTTCTGAAACAAAACAAACACTGATAGAGAATGCAAGATTAAGTAAAGCATGTAAAATTTAAGCAGGAACAGCATGGTTATATTAACGCTTCTACACTTCTAATATGCTGGCTGAAAAAACCCTGCAACATTTATTGTTCTAATGTGCACGAAGCAGGGAAAGGATGAAGTACCACAGCTGTCCCTGGGTGTCCCTTGGGACCACTTGTGGCCACATAAGGTAGTATGTTAAAGTGATGCCAACACATAAAAAAAACATGTTTATTTTCCATCGGAATTCAACAACCAAATGCTTTACTTTGAAAAATACCCTGTTCCTGAAACTGTTTATTTGCAATATTCGAAAAATAAAAACAGTGACAATGTTATCAAAGCAATGCAGACTAAAATACACATGCAACACAAGCAGGAAGTTCTATGCACAGCAACAAGAGTTTTGGAAAAATAGCCTACTGAGCTGAAAACTCCATGAAATAATTTATGAAATGAAGATGCGCGAGAGACCGCTGAATTTCCATCAGTAAATAGGCTTTAAACAGTGCTGGGTCTGGGGCGATGCAACAGGTGCCACAGCACCAGGTGTTGACTTTGAGTGGGGGCTCAGTTTTTGCAAGTGTATTTTAATTTTAAAAGCACCTGCTGCTGGTATTTCTTGCCACCGGCTATTTTTCAGATGAGAATAAAAATGTCAACATAACACATGAATAACATTCTTTCTGGAGAGAGATTTGAAATCTGTCTAGTGTAAGTTTTGACTCTCTTGGAAGGTATCACAAAGGGTTAATATGCCTGCTGCAAAGAACGGCGGTGCAACCGGTGTTAACTTACAGTAGGGATGCAGTTTTTGCAAGTGTATTATAATTTTAAAAGCACCTGCTGCTGGTGTTTCTCGCCAGCAACTATTTGCAGGCAACAATAAAAATGTCAACATAACTCAGTGATTAATGTTCTTTCAGGAGAGAGATCAGAAATCTGTCTAGTGTAAGTTTTGACTCTATCATAAGGTAGTGCAGAGGGCTAAAACATAAATTATGAAATAAAGCAATAAATGAGAGAAAAACAGGCATTGAAGATTATTACTGTGTCGGAACTGTAGCAACGTGAGCACCAACCGCCTGGGAATTCCATCAATCTGAGCACAGAATTAGAATCCTAGCAAAAACAAAACATTCCGAAACGAATAATAAAACTCTTTCCAAATGTGTGAATTGCGTATTTAAACAAAATAAACAATAGTCGTAAAATATGAGCCAGACTTAGTAATCCTATGCAAAAGCATACAGTCATAGAAGCAAATTGCAGAAAAAACCTGACACATTTAGGACCATATTTATACTTTTTTAGTGCTGCATTTGCGCCGCTTTTTGATGCAAAAGCGGCGCAAAGTTACAAAATACAATCGTATTTTGTAACTTTGCGCCGCTTTTGCATCAAAGAATGACGCAAATGTGGCGCTAAAAAAGTACAAATATGGGCCTTAGCTTTCTAATGTACACGAAGCAGGGAAAGGGTGCAGTACCAAAGGCAGTCACTAGGTGTCCTGTGGGACCTTTTTTGGCCACATAAAGTACTGCACACTGCTATCGTGAATTGAACACATCCCCAATGACTTTTGGGCGCTGTGCTGAAAAATTAAGCCGGGCACCCGTTTTGTGAAAAGTTTTATGTGTTGTGAGGGAGGGGTGACAAGAGTAATATGCTGGGTGAAAAAACATCGAGAATGCTAGATTAAGTAAAGCATGTCAAATGTAAGCAGGAACAACATAGTTATGTTAGCTGAGAGCAAGAATGCTGTGGAACTAAAAAGGTAAGCAGGAAACTAAGAAAAAGGAAGTCCCCAAATAACAGATAAGCACGACAAAGCACAATTATACATTAGTTAGCCCTTGCTTCCAAAGAGAATAAGGAGGGACAGAGAGGAATGACTGACCATTAGCAGCAGGATTTTTTAAAGACACTGAAATGAACAAATGAAATGGCTTTCAGCCCACAGAAGTATACTAAAGTATACAAGAGGCCAGCCATAAGCTTACGCTTGGACGAAAAACATAGAGTCAACACTGTACCCGAGCTGTGCAGTCTGTGACTAAAGCACAAGTCTGCAGAATTTTTGAGTTAAATAAAGGCACTTTAGACAGTGCCATGTCCTAATAACAGGCTCACATATTTACTTTGTCCCGCAATACAAGGTCTGTTTCCAGACCTGAACAGGCCTTTTATTTCACAAGGCATTTCCCAGGTGGGCTGCAGCTCTTGGAGGCCAGATTTTAAAGCCCTGGGCCACCCCAGTACCCTGAAGTTAAGGGAGGCTGAGAGAGGGAGAGAGAGGGACAGGGAGAGAGAGAGAGAAAGAGAAAAAGATAACAATGAGCGACAAAGCGATCAGGAAGTCAGAAGAGAAAGAGCAATCAGAGTGGGAAAAGAGATAGAGAGAGAGAGAGAGAGAAGGAAGGAAGGTAGAGAGAAAGTGATCAGAGAGAGAGGAGAGAGAGAGAGATTGGATGGTTGAAAAGAGAGGCATAGAACGAACGGGGCTGCTATGAGCATTTTGCTAGAGCTGTTTTTGGTTCCACAGTTTGGATAATGGTGCAGAGCACAGCAGTGCACTTTCCTATGGGATTATAATTCCAAATCACATACATTTAACTCTGACTTTTTAGTGAATGCATTCTTTTCAGACAGCACAGCTAGGTAACAGAGAAAGACAACCACTGCTCACTGTTTCTGAGATTTGCTTGCAGCTAGGCTTAGCACTTTTTCAGAAACAATACCAGCCATTTATTTATGTTTTCCTAATCTAAAAGGGCAGGCAGTATGTAGGGGGAAAATGTCTGAAAAATTCTGAGTACTCTTTTGTAGCATAGTGTTTGAAATTGAAATGTTGTTTGACAGGTGGTGTGAGCCTTTCTCAAGCAACAGCCACAAAAGTCACTAAATTTAACTGTGCTTAACTTTCTGATAGCTTGGTACAAAAGCAGTCCAGCTCAATGTTGGAAAGTGGTTTCTTGGTTGACAGGGGTATTAGCCCTGGTCAAGCAGCAACCACAATTCTAGTCATCATAAGGTGTGGGCATACTCTAAATTAACCTGTGCTCACCCTCTAGTAGCTTGCAACAGAGCAGTCAGGCTTACCTTAGAGGCAGTGTGTAAAATATTAATGCAATACTTCAGACAGTGAAACAGTGAAAACACCATACAAAATGAGTATACACCAGGTTCGAAAAATAGATCACAATTTAATACACAAACCAGTAACAAAACAGCAAAAATCCAATAAGCAGATTGGGAAATATTGAAATTCAAAGTTTTAAGCAAAAATAGCACCAAGAAGCACAAAGAACTATTGGGGTATGCTGGTCGCACTGGATAGAGACAAAGTCAAAACTTCAGGCCAAACTCGATGGAGTGAGGGCCAGCTACGGGGACCCAGTTAGGACTGCTGAACCAATATACCTTAAATCCTGGTTGTGGAGCATTGCGTGGATCCACGTCAAAGATGTGTCGCGCAGCCAAGGTTATACATTGGTTCTGAGATGCCACGGTCAAAAAGCCTACACCTTCCTTATTAATACTTATAAGTCACCATGATGGTGGTCTTAAAGGCTCATAGGACAGGGTGCATAGAATTTAAAGGTAAGACATGTGTACTTAAGTTTTACGTGTCCTGGCACTAAAAAAAAACAAGGTCGTTTTTCACAGCAGCAAAGCTAGCTTTCCCATGTAATAATACTGGCTTACCTTACAGCAATTATTAAGTGATAACTTCATTTTGGAAACAGCTAGAAAAATGCTTATTCCACTCATTTGAATTGCAATGTAACATCCCCTTGAATGGTTAAGTCAGATTTTAAGTTACTATTTTGAAAATGCAACATTTAGTTAGCAGATGTGCCTTTGTCACATGACTGTAAATGTCTTTTCTGTGGTGTGATATCTATTCCCTCCATAGAGGGAACAAAATGGCCTTGGGTGTTGCAAAATGTGTTCCTCTCCTGAGCAGGATGGACTAAGGAGTTGTACACAGTCCTTCCTGTGTTTCAAAGGGTAGCCATTGAATTGCACCCAGCCCATCCTTGACTTCAGAAGATGTCTGCCCTGTCAAAGGCAAATGCAGCTCACACCTGGGTCTTCCTGCCCTTTGTTTTATTAGCCAGTCTGGAGCCATGCCAAGGGAAAAGGGAAAAACTGCCCAGAACCAGTTTAGGATTAGAAAGGGAGTGTCCCACACACAGACCGGGCACTGGGTGTAAAAGTGGCAACCCCAGAACCTCTCATCAGGACACTCTTGGACTTGTACAGGCTTAGAAGAATGACTGTCCTGCTGTCTGAAGCCTGAAGGAAGACTGGACCTACTTTTGTTAAACCCAGAACCCCAGAAGTGACTCCAAGGAACTGGACTACAGGTAAAATACCAGAGAAGCTGGGCTCTTTACTCCAAAAGAACCATTCCCAATCTCCCCACAAACATGAGAGGACTTCACCAAGGCCAATGTGGAAACTGCATCCAACTGCTGAAGTGACCTGTCCGATACAGACTCTGGAGTTTGGCACCCAAAGCTCCCCGTGTTTCCCACCAATGCTAAGTTCAGATTGTCAACCAGCTTCTTGGCATTATTTCTATTGACATTTTTAAAAATTCCTATCTTAGATTCTAATTTTGGGATTTTTTATGTTTCTATGTCAGGTTGGTTGTTCATTAAAATTTCCTCTATTGTTCTAAAGTGTGTTGGAATTTTTCTTGTGTGGTGTTTTCACTTTATCACTGTTTGATTGCTGCATAAATACTTTACACATTGCCTCTAAGTTGAACATGACTACTTTTGTGCTAATATACCTGGGGGTTAACTACAGGTTTTATTAGTTACTTTTTTGGTTCACACTGACAAACATTGTGGATATTACTTGAGTGGAGTTCTCACTCCTCTCAGATAATAACCCAATTTCTTACAAAGACCAACATGGAATACAGACAACCTACAGTTAAAAATGAAACAGGTGGCATAAGAATTTTAAAAATATATTCAAAACTTCTCTGTACATCAGTTAGAACTATTAAACTAATCAAGTAGCATATAGCTAAGAGGGCAATAAGGCAAAAACAAGGCTTAGCCAGCTAGTCAAGTTAAGACACATACTGACAAGTAAGGTAATGGGGTTGCAGCCTCCAGACATGCCCTACAGATGCCAATAACATGCTGCACCAAAGTCCTAAAGTCAAATATGAAATGTGGTGATGATCACATAGTATCTCTTGCCTCTTACCCTTGACTCTAGTTGCCACAGTGTTGAAGGGGCATAGCTTTGTCAGTGAGATTTGGCAGGCATTAATCTCAGATTTCCCAATTAAGAAAGCAGTGAGCTGCAGGGAGGAGGGGTGTGATGACCAATGTTTGGGATAGACTATTTCCATGATGAATCGGGACAGTACTGATATGCATTATGTGGGCCTCTGTGTAGAGTGGCACAGTGGGTGAAAAACATTTGGTTGAAATGCTACCTCGAGTGATTGCCACTGGTTAGACTAGTTTCAAGCATTCATCCCATCACCTTTTAGGTGGCTGATTGCCAGTAGTATGCCTGGAAACTTGAGACTGACACAGCTTTCCAAGCCTACTAGTGCCAATGTTTGTGAATTTCAAAACATAGTGAATTTGCACCCATTCAAGAAGTGCTTCTATGGGTGTAGATTTGCTACTTTATTTGGTAAACCAGTCATTAAATGTTTTTAACAGCCCAATCCAAAAAATGAACATGTTAATGCCACTTACTGAACTAAGAATGATGAGAAAAACGGACACAGGTATAGTAGACCAGATTCAAAGCCCCGAGACTCAATTACCAAACCAGTAATGCATTGAGGGGTGTCACACTGCAAACACACCCACTGAAGCTGTGCCCCTGCTCCTCTCACATTGCTTGGTAGATCTCCCTGAGAACTCATGACTGTGCGCACGTACAACACAATGGCTTGGAGTCTCTGCCCTGTAATCAATCATTTTCAATGTATTTTCACTTAATGCACTGTTCTTTGTCTCCTCTACAAGACGCCTTGATGGTAGAGTTGTCAAATCAGTGCATGTTTTGCAGGGCTCCATGTTTCTTGTCCTCGTCTTTTGCAAACCATTTTATCAAGTGACTAACACCCCCTTGTAATAAGCCTGCGTTGCAAACAGAGGAGGGTGAGTAGGCAGATTAATAGGGCGAGCTGATCCAGAGCCTAACCATGGGTCTGACATGGCTCTTAGTGTGTCTGCACAAGACATGCTATGAAAACGTTTGGTATGTATATCGTGCAACAGCCATAATGTAAAAATATTGTACAATATCTTCAACAAAAAAAAAAAATACTTCTTTAAAATGTGTAAATGTTTCACCTTAGCACATCGGATTATATCACTACATAGACAGACATCTATTAAAAATAATAGTTTTAGGATGCATGTGTGGCTCTTCTCAAAATGAAAATATAATTAGTGAACAAAGAAGCATGTCAGTCAAATAAACCCTAAACATGGCCTAGATTGTTACTATCGATGGAGCAACATTATAGTCTATTAAATCTAACATAAAAGTTGGGTGCACAATGCACATCCTGAACTCAAGTATTTATATGTGCCCTCATGTGTGCTAATAAAAAAGGAGGCTCTTAAATAAAATATTTGCCAAGGATCACATCATTTGGACAATCAGGGTAGCCCATATTGATTCCAGGTAATCTAAGTGTCACTATTTTGTCTTTCATTCTTTTCTCAGGTCCATCAAAACTGGCACAGAGATAGCAGACACAACCCAGGACTGCTGGATACAACTACCAAGCCAAGAATGCATTTATTTGGGGAACAGTGGTGTCACACCTCAAAGACCCCTCCCCGAAGTTAAGCCCCTGAGTGTCTGTGGCCTATCACAGTGTCATTCCTTGTCAGTGTTAGTCTCCTTGGCAAAACGTCTGAGATATGCTGTATGAAATACAAAAAAAGGTAAAAAGCACTCCCTTGAGTGGCTCTATTAGAACACGGTGTCTTGAGCAACACATTAGGTATTGTTCCTTACATTATGTAGTCGAAGACAGTGCGGTCAAAGTGGTCGTCACATTATCATGTGCAGTTATTAGAGAGGACATAAAAATGGAATTTTTATTCAGAGAAAAGTGAGAACCGGAATATGGACGTAGATTTACAGTAAAAAATGATGGTGCAGTTCTCTGAAACTACCTAAAAAGCATCTTGTAATGCTTTACTTTGGGTGGTGCATTTTAAATTACTACAAAACCCATATGACGCCCTCAAATGATCCACACAATAAACCCCATTATTCGGCAAGGAATGCCTTAAGGTAATGCATATAATGCAAGGTTTATTAATTTAGTATGGCCTTCCCAAAGAAACGTCAGTACTGGGTAGCATTTGGAGCTGGTACATGGTCCACTCAGGTTTGGTATTATAGGCATCGCCTGAAGTAGGTTTGTTAGGGACTTCTTTCTTTAAAACCAATAGAGACATTTGTAAGACAGGTATTAAATTTGCTGTATTGGTTGCTAAGAGAAAGTTGACATATAAGGCACTGTAGACGAAAACGTGGGTGTTGTAGAACGGTCAGCAGCTAAAGAACTGCATATGAAGATGATTTGCACTTACAAAAGCTCACAGAGGATTTGCTACATTGGCACAGATGTGTAAAGGATCTGGCACACTTAACAGATGATTCACCAATCTGAAATATATTACATTTCAAGCAACCAATTGAATATGTATATCAGAAATAATATCAATAATGTAAAATATGACTGACTGAGATTTTGTGTAAAAAGTAAAAAGGATGTTATTCGTGGGGATTCAAGCATGCCGAAGGCACCTTCCTTGACTTATGGTATCATGGTATCATTGTGTAAAGTTTGTGACAATTATTTTGTTGTTTTTTTGTCTAGTGCTTTGGTGTGATATGTGATGTCTATTTTGTCGGTGAAGAGTTTCTTGTCCATTGACTGGAGTATGGTGAATCTAGGCTTGGGTTGATGCAGTGTTTGATAGGTACTAAGATGGCTTTGCTGCCGGGTGCCTTGCCTCACTACATTGATAAGAGGTGGATGTGGTCACAATGTTTCTGCATAAAATGTGGAAGAACTCTCGGATCTGAGCAAATGTCTTGAAGTTGAGTTTTGTGCCAATCGTTCTTGGTTTGGAATGTATTGTTTCCTTTGCTGAGTTCTTGGGTACACCAACGACTGACAGATTTTAGTTTGTACAAGTTAAAATTTAGGGGGCATGAAAGTCAATACTGGTATTCAGGGTGGTGGTCAAGCTGTTCCGGGAAGAATAAGCATCGGCTATGGATTTGGTTAAGAAGGATAGAATGCAGGAGCCCGGTGGGTGGTGGAGAAGGCTTGAAAGGGCTATGCATTATAACAGCAGTACTTTTGAACCTGTCATCCAGTGGTTTGCATGCCACAGATTGTTTAAGTAACGTGATTCTAGATGTGTCCAGAATCTGAGGCCGACGGGTGCTTTGGTATGGCTTTGGTTTAGTCTTCCGTAGAAACGCTGAGTTCCCTAATGAAGACATTTTTAGAATGGTTAATGGATTATATCAAATGAGTTATGTGTTTTCACAATTAAGATGCTGTTTGGTCAGAAAAAAGCTGTGGATCAGGTAACGTTTGTTGTTTGTGTTTTTGAGAGGGGTAAAGTGCAAGGTCTGTTGTTCCATTTTAGTCACTGCGCACAGTTTCCATTTTCTGAACTGTAAATCTACAGCAGCTTAAAGAATGAGACATGCCAGAGCCCCCTTCTTCACAAGCAAAGTCGATGGAGCACGTGATCTTCGCCCAGGAGCACTATGATAGGCAAAGCTTATTTCTCACACATAATGGCAAGCCCAGTTTATGGGGTCGACAATTTATAACCTATTTTGAGAATCTAGAACCAAAGATAGATAAACCTAACATGTACTTTCACTCATTGCTCCTAAATATTCACTTCAAGTGTTTAACCACGTTTAGAGTATGTTGTTCTGTTCCAATTGCGACCGGTTAGTCCTTCAACCAGCGCCAATCAAGGATATATTTTGCTCACAGTGATTATTATGTAAAAGATTGCCCTTCTAGTTACCTCATTGCTAATTTGTGAATTCAAGAAAAATTTTGCATCCTGTTTTTCTCTATGGTCCTACCGTTAAAATGGCCTACACTGCATCCTTTTTCTCTTAACTGGCTTTCCTTCATGATGAGTGCAGTCCTCTGATATTCAGGTAAACCTTGTCCCTTCTATATGAAAGTATAAATTAAGAAATAAAAAACACTGTCAGTAAGAATTTGGGCATTATTTTTGATGATCATTTATCTTTTAAATGTCAGGTGAATCATACTTTAAAGACATGCATATGGTTGATTAAAATGTTAAGGAAAGTCTTTCCTTATCTCCAACATGAATGGAGAGTTTCTGCCACTCTAGCTCTGGTTATGTCCAAAGTAGATTACTGCAACACACTCTTTCTAAATTTAGACAAAGCCTCATTAAATAAGTTACAACTGGTTCAGAACTCTGCTGCTAGAGCTGTTCTTAATCTTTCTCGCTGGGTTTCAGTCAAAGGTAGCCTTAGACAGCTACAATGGCTCCCGGTAGCTCAGCGGATTATCTGAATTTCAGGAAAGAACCCAGTTACTTAAGTTTTAGGAAACTGATTAAAACATGGCTCTTTCCTCATTAGCCTCTTTATGGGTACCCCCTGTTTCTCTTTCTCTTTTACTCATCCGGTGTTTCTCCTGATTGGTTTCTGGTGTTTTCCTCACCTTTATGCTAGCACTTCGATGCTCTTTGTGAGCCGGAATGCGCTTTACAAATCTAACATACATACATACATACATTGTGCCTTGTTCCCAGATGCATTGTTTTATGTGTATCTGGTAATAAAACAAACGTTCACAGTACTCCTTTTCATAAACTGGCATTTTGAAAATTGTAAGGCTATTTATTTGAAAAGAATATTCAAATTATCGCACATTGTTTTTGGTTGTCCACTCGTTAACCCCTTCGCTGCCAGGCCTTTTCCCCCCTCAGGTGCCAGGCCTTTTTTTGGCTATTTGGGGCAGGGCGCGTTTAGGCCCTCATAACTCTTTGTCCACATAAGCTACCCACGCCAAATTTGTGTCATTTTTTTCCAACATCCTAGGAATTCTAGAGGTACACAGACCTTGTGGGTTCCCCTGAAGAAGACCAAGAAATTAGCCAAAATACAGTGAAAATTTCGTTTAAAAAAAAAAAAACATGGAAAAAAGGGCTGCAGAAGAAGGCTTGTGTTTTTTCCCTGAAATTGGCATCAACAAAGGGTTTGCAGTGCTAAAATCACTAGCTTCTCAGCTTTCAGGAACAGGTAGACTTGAATCAGAAAACCCAATTTTTCAACACAATTTTGGCATTTTACTGGGACATACCCCATTTTTACGATTTCTTGTGCTTTCAGCCTCCTTCCAGTCAGTGACAGAAATGGGTGTGAAACCAATGCTGGATCCAGAAACCTAAACATTTCTGAAAAGTAGACCAAATTCTGAATTTAGCAGTGGGTAATTTGTGTAGATCCTACAAGGGTTTCCTACAAAAAATAACAACTGAAACAAAAAAATATTGAAATTGGGGTAAATAAAACAGCCATTTTTCTCTACGTTTTACTCGAACTTTTTCCTGCAATGTCAGATTTTTTAAAGCAATATACCGTTATGTCTGCTGGACTCTTCTGGTTGCGGGGATATATAGGGCTTGTAGGTTCATCAAGAACCCTAGGTACCCAGAGCCAATAAATGAGCGGCACCTTGCAGTGGGTTTTCATTCTATACCAGGTATACAGCAATTCATTTGCTGAAATATAAAGAGTCAAAATTACAGGGCATTTCTCTTACACACTGTCTTATATTTGGAAGGAGAACATGTAGACAAAGACAAGGGGCAATAACACTTGTTTTGCTATTCTATGTTCCCCCAAGTCTCCCGATAAAAATGGTACCTCACTTGTGTGGGTAGGCCTAGCGCCTAGCGCCCACAACAGGAAATGCCCCAAAACACAACGTGGACACATTACATTTTCCCAAAGAAAACAGAGGCTTTTTATTTGCAAAGTGCCTACCTGTGGATTTTGACCTCTAGCTCAGCCGGCACCTAGGGAAACTTACCAAACCTGTGCATTTTTTTAAACTAGAGACCTAGGGGAATCCAAGACGTGGTGACTTGTAGGGCTCTCACCAGGTTCTGTTACCCAGAATCTTTTGCAAACCTTAAAATGTGGCTAAAAAAAAACATTTTTCCTCACAGTTCGGTGACAGAAAGTTCTGGAATCTGAGAGGAGCCACAAATTTCCTTACACCCAGTGTTCCCCCTAGTTTGCCGATAAAAATGGTACCTCACTTGTGTGGGTAGGCCTAGTGCCCACGACAGGAAATGCCCCAAAACACAAAGTGGACATATCACATTTTCTCAAAGAAAACAGAGGTGTTTTTTGCAAAGTGCCTACCTGTGGATTTTGGCCTTCAGCTCAGCCGCCACCTAGGGAAACCTACTAAACCTATGCATTTTTGAAAACTAGATACCTAGGGAAATCCAGGACTGGGTGACTTGTGGGGCTCTCACCAGGTTCTGTTACCCAGAATCCTTTGCAAACCTCAAAATTTGGCTAAAAAAACACTTTTTCCTCACATTTCGGTGACAGAAAGTTCTGGAATCTGAGAGGAGCCACAAATTTCCTTCCACCCAGCATTCTCCCAAGTCTCCCAAAAAAATGGTACCTCACTTGTGTGGGTAGGCCTAGTGCCCACAACAGGAAATGACCCAAAACACTATCTGGACACATCACATTTTCTCATGAAAACAGAGGTGTTTTTTGTAAAGTGCCTACCTGTGGATTTTGGCCTCTAGCTCAGCCGGCACCTAAGGAAACCTATCAAACCTGTTCATTTTTTTAAACTAGAGACCTAGGGGAATCCAAGACGGGGTGACTTGTGGGGCTCTCACCAGATTCTGTTACCAAGAATCCTTTGCAAACCTCAAAATGTGGCTAAAAAAACACTTTTTTCTCACACTTCGGTGACAGTAAGTTCTGGAATCTCTAGAGAAGCCACAAATTTCCTTCCACCCAGCGTTCCCCCAAGTCTCCCAATAAAAATGGTAACTCACTTGTGTAGGTTTGTGTAGGTTGGTCTAGTGTTCGCAACAGTAAATGCCCCAAAACACTATTTGGTCACATCAAAATTATCAAATATAAAACTACCTGTTTTTGTAGAGGGCATCTGCGTTTTTGGTCCTGGGCTCAGCAGCCATCTTGGGAAACCTACCAAACCCAGACATTTTTGAAAACTAGACACCCGAGGGAGTCAAGGGAGGTGTGACTTGCGCAGATCCCCCAATGCTTTCTTACCCAGAATCCTCAGTAAATCTCAAATTTAGCTAAACAAATCATATTTTTTTCCACATTTCCATGTGGGATCACCCACGGGACAGATTTCCTACCACCCAACGTTCCCCTTAGTCTCCCGGTAAAAATGATACCCCTATTGTGTAGGTGGGCCAAGTGTTTGTGACAGGGAAGAGCCAAAAACACGTCAAAATTGAGGGGGAACCAAAGTGGGTCCAAAAGAGCAATTTAAAAAAAACATTTTTAGGCTGACAAGTGCAGCAGAAATGTTATCAGTATCGATGAAACAGTTCTGGGTGGTAGGAATTTTGTGGATTCCTGCAGATTCCAGAAGATTCCATCACAAAAATGTGGGAAAAATGTCTGCTTTCCAGCAAAGTTGCAGGTTTGCAGGGCATTGTGGGTAAGGAAATGGTGCGGGGTGCATGTGAAGCACACCACCCTGGAATCAACTAGATGTTTAGATTTCAGATGTGTCTAGGTCTTGTGGACTTTTCTACATGGCAGCGTCCCAAAGTAAAAAAAAGTGCAGCTTTCACCTTTCCAAGTGGGACGATTTTGAGAGTTACCAAGCTCTCATGGCCCAAATGTAAAACAAAAGCCCAAAAAATCAAATGTCCTCTTGCTTGCCATCGGATACGATGTTTTAGTGTGCAGGGTAGGGCTGAATAACTGTTAGACCCTTCAATCCGGGTGGCGGCATAATCAGGCCCATACTGGTTGGTACCCACACCCCACTATTTTCTTTTATTGCTTTTATTCCCTGTCATCTAGTAGACTTTCTGTTCCCCCAGGGTGTGGATCGGGGGTAATTGCCCAATCTGCCTACTGATGGGCAGAACAACTTTGGCCCCATTTATTTGGGGTGGGGGTATGGCCATACCCCCAACCTCTTATTTTGAAAAAAAAATCATCCCTGGTATCTGGTGGGCTTTCTGCCCCCCTTGGGGTCAGATGGGCTTTCCAAAAATAGGCCAATCTGCCTCCATGGGGAGCGACCCTTGCCCAAGGGGCTGCCCCCCCAAAACAAAACACACACATACACACACACCAATCCATGGTGTCTAGAGGTTTCTGACCAAAAATAGGCCGATCTGACTCCAAGGGGGGCAGAAATGGCCTAAATACAATATGCCCCCCAGGGGAGCGACCCTTGTCTAAGGGGTTGCTCCCCATACATAAAAACATAAAGTAAATAAAAATATATATATATCCCTGGTGTCTAGAGGTTTCTGCCCCCCCTGGGGGCAGATCCGCCTAATTATATTAGGCCGGTCTGCCTCCAGGGTGGGCAGAAAAGGCCTGGCCAGAAAAGGCCTGGGGAGTGGCCTTGCCAAAGGGGCCGCTCCCCTTATGCGTTAGTATAAAAAAAAAAAATCCCTGGTGTCTTATGGTTTCTGCCTCCTGGAGGGCAGATCGGCCTAATTATATTAGGCCGATCTGCCCCCGGGGGCAGAAATGGCCTAATATTAACTTGCCCCCCTGGGAGCAACCCCTGCCCAAGGGGTCGCTCCCCAGACATAAAAAAATAAAAATAAACAAAAAAAAAATCTCCCTGGTATCTAATGGTTTTCTGCCCCCAGGCGGCAGAAATGGCCTAAAAATCATTTGTCCCCTGGGGAGTGGCCCTTGCCCAAGGAGCCACTCCCTGTATGCGCAAGTAAAAAAAAAAAAATCCCTGGTGTATAGTGGTTTCTATCCCCCCTGGGGGCAGATTGCAGTGCCGATCTGCCCCCAGGGGCAGAAGAAATGGCCTAATAATAATTCCCCCCTCCCCCCGGGAGCAACCCTTGCCCAAGGGGTCGCTCCCCAAACATAAAAAAATAAAAATAAACCCCCAAAAAATTATCCCTTGGGCCTAGTGGTTTTCTGCTCCCCCTGGGGGCAGATCGTCCTAATAATTTTAGGCCGATCTGCCCCCGGGGGCAGAAATGGCCTAATAATCATTTGCCCCCCTGGGGAGTGGCCCTTGCCCATGGGGCCACTCCCCTTATGCGCAAGTACAAAAAAAATAATCCCTGGTGTCTAGTGGTTTCTGTCCCCCCTGGGGGCAGATCGCTGTGCCGATCTGCCACCAAGGGCAGCAGAAATGGCCTAATAATAATTTGCTCCCTCCCCGGGAGCAACCTTTGCCCAAGGGGTCGCTCCTCAAACATAAAAATAAAAACAAAAAAAAAAAGATCCCTGGTGTCTAGTGGATTTCTGCCCCCCACCCCCAGGCAGATCTGCCTAATAATTTTAGGCAGATGTGCCCCCAGGGGGGACAGAAATGGCCTAGAAATAATTTGCCCCCGAGGAGCAGCCCTTGCCCAAGGGGCCGCTCCCCTTATTTGAAATAACAAAAAAAAAAATCCCTGGTGACTAGTGGAAAGGCCTTTCCTCTCCTTTCATGCCTCTCTGCCCCCTCCACGTGATCGGAGGAGAAATGCTTTTGCATTTCTCCTTCGATCGTCGGCGCTGGGGGGAAGGCCTCTGATGAGGTCAGACGTCATCAGACGCCACAGGGGTGTCACGGGGGCAGGGTGGAAGGGGAAGCGATTCCCCTTCCATCTCTGCCCAGGGGAGGGAGGTGCGCGGCCATCTGGAGGAGCGCTAGCGCTCCCCCTGGGAGCCCATAGCCGGACGAGGTGGTCTTGTCCTTGGCACCGGGCAACCGATGCCGAGGACGAGACCACCTCGTCGGGGGCACCCAAGCGGTTAAGAAAACTATATAAAGAAAATAATCCGGTTGGTGGTCATCGCTTTTACTTCTGATGCCTATAACCTGTAGCCAAAACCGTGCTGAAGAAAAACTTACTGAACTAACATTACTACAGTCACCTAGTTGCAGTGCTTGGAAGTTAAGAAAGATTAGAAACACAACATAATTGGACCCAGTCTGCGGGTAAACCAATTGGCGCTCTGGTACATTCACCAAATCCAAACATAAATCTCAGAGTCCTGAAAAAACAAACAAATTTAAGGAGAAGTACTCTCACCCACCATATTGTGCCATATACCTTCTCACACCCCTTAACAAACTGTTCGGGTGTGGGCTACAACTCCCACTTAGGGAGAAGCTTTTAAATTTTTTAACCCTATGTGAGCTATTAAATATGGGTGGGGATAGAGCCTGATTGATTATTTTTTTTGTTTGGTTGAACTCTTTGTTTGTTTTATTGTTTTTTCTACAGTATCTCTCTCGTGGCTACTGAAGAGAGAGAGAAGGGGTAGAGCAAACAGGATAATCAGTACAAAAGAGGGGTGGGAAGGGGAAAAGCACTATATATATATAAGAGCACAGAATATTGATGGGCTCCCTAGCCGCCTTAGGTCCAGGAGGTGAATACAGTGACGGGATCCGTAGAGCAGACAGCAAGGAACACAGGACGGTAGACCAGCCCAGATAGCAGCTATAAGGAGGAAAGAAGATCGTGGAATAAAAAGGAATAAGGAAAAGGGGCAGCGTGAGAAAGGAAAATCCAAAGTACCCTCACAAGGAAGAAAACGGACAGAGAGGGGAAGAAAAGAGGAGACCAACAGAACAGATCGCAGGGAGATAAAAAGAAAGGACAGACAGAAATACAGAAAGAAGAGACAGAAGAAAGAAAGAGAAAGGAGAAAGAGGGACTGTAGGAAAACGTAGACATAGTGAAGAGACCCACACTTACCTGTATTTCTTTCCTTCTTATTCCCGCATGCGCCTCCCGGGAGCCCTAAGACGAAAAGAAGAGGGGACAATTAAATGGAACATTTCCCGCCATCTGGAAAAACATGACTTGTACAAAACAAAACAACAACTTCAATAAAATTCAACATCATACCTGCCGCTGACTACTTGTCCTCATTGCGCCAACCTGTCACAATGACACGGCCTATTCGGGGGTAAGTGTCAGTCCCTCCCTCCTATCCTGCCCAAGAATGCCCATCAGGCTGTGGGTGGCTCATCAGTCACACCTAAGCTCCCTTTGTGTGTGGCTATGTAGATTGAATGCACAAGCCCAGCTGACACCCCACTCCAGTCATGTATTGGAGACAGGCAGAAGGGGCCAAGTGGCTAAAGTAAGAAATGGGCAACTTTCTAAAGGTGGCATTTTCAGAATTACAATTTAAAATCCAACCTCACCATAAATTGTGGTTTTAAGAGGCAAATGTGTAGAGTAGGCTAAATGTACTTTCCCAGGACTGGAACAATGAAGCCACTGACTGAAGAGGAACATGCAACAATTTCGATACCTGAAGAGCCGGATGATGAGGACATCGTATGGCGAACCAATCCGCATCTTGTGAACGAACTGATATTAAAATTGGTAGATGTGGTAAACAAATAATATAGGTTAAAGTCATATCTGCAGACTGACTGACCAATTAGGAATTAGGGGGATGGTCTGGGAGACCCTAATAAAAAGTCATGAAAAGGGGCTAAAACTTCAGATGCAAGGAGAGAATTGATGACGTCAGGAGACGCTGTCCAAGGTTCTGTCGTTGGGCTCATACTTTGTGAGCCTGATGCATGGCTGACTAACTGATGACCTGAAGACGAAGAGTGACTTGTTGCTGATGTATCCTGGATAGGTAGCTATGAAAATGTGACTGACAACTTGTGCCTTTTCTTCTAGGTACCAACTGCGCTGATTATAGAATTCTCACTTAGAAAGATTTTTTTTTTCCAAATGAATGTCTTTCGTTAAAATGTTTTTGCATGAAGGCCCACATGCTGATGCTAATCTTGGTTAGGTAGGCTGTTAAGGGAGCCGTTGACAGTGAGACTTGACTGATGAGCTATTTGCTGAACTCTGCTATTAATGCTGGTATTCTTAAATGATGTAGATGCATTTATGCATATGGCTTTTCTTCAAGTTATGTTATGCTGTTTTTCATTTACAAGTTAATAATTGAGTGAATTGATTAAAGATTGAACTAACAGATCATTTAGAATTGTAATCAATAGGGAAATAAAAATTGTTTAACTCATTACTGAGTTGTGGTTGTTCATGAGTAGATGGTTTGAGTTGTTTTCCATAGAATATATTTTGATTATTGATGTTAGTTATTGATTCAGTAGTCAGTGCATGACTAGGATACTCTATGCGGTTCAAAAGGTTCATTGACATATGCGCGTCCCCTTGTGACTTTACTTACTAAGGACCAGGCGCGCTTGCACAATGTCCCCATGTTTTAATCAGACAGCACATGCACTGTAGCACTGGTTAGCAGTGGCAAAGTTCCCAGAGTCCTAAAGCCAACAAAACCAAGGTCAGAAAAACAGGAGGTCAAAAGGCAATAAGTTTGGGGATGTCTTTGCAGAAAGGGCCACGTTCAACAAGCACGCTAGAAAGACATAACGTGTCTCGGATGGAAAGACCCCAATGGGGACTCTGAATGGCTGATCAGCTCAATAGATAGGTAACTAAACAGGGCAAAGCATGCTCTTGCAATGTTAGGCCACTTAACCGGCCTCTCTAAATACAAAACAATGGATACGATGGGCATCTCAACAGGCTAGGATGAAACAGTTCATTGATGTCTCCAAAAACTCAGGGCCCATCCAGCACCCAGATCTTGGCTGCCGTTGATTGATCCTGGTGGAAATATAGCTGACAAGGATCCCAGCGACTAGATGAAATCTCTTCACCCAATAAACATTGACCTATTGATGGTCATGGCTGGATTTGTGGTGAATGCAGACTCATGGAAACTCACTTGGGAGGTTTCTAGAAGCTGTGGGGAGGAGCCAAGTAAACTGGAATGCATGTAAAGCCAAAGATAGTGATATTCAAGGATTAATATTATACAGATGCACAGATAAATAGGTGAACTACCTCATAGAAGGGCAATGGAGAACTATTTGATATTTGGAGACATAAAGGCTCAACGGTAGTGTGAGCAAGTCTCACTACACATAGTGCACGGCAGCTGTGGACAACTTTTCTTTAGTTGAGCCTTGTTCAGGTCTTTCGCACATCAAGGACCTGAATACCTCACACTAGGAGTATACTTGTGGCCATAAGGTTGTAGGAGTCATGTTCTTTTTTTATACTTTATGGAGGCTTAGGGTCTAATTACGAGTTTGGCGATCTTGGGACTGCCAAAATCGCAGAGGTGGTTGGACTGCAGCAATCCTGGTGGTCCAACCACAAGATTACGATCCTGGTAGGTCGGACCGCCAGGGTACTACCGCCTTCACCGCGATCAGGGATCCCAACCGTTTGGCGGCGGTCAAAGTAGTGGTCAGTCACTGCAGTGCCGTGTTCAGCACAACCATGCTGATCACGACTTCCCTTACTGCGAGCCTTTTCATGGTGGGTTCTCCACCATGAAAAGGCTAGAGGAAAGGCGGACCTATGGGCCACAGGGGGTCCCCTGCACTGGCCATGCCCATGCTAAGGCAGACAATGCCCATTCCGAGGGTGCTGTGTGAGACGGCTTTGGATTTGGCTCCCCAGGCTGCCTCACTGTTTCCACCGGGCTGACTGGTGGAAAATTCATAATATGATAGTTTCCGCCAGTCAGACTGGTAAAAACATTGTAATACAGCAATGGTGAGGCCACCAGCTTGACGGCCACCTCACCATTGCTGTATTGGAGTTGTGGCAGTTCAAATGCCCAACTTGTAATAAGGCTCTAAGTCATGGAAGTAGTGGGCAGACACAAAATTAGTTTTTATACTGATGTTTACCTAGGGGGTAGGGAGGATGGTTGGCCATATGCATTTCAAGTACAGGGTGCTCTTCGATATTCTATTCCAGGTTTAAGATTAAAACCATTGGCCAACAACATTGGTTGATAACGCACACAGAGGAACCAGGGGAGGCAAGGGACTTGGTACCCCTTTGACAATATATGAGTAGATCACAAACCCCTTATCAATTAGACAAATTATACATTTGTGACAAAGAACATTCACTGTCTTAATGGATACATGATGAGAAACCGAGAGCACACATATTTTAGGAACTATGAAGAGCAGATTGTGTTCCTCCAGGAAACACACTCTACAGATGTTGAAGAAATCAAAATCAAAAAAGAAGCGGAGATAGCAGTTATTTTCCTCCACATACTCTTCTTATGCCAGAGTGTGTCAATATTGATGGCCCTAGGCATTCCATTTGCCCTGCAAGGGTTCATTGCAGATGTAGCAGGCCAATATGTGTTCGTCCATGGGCTATTGGATAGGGCAGAACTATGTATGGTTAATATCTATGTCCCAAACAGAGAATTTTATCATAACCTCTATGAGCAGTTGGTCCCTTGTGTTGATATACCCCTAATTTAGGCAGGTGATTTTAATAGTGCCCAAAGCCAAGTATTGCAGTCTCATTGAAGGTGGTAATGGATAACCTCCTGTGAGCAGAGGTCTGGTGATTACAACCTCCTCAGAAGAGGTAGTACTCCTGTTATTCCCCTCACATATAACTCACAGTCTATTGGATATGATATTGATGTCATAGATGTTACTGACAAGGGCACAGCTGGTGAGGTACTTAGGGAGAGTCTTTTCAGATCTCTCCCTGCTAATACTTATACTATAGGTAAAAAATAAACTATTGTACAGTCCCTACTTGGAGTGTGAGGTACTGGAGGACACAGAAAACCAGGTTAATGTGTCTACTAGCACTGATACCTATTTAGACCTGAATTGGGGGTCCATGGACACTAAAGCAAATGAGTGGATTGCCATGCAGAGACTTATTAGGGTTGAATGTCTCAGAACAGTTGATGGCACACATAATTGACTACAACTGCAACTTAAGACAACAGAAACTTAACTCAGAGGGAGACCGTTGGTGGTCTCAGAAATAATAGACAGCTGAGAGGAACAGCTTAGGCTCTGTAAAGAAATACAGGAAACATAGGACAGACTTGATACATTCACTTGTAAGTCATACAGACACACACTGTATAAGGAAAGAGATATAGCAGGCAGATGCCTGGCATGGTTACTTCAGAGGGAAAGCTCACTCACTTTCATTACGGTGTTGAACACCCCATAGTGGGCACCCCACTACAAAACTACAAATCTATGAGACACTAGGAAAAGTCTTTGGGAAGCTTTCTAAGAATCAGTTTCCATTTGATCACACAGTTCCGGGCTAGTCTCCTATTTGCTGAACTGGAACAGGCTTCAGAGCTAGATGGTAGCTCAATAGAGAAGTGAGAGGCAGTATAGGGTAGGCAAGGTACTTGAAGCCAATGGTCTCCTGTCTGAATTTTAACAAAATGTTTTACCCCAACTGTTTGAAAATCTATTGGAGGTGTATAACGAAGCTTGATCAGTAGGCCGCTTGAACAACAGCATAAAGGAGATAATCATATTGTTGCAGAAACTAGAAAGGAATCCAGCTGATCTTAACTCATATAGGCCCCTCTTGATTATAAACCTGGATATTAAGATCCTCTCAAATGTTTAGCCACTAGACGGATGCCAACAAATGGATTTTTGGTCCATGAAAAAACATGTGGATTTAACCCAGATAGGAATACCCTGATGAACCTCCGCCACTTGCAAATAGAGGGGGCACTAGTGTCCCTGGATATCGAACAATCATTCAGTATTATTCACTAGGAGTATATGATGGAGGCAATGGTGGCAATAGGTTTGCACCCTAATTTTTGTAATGGGAAAAAATCCTTTACACAGACCCCACCACAAGGGTGCTTTCTAGAGGACTAGTCTCCTTAAGTTGGGCCACAGAAAGATGAACAAGGCATGGCTGTCCCCTCTCACCACTACTGTTCACCTTAGCAATGGAACCACTGGTGATCAGGCTCCAAGGAGTGTTACAGGAATGGGGAGTCAGCAGGCAAATCAGTTACAGGAATGGGAAATCAGAGCAGGTAAAACAGTGCAAGTGATTACACTATATGCAGATAACATGCTAGCTTACTTAACACAACCAAAGATGTTCATACATATATTGATGGCTCAGTTGAAGTCCTTCAAAGAGATATCCAGATTGGAAGTAAATAGGCTCAAAACAGTATTTTTCCCTTAGAATGATTGACATGGGTGAGGAGTAGAGACCTCCTGGAGATAGACCTCCAATAGGAATACAAAAAGTTCAGATACTTAGAAATACTCCACGGATAGTCAACATAAATATAATATGAGCAAGGTGATAAGGGGCTTATGGTCATCATTCCAGGTTTGGAATACACTGCTGGTGCCCACAATGGTGCAAGTGGCAATCTCAAAAATGGTCCTCCTTCACAGATACCTTTATATCCTAAAGGGCTCAATGTGCCTCATTGCTAAGAATACCTTTAGGCGTCTGCACAGTCTCCTGGCTTCCCCGGTGTGAGAGGGTAAGGGGAGTAGAGTTGGCCTTGAAAGTATAAAATGGGATGGGTTAGAGAAGGGACTGGGTCCCCAAGAGTAGGAGGCCTACTGCCTGGACGCCCAATTGCAACACATGTACCAAAACTGACAATTGGGAAAAGAGACTTCTCTGAAATGGTGCAGAGACCACACCCTTGCCATTTTATCTCATGAATGGAAGGGCATTTCCAGCCACTGCCCCACAAATAGTCCATCCAGTGGCAGGAACCTGGGAAATGGGACCCCTAAAATCCTGAACCTCCACCCTTCACCAGAAACTTAAAGATCTAGTGGTTCAAACCATAAACAAATATAGAGTGTGATGTCCTTAGTTCAGCGAAAAGACAGCAGATACCAAACTCTAGGAGACTCACATTTGAGATGGCATTCATAACAATTGGCTTAGCTAGGCATCAGTTTCAACAATATGCCAAAACAAACAAAAAAATATAAGAAAGATAGGGACTGATTTCCTGGATGTGCTATCAGCATCAGTCACGTTGGAGGTCATTCTGGTGGATGCTACCTGATGTCTTGCTTGTACTGAGAACTGAAATCTGAACATAAACTGCCCATTCTGTGAGACTTTGGCAAGTGGGAGACGGCCCTGTAGGAGTTAATCTCAGATCAGGACTGGGAACAGGCATGGTCCATGGTCCAAGACATTTCTAGTAACACACAATTTCAGTTCATTCATTTTCATTTTTTTAGTATACTCATCTTAAGCCATTGTGCCCAAGCAGATTATACGCCACGAGATCGGCCACAAGTGCTTCCACTAGATGTTGCTCAGGGAATGTCAACTATATCCATTTGACTTGGTTATGTCGGGCAATCACAGATTACTGGAAGGAGGTTATACAGGTGACAAGAGTGGGGACAAGAATAAGGTTGAAGAACATTTTACATTGCTTGCTGGGATTTAACCAAACCCTAAAAATGGTAAAATCCAATGTAAATTTGCAGGACTGGCCCTAGGTTTAGGTAAAAGTAATTTATTGATATACTGTATGTCCACTGGTACCCCAATGGTGGCGTCTTGGTAGAGGGATGTAGTGGAGTGGGCAGGAGCTGAAATTAGAAGGATGAGTGAAGTTAGGTCAGACAAGAAACATGATAGAAGATTTGGAAAAATAGTTGCATATATTAGATGCAATGATAGTCACTCCAGATAAGGATAGCATGGATAGTGTGAATGAATTTTTGTAACCTGGATACGATAGTGGGGGGGAGGTAACGTCCTGTCGAATAATTGCAATGGTCTGGTGTACAGTGGGTCAGAGATGCAGAGTTGTGAATGGGTGAAGTACATTGACTCATTTATGTATACTAAGGGGGTCATTACAACCCTGGCGGACGGTGTTAAAGCTGCGGTAATACCGCAAACAGGCCGGCAGACAAAAAAAGGGAATTACGACCCTGGCGGAAACCGCCAACTAAGACAGCCACTTTAACACACCGCCCGCCACGGTGGTACAGACAAACAGCGCGGCGGACACCGCCAACAGACAGGCGGAAGACAATGTACCGCCCACACTATCACAACACACCAATCTGCCACCTTTTCCGGGGCGGATTCACCGTGGATAAAAACACGGAGGAAACAGCTTTTGCTATGGGAAAACGCTCACCTCAACACATCCCACGAGGAAAGAGGACACCATGGAGCCGGAACTACAAATACTCCCAGCCCTTGCATTCCTGCTCATCTACGACCAACAGCGACATAGGCGCAGAACATACCAGTGAGTACTGCACCTACGACACGGGGAGGGGGGAGGCAAAAATTAGGGGGACACCCACCAAACACCCCCACCCCCACCCTCGCATATCACAACATACACACTAATGCAGTCACAAAAATCACAGTAACAACCCACAATCCCCCCGGAAGAATGGAAACACAAAGCGAATTGCGGTCAAACTTTGTATTGTGCCAATATAGTACTCATAAAAAAATATACTGATATATATCACGAAATCTGTCAAAAATAAATGTACAATACAAGAAGTAGTGCAGATATGTACACAACAATGTCCGTGCACAAACAGTCCAAAAATGCATGGGCGAGGCCCACAATAGATACCTGACCAAAATCCGAGAGGACACTACCGGGGCATCAGATAGAAACAATACAGGCACCTCAGGGGGAAAGGAAGGGGGGGCACCTCAGCCACATGAATGCGAAGCCAGATCCACGACGGGGCTCCATGCCCATGGATGTATCCTGGGGAGTGCGAAGCCACAGTCTCTCAAGTCTTTTCAGTGCGGTGGCAATAGGCGAATTTCGGCAGTTGCTACTGCAAAATGGTCTTGTACAATGTACCATCCCTATTTTGCAAGTCGGTATCCTGTTACCAACTGGCAAACTAGGTATTGCGACTTGCAATTAGAAAGGGGCATTCCAAGGGCTTCTCTTCCTAATTGCGACTCACAGGCCCATGTATGATTATTTTGTGACTGTGAATGCGGTTGCTATATAATTAAGTTAACACCAATTTAAAAATGGTGTTTATCCATTTGCATATTCTTGGACTGTCTTGCAGTAGGTGGGAGGTTCAAATACCAGTAACTCATGGTGGTTTGTCTGTTTATTTACTACTGCGTTGAATGTTAAACATTTCTAGTGATGGAACGTATATGTTTTTTGCCAACAAAATCTTTGCATTGAATGTCATAGTTATATCTGGACATCTTAGAACACACAGTCAACTTTATCTTAGTGGTTAAGATCACAGGCCAGCAACCAGAAGGTTGTATATTCCACCCTGGGTGTGTCTGTGGCCCCTACACTACTTCAATTTGTTTTCAACTTCAAATAATTAAGGTACACACAGAAAGCTAATCTTAATCTTTTTACTTGACAAATGCATTTTGTTTCAATTTCTCTGAAAATATCTCCTTTAAAGTATAACATTCATCAAACCCTAAAAAAAAAACTCCTCCCTCATTCTCTCTCTCTCTCTCTCTCTGTTTTCTCTGTCAATAACTTTCTCCAAATCTCTCTCTCCTAATCTCTCACTTTCTATCTCTCTCTCTCATCCATCTCATAATGGGATGGAAGAGAGAGAGAGAGAGAGATTGTTGTTTGGATGTTCTCTCCATACAGTGACTTCAAAGTGTCACACTAGAAGGATGTTTGGTTATGAACGATCCAGGTATTGCATGAGGCATGGTAGAAGATATTCACTTGTGTCATACTCTTGGACTGTCTCGCAGTAGGATGGAGGTTCAAATACCAGTAACTCATGGTACTTAGTCTGTTTATTTACTACTATTTTGAATGTTAAACATTTCTAGTGATGGAACGTATACGTTTTTTGCCAACAAAAGCTTTGGGTTGAATGTCATTGTAGCAAGGTAAAGGTATAATATGATATGATTAGGTAGTCTTAACATGGAATACCAACACAATACCCAGTAATGGATCTTGGATTTGATCTCAGCAAACCCTACCTCAGTCCTGGTAGTGTGGCAAAGAGCTATAAGGCTACTGAGAGGAACATGTGTAAAGCATTTCCCATTACCAACATGGGCAATAAGTAAATGACAGGACTCAATGGAAATCAGACACCAATTTAGAAAACTAGATTAGATTGTAATCTTAATTTAGACACCAAAACAAACTTTGTAGCTTTTGTGCAACCGGAACTGTGAATTTTTAAGTCATTGGAAAATACACAATTTGTAGATTTAAGGGCTTCCATTGAAGTCAATGGGGAAAATAGCAGTGTCCACTCAGGCACTTGTAGGGTGAGTTCCGGTGAACCCACGGGAATTTAAGGTTCTGTGGGGACCTAGACCAAGATTCAACAGTCAGATTTTGTTACCTTGCCCAGGGATTCTGTTTGCAGAGGGGCCTTGGCTTTCCTTGAAGCTGAACAGTCTGCAGTGGCTGGTGCGTTTTGCACTCCATTGCAAAACTGGATCTCGGGGTGGACTCACACTCTACACATCAGATGTAGAAGCCTTTGAGGGCCAGGACTAGGAATCAACACTTGGATCTTCACCACCTCGTCCGGTGGCTCTGGGTGCAGAGGTAGTTCCAAGCTGTCCGTCACTGGGCTGGTCATGCCAAAGCTGATTTGCTGCTCCAGTCAAAGTCATGTCCTTCAGGCTGCAGTCCTACAGGAGCGGGGTCACTGGCAATGGCGGTCTTTATGCTGGGGGGCTGCCATGGAGTCGATGAATGTTGTGTGGCCATCAGTTTCCGTGGAGGCGACAAACATGCCTTGGTAGCTTCAAGGGTGATCCACGGGTTTTCTGGCAGCTGGAAGTCATCTGGTGGCGATTAGAGACGTGGTGCTTGGTACAGGCCTTACTCACACTACTTAGATGCTGTACACCGAGTTTCTTTGGACTCCAGCACTCAGAGCCTGTCGGGTCTCAGTTCTTCCACTTCGGCACTTCTTTACTCCTGCAATTTGCAGGGGACTGGTGCCACTAGTTAGGGGAGTCTTCCTTGGGATTTTGGTGTCCACTGGGGTCCCTGTGGTTGAGCTCAATGAGTTTTCACCTCTAGCACCTGTCGGGCACTCGGTTCCGGTACTGGTCTCCTTAAGTCACTCTGTGTCCTTTTCTGTGCTCTGGGGCTGAAGTTGAGGACCTGTTGTTGGTGCAGACATCTCTTGGTGCTTTCTTTCCTTGTCCATGTAAGATCTAAGTTCTGGTGCCAGGGGAGCCCCTTAAATCCTGGTTTAGGGGGTATTTAAGGATGTGACGGACACTGGCCAATGGTCTACTTTCCCTGCAGCTAGTTCGCTAGATGACTCCCTGCGGGGGATACATCACTTTCTACCCAGAACCCACTATACTTAGGGTCTCCCAAGATGGCAGAACCCTTCCTTGGTTGTGCAGACTTTCTAGTCCACCTCAAACGTGTGGCTAGTTTGAGGGTGTTGCAAGCCTCCTGCATAGCAATTTCCCACCTTCCTGGTAGGGCAGAAATGTCTTTGTCCTCCGCTGGGGGGATAGCTCTTAGCACAACAAAGGCAGGGGAAACCTTTGAGGCTGACCGGCCTGATGCTAATCTAACTCGCCAGCCTGGGAGAGAGGAGGTGTGACCTCCTCCCTCCTCTGCCCCTTTGTCTTACTTCCTGCCAAGGTGCTGGCACCACCTGCAGGAGGTCAGACTCTTAACTGTGGTGGCAGCGGCTCAAGAGCGCCCACCAAAACAGTACACACTTGATAACTTGGTGGGCACCCTCTAAGGGTGCCACCTGGGCATCTGCTTTTTAATCCTAATCATGAGCAACATGTTCAGGGTTAAACAAAACATAGTGTTTGACACCAAAACACCACAGGAATCCGCTGGGCCATTGCAGAGCTGGACATCTAAGCAGTGGTCAGATGCCAGCCCATGTTATCCAATGGACAGTTACTCAGGCCACCATTGCAGTTTAAATGCCAGTATGGGTGAATATGTCCTCCTGCATATATACCCTCACTCATGGAACAGTGTACCCCACCCCCTGGGTTAGAGGGGGCCTGCCTTAGGGGTGACTCATCTGTCCATGGGCAATAACAGGGGCTCTGCCAGCACCTGGTGTGGGCAGAGTCTCATTCGAGCAGCAGGCTGATCATGCAGGCTGACATGGGAGCTCTGCAGTCTCTCTTTTACTTGGGGTAACCAGGGTGGCACAATCAGTGCTGCATACCTGGCACCTCCTTGACCACCCTTGTCCTGGGTACCCTGGGTACCATTTATTGGTGACATAGAGGGGTTGTAGGGTGCTTAGCAATTGGCCTATGAAATTCGACATATAATTGAAGGTAAAGGGCATTGGTACTGGGGCCTGGTTAGTGGTCCTCCATACATTAACAGGTCAAAAACCACAGCATCAGGCAGTAAAAAGTGGGGGTGACCATCCAAAAAAGGGCACTTTACAACATGACTCACTCCCAGATGAAAGGGATGAGCACTAAACCTCTTTCTGTTAGTTCTCTTCTTCTAAGTAGAAGAACCTGAAAGGCAATTTGCATTGGCATGGTCAGTCCCTGGTCTGTGTTGTACTAAAAAGTCCACCCCCTGTAGGGAAATATACTACCTCAACAATTTGGGTTCTCTCCTCTCATCTGAATTAACCACCTGAGAGGCCTGTGGTTGGTTTGTACCTTGAAGTGAGTCCCAAACAAGTTTGGTCTCAGCTTCTTCAGGGACCAAACTACAGCAAAGGCTTCCCTCTCAGATGCACTCCAACTCTGCTCTCTGGGAAGAAGCCTCCTGCTAATAAAATCTACTGGTTGATCCTGATCCTCATTGTTGGGGCTGTGACAACACAGCCCCAATCCCTAGTTCAGAAGCATCTGTCTGGACAATGTATTGTTTCCCATAATCAGGAGCTTGTAGGGCAGGTGGTGAACATATAGCTGCTTTCAGGACGTTAAAGGCATTCTGAGAGTCTGCTGTCCAAATGAGTTTCCTGGGTTGTTTCTTAGAGGTTAACTCAGTGAGAGGGGCCACAGTGGTTCCATGTCCTTTCACAAACCTCCTGTAGTAGACTGCCAGGCCTAAGAAGGCTCTGATCCGGGTCTGGGTTGTTTGAGGCTGCCAGTGCAGAATGGTCTGGATCTTGGCCTGGAGAGGTCTAACTTGGCCTCCACCTACATGGCGGCCCAAGTAGGCAACTAAACTCTGGCCTATCTGGCACTTACTGCCTTGATAGTCAGGCCTGCCCACCGCAGGGCCTGTAAAACTTCTCTGAGGTGGACCATTTGATCCTCCCAGGTGGAGCTAGAGACAACTATGCCACCAAAGTAAGCTGCACTAAAGTCTCCCAAGCCTGAGAGAACTTGATTCACCAACCTCTGAAAAGTGGCAGGTGCATTCTTCATACCAAAGGGCATCACGTTAAACTGAAAGTGGCCATCAGGAGTGGAGAATGCAGATCTCTCCTTTGCACCCTGGGTCAGTCCAATTAGCCAGTACCCTGATGTCAAGTCAAAGGTACTTAGGACATTGGCTGCTCTTAGCTTATCAATAAGCTCATCTGCTTGGGGAATGGGGTGTGTGTCAGTTTTAGAGATTGCATTCAACCGTCTATAATCCACACAAAACCTCATTTCAGGTTTCCCACCTTTTGAGTGAGGCTTGGGGACAAGTACCACTGGGCTAGCCCAGGGACTGTCAGAGGGTTCAATCACTTCTAGCTCTAGCATCTTTTGACCTCTGTCTAGATGCAAACATTAACTTGGTCAGACAGTCTGTACAACTTGTTTTTGACCCGGAGGCTGTCACCGATGTCCACATCATGGGTACACCATGTTGACAGTCCAGGGGTTAAGGAAAAAAGCTCTTCAAACTGACTGAGAACCTACCTACAGTCAACCTGCTGCTGTGCAGTGACGGAAGCTGACAGCTCAGCACTCTCCACTACACCACCATGTGGGTTGGATGACAGGAGGTCTGGGAGTGGCTCACTGACCTCCTCCTGCTCTCATCTGTGACCAACAGCATGGTCATGTCAGCCTGGTTCTGGTGTGGTTATAGGCGATTGACATAATTCACTCTGCAAGGATTCCTGGGGGAGCCTAAGTCAACCAAGTAGGTAACCTCCGCCTTTCTTTCCACAATGGGATAGGGCCTAGTCCACTTATCCTGGGGGGTCCTGTGAACCACAGGTTCCAACACCCACACCAGCTGGCCAGGTTGATACTCAACCAGGGATGCCTTCTGATCATATCAGTGCTTTGAAATCTCCTGGCTGGCCTGCAGATTCTTGTTTGCCTTCTTCATGCACTCTGCCACGTGAGAACGAAGATCTAGTACATAGTCTACTGTGTCTTGCTTAGGTTTCTAGAGAGGCTTTTCCCATCCCTCCTTCACAAGACTCATATGATCCCTTACAGGGTGTCCAAACAGAAGTTCAAAGAGGCTGAATCCAACCCCCTTCTGAGGATCCGCCTGGTATGCAAAGAGGAGGCATGGCAAGCGGACATTCTACCTCCTTCCAAGTTTCTCTGGGATTATCATGATAATGCTCATAATGGTCTTGTTAAATCTCTTGACTAAGCCATTAGTCTAGGGGTGATGGGGATGGTGAATGTATAAGTCACACCACATTCAGCACACATAGCTTTTAGGCATACAGTTATGAAATTTGTTTCTCTATCAGAGATCACTTCTTTAGGAAACCCTATCCTGTTGAAGATACCCAGAAGAGTCTTAGCTACTTCAGGTGCAGTGGCATTCTTCAGTGGGATTGCCTCTGAGTACCTAATGGCATGGTCCACCAACACTAGAATAAACCTGTTCCAAGATGTTAGTCAAGGGTCCCGACCATGCCAATCCCTACCCTCTCAAAGGGAGTACCAACTACAGGTTGTGGGATTAAGGGAGCCTTTGGTTGTGAGCATGTCTTGCCACTGGCTTGACAGATCACACAGGAGTGACAAAACTTCTTTACTCTCTCAGACATTTGAGGCCAGTTAAAGTAGGCCACAAACCGGTCCCAGGTCTTGGACTGTCCCAGATGTAAAGCCAGTGGAAAATCATGAGTCAAAGTGAGGTTGAATTCTCTATACATCTAGGGGACCACCACATTCCTGGCTGCCTATGATTTGGAGTCCCTAGCCTCAGTGAATAGTGGGCCATCCTCCCAATAGACTGTCAGTACTACTGGTGTCTCCTTGTTCTTGCCTGGCAGCTTGCTGACTGAGCCTCCCAAGGGTAGGGCAACTTCTTTGCTCCTTGCAAAGCTCTTTCATGGAGGGCCCCCCTGCATTGTGTTGCTTTGCCAGGTCAGGCCAGACTTCCTCAGTTGCAGTTCCCTCCTCAGGCATCAGGGCCTCACTCTGGGGTGAGTTCCCCCCCTGATCCTGTGTAGAAGTAGTGGCTGGGTTAGCAGTCCTCTTGCCATTCCTCTTGCCCTTTAGGTGCTGGCCCATAGTTTCAGTCTCCAGTTCATTATCGTTGCCCGGACATGCAGCCTGTGCCCTTGTAGTCACACACACACACCCAAGGTGAACCAGCATTTCTGCTTGGATCCTCCCTCTTCTCAACTTCTGCCCAGGCAGAAGTTTCCAAATAATTTCACAACAGACACTCAACTGGTATGGCAGGAGACACAGCCACCCTATTTGGGCCAGTTATTCCTTCCCACTCTAGGTTCACCAAAGCCATTGGATGTGAGAAAATCTCATCAGTGTTGGTAATAAGGAGATTTTCACCGGGGATGATCTGGACTGGCGAGAACATAGTGACACTGGCACCTGTATCCATCAGACCCTCTACCTCAGTCCTAGTGATTCTTGGCCACTGTCTGTACTTTTCCAAATTGGAAGGTAAGACAGGCAAGCTTTTTGGGAGAAGACAATTCAAAGTCCATCAGATGCTGTTGCAATTTCTCTGTGTAACAATTAGTCAGGATATGCTCTTTTATCAAAAGATTATAGCCCATCATAAGTTTCAACGTTATTGTCCTTTCTCCAACACTCTAGTGCTTTGACTGAGAAGCCTACAAAGTGAACCTAAGTCTGGTCTTGACCTTTTTGGGTGTCTCTAAACCTGACTCTGTACCCCTCTGTGATGAGTCCAAACCCTTCAATAAGGGTCTCTTTCATATGGGGATAGATCTTAGCCACTTTCTCAGGAAGGGTCAGAAGCCTGTCTCTGCCCTTAGCTGAGAATAACTCCCAAAGGAGAGAGCCCCAGTGCTCTGGATTAACCTTCCTTATTCTGCAACATCTCTCAAATGCTGCAAACCTTTTGTCCATCTAATCTCCTGTACTATTTGCTAGGATAATCGGTTTGGGGACCTTAGGGTCACAAGAACCCCCACTTTCCTTACTTTCTTTCCTGTCACTATTATGGGATGGAAGTGTGAGAAGGTAGAAAGAAAGAGATTGAGAGGGTGATAGGGAGATTTTGAGAAATATATTAACAGAGAGAAATTTAGAGAGAGAGATGGAGAGAGAGAGAAAGAAGGAGGGAGTATTTAATCTTTGATGAATGATATACTTTGGATGAGATATTTTCAGAAAATTTGAAAAGAAAAATTAATTTGTAAAGTAAGAAGAATGAAATCACCTTTCTGATTGTCAGTCAGGTACCTTAACCATCAGGCCATAGTGGACTGCTTAAGCAGAAGTATCCACACATATCTATGAAACTCAGCCAAAGAGTTTGGTACCAAAAATCTCACATGTTCCTTCACATGAAACATTTAACATTCAAAACAGTAGTAAATAAAAAGGCAAAATACCATAAGTGCCTAGAGTTGAATGTCCAACCTACTGATAGACAGTCCAAGAGTATTACCAGTATGCCACAAGTTAATCTTTTTTACTATGCGTCATAACATGACTGTAATATTCGTAACCAAACATCCTGCTAGTGTGACCCTTTGAAGTCATTGTATTGAGAGAACATTCAAATAACAATCTCTCTTTCTCTCTCTTCGATCCCAATATCGGATGGAAGAGAGAGAAAGAGAGATAGAAAGAGAGAGATTGAGAGACAGAAAGAGATTTAGAGAAATATATTCACAGAGAGAGAGGGAGAGAAGGAGGGAGTTTTGTTAAGCTCTGATGAATGGTATAATTTGAATGAGGTATTTTCAGAGAAATTGAAAGAAAAAATGCATTTGTCTAGTAAGAAGAGTGAGATCATCTCTCTCTTTGTACTTTAAATATTTGAATTTGGAAAGACATTGGAGTATGAAAAAATAGCCCAGACTAGAACCCATAACCTTCTGGTTGTCATTCTGGGACCTTACCCATTAGGCCATGAAAAAGACTCCCAACTAGGTGGTGTCCAGACATATCTGTGACATTCAACCCAAAGATTTTGTTGGCAAAACATTACACGTTCCATCACTAGAAATGTTTAACATCCAAAACAGTAGTAAACAAATAGACAAACTACCATGAATTATTGGGATGTTAACCTCCAACCTTCTGCGAGACAGTGCAAGAGTATGTCACAGGTGAATCTCTTCCACTATGTGTTATTACATAACTGTAACATTTGTAACCAAATATCCTGCTAGTGTGGTGCTTTGAAGTCACTGTATGGAGAGACCATTCAAATATCAATCTTGCTCTCTCTTCCACCCCATTATGGGATGGAAGGAAGAGAGATAGAGAGAGATAGATAGAAATAGAGAGAGTGACAGAGAGATAGAGATTTAGGGAAAGATATTGACAGCGAAACGATATACTAGAGAAATGATATACTTTGAATGAGATATTTTCAGATAAATTAAAATGCAAAATGGATTTGTCTAGTAAGAAGAGTGAGATCACCTCTCTTTATGTACCTTAGATATTTGAATTTGAAAAGAAATTGAAGTATGAAACAAGAATAAACACATCCAGACTAGAACCCCTAAACTCAGGGTGCAGAGTCTGATACCTTACCCACTATGCCACAGAAGACTACATTTCTTAGTGTGCCCAGACACGGCTCTGACATTCAACCCGAAGATTTTGTTGGCAAAAAACTTATATGTTCCATTAGTAGAAATGTTTAACATTCAAAACAGTAGTAAATAAACGGACAAACTACCATGAGTTAATGGGGTTTCAAGCTCCAAGCTATTGCATGACAGTCCAGAAGTATGCCACAAGTGAATCTCTTCTTCTATGCTTTAAGACATAACTTTAACATTTGCAACCAAACATACTGCTAGTGTGATGCTTTGAAGTCACTGTATGGAGAGAACATTCAAATAACAATATCTCTCTCTCTCTCTCTCTCTCTCTTTCTCTCTTCCATCCCATTATGGGTTGGACGAGAGAGAGAAATAGCAAGAGAGAGATTGAGAGAAAGAGAGATATTCAGAGAAAGATATTGACAGAGAAAAACTGAGAGAGAGAGAAGGAGGGAGTTTTTTTAGGCTTTGCTGCATGATATACTTTGAGGTATTTTCAGAGAAATTGAAAATAAATAATGCATTTGTCAAGTAAGAAGAGTGAGATCACCTCTCTGTCTATAGCTTACATATTTGAATTTGAAAAGAAATTGGAGAGTGAAAAGAAGCCGGACTCATTCAAACGAGAACCCAAAGCCTTCCATATGTCATTCTGAGACCTTACCTCTTAGGCCATAGATGACTGCTGAAGCAGGGCTGGCCAGATATGGGAGGTAATTTTGACCGCCAGGGTAAATGTGGCAGTCCCACCACCAACAGACTGGCGATGCAGACCGCCACATTATGAGTGTGGAGGGTTGGCCTCTGTCAACCCGCCACATCTCCACTCATACCACCATGGCGGTCGGGCACTAGCGGGCCGGAGATGATCATCTCTGACCTGGTGGTCCACAGAAGACTGCCGGCTTTCCAACATGGTTTCTGCTGCAGTAGCACTGCCACGAGAACTATGGCAGAAAGGCTACCTGTGACAGAGAATTTCTTCCCTGTCACCAGTAGACAGCTCTCCCACCTCCCAGCAAGCACTAGACCCCCCTCCCAATTCACCCTACCCCCACTTCAGCCACAGCACCCCTCCTAACACTTCCACCCCCCTTCAGCCACAGTGACACCTCTGACCATCCCCACTCCCCTTCCTGCATACAGACACACAGAAACCCACACACCCCACACATACACCCATTCACCTACACTTACATGCATGCATCCACTCACATGCGTCCATACACGCATTCACAGCAGCATTTGTACACGCATTCACAACAGCATCCATACACACATTCACAACAGCATGCATACAATTATTCATAAAAGCATCCATACACGCATTCACAAAAGCATAAAAAACATGCATTCACAACAGCATCCATACACGCATTCACAACAGCATGCATACACGCATTCAAACACACATACTCAGATGCATACACACTTACATTCAGACATGCATACAACCACACATACACACATTCATGCAGACACGCAGACACCACTCTTCCACCCCCTCCCCTGTCGGACGATCACCTTACCTGTTCCAGGGAGAAGGTCGTCCGGCAGGGAATGGGAAGGGGTGCTTCCACCACTGGCAGTGCCCCACCAGTACAACACCACCAGGCTGTATCATGCCCATAATATGGCGGGTGGTGTCCTACTGGTGAGGCGGGGCAGGTGGTGGAACTGCCAGAGCACCTCTGCCCACCAGCATGACTACTGCCGGATTTCCACCAAAAGTGTGGCCAAAATCCATGATTGTACCTGTAATATGGTGGGCGGGAGACGGCCAGCAGTGGCCGTCTCATGGGGCATGCTGCTTTGGCGGTCTTCGTGGAAGGCTGCCAAAGTCGTAATGAGGGCCATAATGATGACATTCAACACAAAGACTTTGTTGGCAAAACACTCAGATGTTCCATCACTAGAAATTTTTATTATTCAAAACAGTAGTAAATAAACAACTACCAGGAGTTAAGGAACTTGAACCTCCAACCTACTGCAAGACAGTGTAAGATTATGTGAAAAGTGAATCTCTTCTACCATGAGTCATGACATAACTGTAACATTCGTAAACAAACATCCTGCTAGTGTGATGCTTTTTTTGTCACTGTATGGATAGAATGTTCAAATAACGAACTCTCTCTACAATGCCATATTGGGATGGAAGAGAGAGAGTGAGATAGAAAGAGAGATATTAAGAGAGAGAGATTTAGAGAAAGATATTGACAGAGATAAACTGAGAGAGAGAGAGAGAGAGAGAGAGAGAGAGAGAGAGAGAGAGAGAGGGGGAGAGAGAGAGATTGATAAGGAGGGAGTTTTTTTAGGCTTTGATGAATGATATACTTTGAATGAGATATTTTCAGAGAAACTGAAAAGAAAAATGCACTTGTCAAATAAGAAGAGTGACCTCTTTGTATGTAGCTTACATATTTGAATTTGAAAAGAAATTAGAGTCTGAAAAGAACACAGACATATGCAGAGTAGAATTTGTTCTTTTCTGGTCGTCATTCAGTTACATTACCCACTTGGCCAAGAACAACACTCTGTTGAGTATGTCTAGATATAACTATGACATTCAACCCAAATATTTTGTTGGCAAAAAACATTTTCGTTCCTTCACTAGAAATGTTTAACATTCACAACAGTAGTAAGTAAAAAGACAAACTATCATGAGCTACTGGGATTTGAAAATCCTCTCTACTGCAAGACAGTCTAAGAGCATGCCACGAGTGAATCTCTTCTTCTATGCATCATGACATAACTGTAACAATGATCACTAGAAATGTTTAACATTCAAAACAGTAGTAAACAAACAGACAAACTACCATGAATTACTGGAATGTAAACCTCCTTTCTACTGTGAGACAGTCCAAGAGTATGCCAAAAGTGAATCTCTACTACAATGCATAATTGTAACATTTGTGTCCAAACATCCTGCTAGTGTAACACTTTGTAGTCACTGTATGGAGAGAACATTCAAATAACAATCACTCTTTCTCTCTTCTATCCCATTATGGGATGGAAGAAAGAGAGAGGGAGATAGGAAGAGAGATTGAGAGTGATATAAAGATTTAGGGAAAGATAATGACAGAGAGAAACAATATACAATGATATACAAGAGAAATGACATACTTTGCATGAGATATGATTCAAGAAATTTGAAAGAAAAATGCATTTGTCAAGTACGGAGAGTGAGATCACCTCTCTGAGTGTACCTTAAGTATTTGAATTTGAAAAGAAGTTGGAGCATGAAAATGTCACATACACATTGAAGCTTGAACATATAACTGCCATAGCAGCAATCTGAGAACTTATCCCCTAGTCCTCACAAGACTGCTTGAAGGCAGCTGTCCAGACACAGCTCTGACATTCAACCCACAGATTTTGTTGGCAAAAAGCGTATACATTCCATCGCTGAAAATGTATAACGTTTTGTGTAAAGAACACAGACATATCCAGAATAGAATGCATAACCTTCTGACTGATAGGCTAAGACGTTACCCACTTGACCACAGGGGAATGTTTATTTGGAGTGCCCAGATACAACTCTGACATTCATTCCAAATATTTTGTTGTCAAAAAGCTTAAACTTTCCATTATTAGAAATGTTTATCTTTCAAAACAGTAGTAAATAAAAGGACCAACTACCATGAGTTACCAGGATTTGAACGTCCAACCTACCTCGAGACAGTCCAAGAGTATGCCACAAGTGAATCTCTTATACTATGTGTCACGAACAAACTGTAACATTCATAGCCAAACATCCTGCTAGTGTGACGCTTTGAAGTCACTATGAAGAGAACACTCAAATAACAATCTCTCTCTCTCTCTCCCTCTCTCTCTATCTATCTCTCTCTTTCTCTCCCATCCTGTTATGGGATGGAAGTGAAAGAGAGAGAGATAGAAAGAGGGAGGGAGAGAGAGATTTAGAGACAGACATTGACAGAGAGAAATTGAGAGAGAGACAGAAGGAGGGAGTTGTTTTGGCTTTGATGAATAATATACTTCGAATAAGATATTTTCAGAGAAATTAAAATGGAAAATTAATTTGTCAAGTAAGAAGAATAAGATCAGCTCTCTCTGTGTATGTTAAATATTTGATTTTGAAAATAAGTTGGAGTATGAAAAGAACACAGAGACATCTAGACTAGAAGATATAATCTTCTAGTTGCCACTCTGAGACTTTAACAACTTGACCAGAGAGGACTGCTTATTTGACAATGTCCAGAAATAACTCTGACATTCAACCCAAATATTTTGTTGGCAAAAAAAAGTGTACATTTCAATTGAAATGTTTAAAATTCAAAACAAAACGAAATTAACTGACAAACTACCATGAGCTACTAGGATTTGACCTCCAATCTAGTAAGAAGCAGTTCAAGAGTATGCCACAAGTGAACATCTTCTATTACATTTGTAACTAAACAGCCTGCTAGTGTGATGCTTTGAAGTCACTCTGGAGAGAACATTCAAATGACAATCTCCCTCTCTCAGAGAGACAAACAGAAAGAGAGAGAGTGAGAGAGAGATAGGTTTATAGACAGATATTGACAGAGAGAAATTGAGAGAGAGAAAGAAGAAGGGAGTTTTTTTAGGCTTTGATGAATGATATACTTTGAATGAGATATTTTCAGAGACATTGAAAAGGAAAATGCATTTGTCAAGTGAGAAGAGTGAGATCCCCTCTCTGTGTGTACCTTAAATATTTGAATTTGAAAAAAAAATGGTTTATGAAAAAAACATAGATCAAGACTAGAACCCACAAGCTTCTGGTTTCGAGTTTGAAATCTTTGCAACTAGATCACAAAGGAGTGCTGACAAGGGGATGTCCAGACATAACTATGACATTCAACCCAAAGATTTTGTTGGCAAAAAACAAATACACTCCATCACTAGAAATGTTTAAAATTCAAAACAATAGTAAATAAACAGACAAACTACCATGAGTTACTGTGAGTTGAACCTCCAACCTACTACGAAATAGTCCAAGAGTATGCCAGAAGTTAATATTTTCTACTATGCGTCCCAACATAACTGTAACATCTGTAACCATACATCCTGCTAGTGTGACGCTTTGAAATCATTTTTCTCTCTCTCTCTAGAGTAAGAAAGAGAGAGATTGAGAGAGCGATACAGATTTAACTAAAGATTTTGACAGAGAGAAACGGAGAGAGAGAAAATGGGAGGTTTCCTTAGGCTTCGATGAATAATATACTTTGAATGTAGTAAGAAGATTGAGATCACCTCTCTGTTTGTACCTTAAATATTTGAATTTCAAAAGAAATTGGAGTATGAAAAGAACAGAGACGCATCCAAAATAGAACACATAACTCTCTGGTTGCTAGTTTGCGATATTACACACTTGATCACTGTGGACTGCTTACCCGGGAATGAGTGCAGCCCATGTGACCCAGGAGGCAGAGTCCAGTGATGCTGAGGGGACCAGTGGGTTGGAGGGGGACGGGAGCACCACGGGGGAGACAGGAACTGCTACATCTAACTCCAATTCCTCCTCCGATGGAAGCTTCATGGTGGTGGCGGACCCCTCTGGGACTACCCCAGCAACTACATCATCCACCACCCCCTATTACAGGCACTGCTCTCCTGCTAGCTCCCCACCAAACTGCCTGTTCCCGCTCACCTAAGGGGGGGTGTCTCCTTTGCCGCAGGCACCTCTGCCCCTGCTCCAGTCAGCCATGCTGCCCTCAATGACCTCCTGAGATCCATCTCTGTGGGGCAATCAACCATGGTGAATACCATCCAGGGCCTGGCATCCCAGAAGCAGCAATACAATGCCTACCTGGAAGGCATTCACAGTGCGTTGGCTGGCCTACAGAGATTATTTCAAGCTCTGGCCTCCTATTTGACAGCAGCCAGTGTCCCTACTTCTTCTGTCCCCGCTCCAGCTACCTGTGCCCAGTCCCAGAGTCCTCTCCCCTCACCCATCCCAAGCACGCCATCAGACCTACATGCACCCAGGACAACAGACAAGATGCGCAAAGACAAACACAAGCACCACAAGTCACATCACAAGCATACACACACCCAACATACACCCCCACAACCTCCTCCCTCAAAGTCACATCACCACTCACAAATGCCAGCACTGCATCCTCACTCCCAGATCCAGCCACAAGTTCAGCCTTGCCAACAGTCACCACCACAGCAGGCATACACCCCATACATCGCATCCACACTGACCACCACCACCATCACACCCACATGCAGCACACCCACCTTACTTGCAGGCACCACCTCAACATTCACACAACCTGCCTGTTTTCTCTCAGCCTCTCTTCTCTCCATCATCCCAAGAAACATAAACGCCCCCACTCACCCACCCAGCAGTCATCCACCTAACACATGCAAACTTTGCATGCACATACATCCAAGTCCAGCATACCTACACATCCCACAACCACTCCCTCTACCTCCGCTCCCAATCCTGTTCCCAAAAACCACCCCAACTGTTCCTAAAAAATGTTTCTTTGCTCACCTTGACCTGTTCCTTCATCCAGCCCAACCTGTGTTGTCCCTAAGAGTCACGTTCCCCTCCCTCAGCCCAGTCCCTCCAGCCCCTAGTTCTCTTATGCCCCCTAGTGTTTCCCATGTCCCTCCCCAGCTAAAAAGCCCCTCACTAAGAATAAAACTGTACACACTCCCACCCCTGCTCCAAACCCACTCCTTGCCATCTAAACCTAAGCCCAAACCCTACCCCCTCCCAAACCAAAGCCCAAGGACCCCCCCTTCCAAACCTAAACCCCCACCACAACCCCCTCCCCGACCCCTGAAGTCCTGCTGGCCCCATTGGTTTCCCTGCCTAGTGGAGGCCATGAAGCTCTCAGGAGTCAAGTTGGGGCAACATTATGCCCATGTGTGCATTTTGCACTTGTTGGACTGGCCAATGGCCCATTCTTATAAATAGTTTTATATTTTATTCATATTCTTCTCATCCTTTAATACATCTGCCCAACAGATAATGTTGGTGTCCATTTCAGTGATTTGTCCGGCCTTTCATTTTTTGAGCTTATGTTATTTCTGTTTATTTGAGCCATTTCTCATCCATGTGTATGCTATGTTTGTGCCGCATGTGTTGGGAGTGGTGTGTGAGTTTTGGTTGTGCCTGTTTGTGATTTGTGTGTGCTTGTGTGTTTGTGTCTGTGTGTGTCTATAGGGATGGGTGTTTGTGTACGTGTGTACATGTACATCAAAGACCGTAGAAGGTGTGTTTGTTGCATGTGGGTGTGTAACTTTCCTCTTCCCTCCCTTGTGTGATAGAAGACTGTACTCATGGCAATTGTTTTTGTTGTTGTTGCTGGTCCTGAACTTGGATTGCGTGGTAGAGCATTGGGAAGACTTCCAGTTCTGGCCCATGTTGGGCGCGGATTAGTCTGTGTTCCTGGAGGTGAGTGTCTCCTTATATACTGCTTGTTTCTGCCAGGCTTGTCATGGTGGTCCGTCCGCCCCGGAAATTGTGGTGGTCTGCTGACTTGTAATACGGTGGGCAGTGAAATGCCTTCCGCCGGTCTGGGGATGGCATCTGCAGTCATCGGCGGTCGGACCACATTGGTGGTACTGGCGGTGATAAGGCTGTATTTGGGTCAGTTCACCGGCGCGGTCGTAATATGGCAGTCTTCACCACTGGCTTGGCAGTGGACCAAACGCCACCCCACCACCAGACTCATAATGAGGTCCTTGGTGCCAACATAGCAGCTTTGCAGTCTCTCTTTCACTTGGTGTACCCAGGATGGCACAATCAGTGCTGAAGCCCTGGTACCCCTTTCCCACCGTTGCCTTGGGTACCATTTACTGGGGACTTTTAGGGGTGGTAAGGTGCTTGCCAATTGGCCTATGCAATTCAACATATACTTTAAGGGAAAGAGGATTGGCACTGGGGCCTGGTTAGTGGGCCTTAGTACACTAACAGTTAAGAAACAACAGCATCTAGCAGTTCAAATGGGACCAAAAAGTGGGAGACATCTGCAAAGAAGCCCAGTTTGCTACATTCCATAACTAGGAAAAGCCAAAGTTCTCTCCTTCGCATTTAATTTGCACCACTGATTTACCCAAAGGCATGCTGAAACTCCTCTCTCTTCCATTACCTTGAATGCTGGTGTACCCTCAGTTGGAGTAGACTCACCCTCCCTAACTAGGAATTTTCATTCCCACAATCCTTCTCACAAGCTGTTCTAAACCTATAGCAGCATAGTCTTGCCACCAATCTTTGCATGGCTTTTCTCACCAACCAACCAATCTCAGCGTGAACCAAATGACATCACACTCACTCAGTTCTGCAGCTGCGACTCATTTCAGGGCCGCCTCACACTCCTTTCACACCAAACGTAAATGAAAAATATTAAGAGCACAAAAACCAAAGCTTGTTTGCTCACTACAGGTAGGACAAACACTTCAAAAGCTGTATGGAAATTTTGACTGTGGCCTTTTGCACAAAGTAGCTACTCTTCTGGCTGTGGCTTTCTCACAAATGCAAATAGGATTTGACCTGCAAGCATCACTCTGATTAATATGGATCCCCATGTGCACCCAGGATTCACCTATTACCAACCAACAGCACACACCCTCAAGGGAAATGCTACTGGTGTTTTTGATAGTGCCCAATCGACCATCACCTTACCTGCAGACATTCACTCCATTCACTGGCACTATACTCTGGAGTCTTAGGCCTCTCAAGACCTGTTAGCAACAACCAAAGGGCAATTTTTGAGCACAAAGCTCCACGTTCACTTGGAGTACACCAACGCCCCACTTTCTTACTTGGAGTGAACAAACTCCCTACTCAATTACCGTGGAGTACGCAAACTCCCTACTTCACTCATACATCACACTTCTCCATGATTTGCCTAAGCACTGCAAGCGCAAATCATACTCACAACACATACTGTATGCTTGCACCACAACACTGAGATTTCATCAACCCTTACACTACACCAAGAGCAACTGACAATGTGGGAAACTTCTGACTCTACTCCTCACAAGGCATAACCGTAACTCTGCTGTCAAAACTGCTGAAGCACCCACGGGCCCCAGAAAGGAGCATTTACTCTCCTGTTGCAGGTTCAACAATCACCAGCATACAGGTGAGACACCATCACTATTCTCACCTAAGGAGGTCGACAGAATCTTTGGACTTGGTGAAGAAGGGAGTAGTCAGAAACATTCAATCACAAATCAATGACATCACACCAGAACATGATTTGGACACCATAAACAATTTGACTCCAAACCAATTAAAGTTTCAAACCTTTATTACAATCCCAAAATCAATGTCGCATAAATGGTGCGCAAAACTAAGTTATAAACATACATGAAAACCATAGGTTGACCGAAATGTTTTAAAGGATTCAACCTACTAAACATCAATACTCTTAGGCACTGCAAAAGAGTTATGTAAATAAGAACAACACAATATAAACATTATTATTATTTAAAGCAGATGATGGTGACATCAGTAAATCTTCAAAATACAGTTTCAACAAATAATTTTAGAGCTGGGCTATTTCTAATGATAACCAGAATTTGCACTTGCATGTGTGGGAACGGGCTAACACACGCAGGCAAACATAAAAAAAGAAGACAAAAATAATTTGGAAAGCGTAACTGGAATAACTAACTATAAAATATGCTGGTGTAAGTGACTAACTGAAACGGGAACAAGAAATAACATTTAGTTATACCTCTCCTTATGGGCCAGCAGACAGCGTTGATTCATTGAGACAGAGCGGTCACCATCTTCTGGCGTCGGTTGACAGCAGCATCAGGACAGTGCAGAACATGAACTGCACATAGGACAAATCACCAGTTCAGATTTAGTTGGCCTTCTTAGTACTGAACCACATAACATAGTAGGGCAGTTAAGAATATGATGAGATAACTCATCAGTGAAACTTAGAGAAGAGATGTGTAAGAGCAGACTAAGCAAGCATAGAACTAATTCTCAGAAGAGCTGGCGATGGCCTGTCTTCTATAGGGTTCTGAGGGGAACTGACTTAAATTCCAAAGATCTTCACTAATTAAAATACACAAAACCACTCGATTGGTCCTTCAGGTGGGCACATACTGGGAGTGAGTTTCAACATCTAACCATTTCAGATAGCACTACCAGGTTCTGTTATATTAAAAAATCTTCTCCGGTTACGAGTTCTGCCAAATTATTCAACTTTCTAATAATCTGCTACTTGTAGCTCCTTTCACACGATCCACAATAAACTCAACTAATATTCATTCACATGAGTGCTACGACTTCCTGCTCCATTCGACAACTAGTGCAAATAGTCTTACATTATTGCATCTGAAACATATCTCTTGCCTGCAATACAATAAGACATTCAACATTACACCTGCTGTCTAGAAAAAAAAAGTCAAGTCAAAGGGGACAGAAATAACAAGTAAACGTTTCCATAACTGCTTGCAAAAAGAATCTTGAAGCCTAGTGAAGTTAAAAAACCTAAATGCACATTAAAACAATTAATACATTAATACAACCTATTGTGCATATAGAAATTCAAATCAAATATGCAAAGAAAATTATTTGTCTTAAACAATATTCATGTTCTGTCAAAGGAATTTTAAACTTTTATTTATTTTCTACGTGCAAAACTCATTATGAAATTCATTTATTTCAATTGTGTTTGGTTCATATTCAATTAATATTCATAATACATTTTATTTCTACTGTTTCTACTTGAAAATATTACTTTCAGGGTAATATCAATTAATAATTCACTCAAAATGCAAATGGATGTATTAATAATAAACATGATGTCAACTATGATTGGGAGGCACAAGCACAAATGTCCATCACCATTTAAACATGCACATTTTAATTTCTAAGTCATCGTTCTCTGTTAAACTTCTAAAACTATGCATTTATTAGCTGCCATGTGCTTCCTAATCCATTAATGAAATTGGATCTCTGTCAACACATAGAAGAAGATATTCACTTGTATTATACTCTTTGGCTGTCTTGCAGTAGGTTGGATATTCAAAACCCAGTAACTCATTGTAGTTTGTCTGTTTATTTACTACTGTTTTAAATGTTAAACATTTCTTGTGATGGAACATATACATTTTGTGCCAACAAAATCTTTGGGATGAATGTCATAGTTATGTCTGGACACCTCTTCATAAGCTAAGCTTTATGGCCCAGTAGATAAGGTCTGAGACTCACAATCAGAATGTTACAAGTTCTAGTCTGTCTGTGTTCATTTCCCTACTTAAAATACTTTTTAATTCAAATATTTAAGGTATACACAGAAAGGTGGTCGCACTCTTCTTACCATACAAATGCATTTTTCTTTTTAATTTTTCAGAAAATATCTCATTCAAAGTATATCATTCATCAAAGTCTAAAAAAACTCCCTCTTTCTTTATCTTTCTCTCCCTCTCAATTTCTCTGTCACACCTTTCACTAAATCTCTCTCTCTCTCTCTCTCTCTCTCTCTCTCTCAATTTCTCTTTTTCTATATGGAAGAGAGAAAGAGAATTTTCTTTGAATGCTGTCTCTATACAGTGACTTTAAAGCTTCACAATAGCAGGATGTTTGGTTACAAATGTTACAGTTATGACATGACGCATAGCAAATGAGGTTTGCTTGTGGAATCCTGGTAATACCCTTGGACTATCTCGGTGTAGGGTGGAGGTTCATATCCAAGAAGGACATGGTAGTTTGTCTGTTTATTTGCTTCATTATTGAATATTTTTAGTGATGGATCACATACGTTTTTTGCCACCATAATGTTTGGGTTGAGTGTCATATTTATGTTTGGAGAATACAGCAAAAGCACTCACCTGTGGACATGTAGTTAAGGTTTCAAACTAGAAATCCTGTCTGGGTTTGCCTGTGTTCATTTTCCTACATCGAATTCAAAAGTTTAAGTACACACAGAAAGGTAATCTCACTCTTCTTACTTGACAAATGTATTTTTCTTTTCAATTTCTATGAAAATATCTCATTCAAAGTATATCATTTATCAAAGCCTAAATAAACTCCATCCTATTCTCTCTCATTCTCTCTCTTAATTTCTCTCTCTCATATATTTCTCTAAATCTCTCCCTCTCCCATTCTCTCTCATTCCATCTCCCTCTCTCTCTCTTCATTCCCATGAAGGGATGGAAGAGTAAAAGATTGGTATTTGAATGGTCACTCCATACAGTGACTTCAAAGCATCACACTAGCAGGATGTTTGGTTACAAATGTTAGTTATGTCACAATGCATAGTAGAAGATATTCACTTGTGGCATACTCTTGGCCTGTCTCACAGAAGTTCAGAGGTACAAATACCAGTAACCCATGGTAGTTTGTCTTTTTATCTCTCTGACTTTGTCTTCCATCCCATAATGGGATGGAAGAGAGAGATAGAGATTGTCATTTAATGTTGTCTCCATAAAGTGACTTCAAAGTGTCACACTAGCAGAATGTTTGTTTACAGATGTTACAGTTGTGTCATGACGTATAGCAAAAGCAAAAGAGGTTTGCTTGTGGAATACTGGTAATACTCTTGGACTGTCTCGCTATAGGATGGAGGTTCACACCCAAGTAGCTCATGGTAGTTTGCCTGTTTATTTGCTTCAGTTTTGAATATTGAATATTTCTAGCGATGATTATATACATTTTTTGCCACCAGAATGTTTGGGCTGAGTGCCATATTTATGTTTGGAGAATACAGCAAAATCACTCATGTGTAGACTTGTAGTTAATGTCTCAAACTAGAAACCGGTAACTTGTGAGTTCTAGGTGGTCATTACGACCTTGGTGGTATAAGGCGCTTACTGCCGTGCAGAAGACCGCCAATACACCGCCGCGGCCTCGGTAGACCGCCACAGCTATTATGACACACATCTCAGAATCCGCCAAAGGTCAGTGATAAACATGCGGAAACAAATCCTCCACCTCCACGCCAACAGAAACACGCCCATGCTATTACGACCCACGAATCCACGCGGAGGTCTTTCAACCGCGGTATTCCATTGGCGGTACACACCGCCGCGCTCAAAATACACACACAGCTCCAAAACACCGCCACATTGGACAATTCCAAATACACACACCTGATACACATACAAACACCACTCCCACACATCCAATACAATATAAAACACACACCCACATCACACACAAACCCTTACAACCACAATTTCTGAGAGAAGGCCAGAGAGAGACAGCACAGAATAGAGAACCCCATCACACAGAGGCACACTACACCATCACCCACACAACACCCACGCACAAAACACCACATACCACTACACACACCACACTCATCAACACATACACCACCCCACACATCACACACACCACCCCATGGCACGCCAAAGACACCCCCACTTCTCCGAGGAGGAGCTCAGGGTCATGGTCGAGGAAATCGTCCGGGTAGAGCCACAGCTATTTGGCTCACAGGTACAGCACACATCAATAGCCAGGAAGATGGAGCTATGGCAAAGAATAGTCGACAGGGTCAACGCTCTGGGACAGCACCCAAGAAATAGGGAGGACATCAGGAAGAGGTGGAATGACCTACGGGGGAAGGTGCGTTCCACGGTATCCAGGCACAACATTGCAGTACAGCGGACTGGCGGCGGACCCCCACCTCCTCCCCCACAACTAACAACATGGGAGGAGCAAGTCTTGTCCATCTTGCATCCTGAGGGCCTCGCAGGAGTCGTTGGAGGAACGGACACTGGTAAGTCAAATTTCAACTATCATATCCCCCACCCTACCTGCATGCTATCACACACCCCCACCCTCACACCCTCCCCTATCACTCCAAATCCTCACCTACCTACCCATGACACCAACCACCCATCCCAACCCCAAAACCTGCATGACCTAACTAAGCATGGATACCCATCACTAAAGCATGTCCACTGCACAGACCCACAACACCCCCCAACTATCACCACACAAGCCCCCACACAGGAATGCCTGCACTGGGGTACACGCACACCCAAACATTGCACATCATGAAACACACACATGCAATAATCATGTACTCATACCCCCGCAGGAACCCGAAGGAACGTCACCACACCAGAGGGTCCAGACAACACCACTCCACCCCCAGAAGAGGTCCACAGTGACGACAGCAGCTCTGCCCCACTGGATCTTGATGACCAGCCCGGACCATTGTGGGCCTCAGGACAGTCGGTTCCCCTTGCCCAGCCACAGCCCAACACCAAACTACCACCCTCTGGGAACACCAGCACGGCACCCACCCAGCGGGCCCAAACCTCCCTATCAGGACAGGTAAATCAGCGGTTTGTCCACCACTACAGGGCACCCAGGCTAACCCACCACCCCAACAACAGGGACCTGGGGGCAGTGGTAGTGGGCACACGGTCCAGGGGACGGAGGCACAGCAACACAGGGGAACTGGGAGGGCTGCTGTGCGACAGAGGGAGGACAGGCCAAGGGAACCTACTCTCAACAAGGCCCTCTCCTCCATCATGGGAGCATACCACCACTCCCAGGAGACGATGGCAACGGTACTGGCCAAGTTGCAGGAGACCCTGCGTCTGCAGGAGGAACAGTATTTGGGGTTCAGGGAGGAGCTCAGGACTATCGGCTCCACCCTGGGCACCATTGTAGGGGTGCTGACGGACATTCAAAAGACCTTGAGGGACACCGTGGCACTCCCGGGGCCCCTGACACTAGCCACGACGATGAAATGCCCACCACCTCCGCTGGCGCTAGTGGACAGGAGGGACCGCCACAGGACCAACACACCAGCACCCCATCCCCTGCAGACGGACCACCACCACGCAAGCGGGCCCTGAGATCCAGGAACAGGACAGAGCAAGATGGCAAGACCCCCGCCAGGAAATAAGACCACCCTGATCGTCCTCCCACTGTCCCACTTTGTTACCCTGTCCAAATCGGAACTGCCCCAGCTCCACTTCCAATGGCCAGATGTGCAATGTACCTGTGAGACTAATAGACTGGACTCTGCCATGGACATTCTTCCACCAACACCCATCCCCATTTCACAACCCCCCTTCATTGTTATGCACTTAAATAAACACCCTTGAAAAACTAATAAAACTGGAGTCAGTCAATGATTGTGAACTTTGTATTGTCAATTACAGTGTTAAAAAAGGTTACCCATCGGAAGGCCAACATACCAATGTCACACATCACAAGTCTTTCAAGGGTGCAAGCTGTTGACACGTAGGTTACCACAATAGTGAAACTGAAATGGAAGGGGACAACTCAGTTAACAAATAGGGAGTGAAATGTAGGTACAGGATAGAGGTAGACGTGTGAAAGTTAATAACCTTCTTCGGTGAGTAGAATAGGGATCCACCAGTCATATGGAGGCACCTGAACCTGGCCTTAAGAAGGCCGAAGGTGCGTTCGATTACCCTCCTAGTCCGCCCATGGGCATCATTGTACCGTTCCTCTGCCCTGGTCCTGGGATTCCTCACTGGGGTCAATAGCCAGGACAGGTTGGGGTAACCAGAGTCCCCCAATAGCCATACACGGTGCCTCTGGATTTGACCCATCATATCAGGGATGCTGCTATTCCGCAGGATGTAGGCGTCATGCACAGAGCCAGGGAACACAGCATTTACCTGCAAGATGTACTGGTCTGCCAAACAGACCATCTGTACATTCATAGAATGATAACTCTTCCTGTTCCTGTACACCTGTTCATTCCTGGGGGGGGGGGGCAGAGCTACATGGGTCCCATCAATGACACCTATGACGTTGGGGATATGTCCAAGGGCATAGAAATCACCTTTCACTGTAGGCAAATCCTCCACCTCAGGGAAAATGATGTATCTCCTTACTTGTTTCAGCAGGGCAGACAACACTCTGGACAAGACGTTGGAAAACATAGGCTGGGACATCCCTGATGCCATGGCCACTGTTGTCTGAAAAGACCCACTTGCAAGGAAATGCAGCACAGACAGCACCTGCCCGTCAGGGGGATTCCAGTCGGATGGCGGATTGGTGACATCAGGTCTGGCACCAACTGGGTACATAGTTCCTGGATTGTGGCACGGTCAAACCGGTAGATCACGATGACATGTCGCTCTTCCATTGTCAACAGGTCCACCAGCGGTCGGTACACCGGCGGATTCCGCCATCTTCCAATATGTCCCAACTGACGGTGCCTAAGAAGGACAACAGCGACAGGAGAGGACCTACACTGCTAGTGCTGCTGTGACCTCAGTCTGGAAGCGACGATGGCTGCTGCGTCTGGGGAAAGGGCCCCTGCCTTCACTGCACAGGAGGTGGAGAAACTTGTGGATGGGGTCCTCCCCCAGTACACGCTACTCTACGGTCCTCCAGACCAACAGGTTAGTACACAGGGAGCACGTTGTATGGCCTAGGCTTGGGTGGAGAGGGCTGGGTGGATGAGGGAAGGGGGCAGAGTACATAGAACAGTTATGCATGGGGATGAATGGGCCACAGGGATAGAGTTGGGAGGGGGCCAATCACAACGACGGTGCAGTAGGTAATGACTGTCCTCTTTCCTTGTGCATGTCATGTAGGTCAGCGCCCACCAGAAGAGGGACATTTGGCGTGCCATCGCCAAGGAAGTCCGGACCCTGGGGGCCCACCAGAGACGGGGCACCCACTGCCGTAAGAGATGGGAGGACTTTCGCCGCTGCAGCAAGAAGACGGCGGAGGCTCAGCTGGGGATGGCCTCCCAACATGGGAGGGGTGCCCGTCGCACCATGACCCCCCTGATGTTCCGGATCCTGGCGGTGGCCTACCCGGAGTTGGATGGGCGCTTAAGGACATCACAGCAGACACAAGGGGGTGAGTACTACCTCATCATATGGACTTTGCGTGCAGTGGAGGTGTCTGGGTGGGGGTGGTGGGTTGTGGGTGTCCCTAGGCCAGGGCGAGTTAGGTAGGCAAGGACCCTCCGTTATGTAGGCCATGTGGCATCTCTACCCCAGCTCAAAACAGAGGGAAGTTGATGTATAGTTGCCCCTTTGCCATCCATGTGGGCCGATTACTACCATTGCCATGGAGGCCATTTCCCAGAAATAGCATGTGCAGAGGTCAGGAGCACGGCGTAATGCATGGGGCTGCTGCGTCTGTCTTGTCCGCCAACTGTAGCGGTATGCCATGCACTAAAACTCTCTTTCTTCTGTCTCCCCCCTTTCCCTGCTCTCCCTGTCCTTTTGTACATCAGCATCAACAGGCGAGGTACAGTGGCACCGGAGCACGAGGGAGCTGCATCCCACATGGCCATGGAGGGCCACACCACAGACTCTGAATTCACCAGTGGGACGGAGGGCGAGGGGAGCTTCACGTCGGCCACCAGATCACCATCCAGCTACACGGACTCGTCCGCCGATGGGAGCTCCCCTGTGGTGGCGGCCCCATCTGTGCGCCCCACTTCTACAGGTACAGCCGCCACCCCCCCTACCAGCACCGCCCTCCTAGCAGCCCCTCAGTGTTCGCCCCGTGCCCGCTCACCCAGGAGGGTGGGCATCACCTTCGCCCCAGGCACCTCAGGCCCTGCCCCAGTCACCCCTGCTGCCCTCAGTGAGGAGGCCATTGACCTCCTCAGGTCACTCACTGTTTGCCAGTCTACCATTGTGAATGCCATCCAGGGTGTAGAACGAGAGTTGAAACACGGTAATGCATTCCTGGAAGGCATTCATTCTGGTCAGGCTGTCCTTCAGCGAACCCTGCAATCTCTGGCTTCAGCACTGATGGCAGCCATTGTCCCTGTGTCCAGCCTCCCCCCTCCAACCTCCTCCACCCAGACCCAATCCCCTGTACCCCAGCCTATCCCAAGCACACCTACAGACCAGCAGGCACACAAGTCAACACACACAAGTAACTCAAGCAAACATAGGCACCACACACATCACAGGCACTCACACAAGCATCACACCCATACAGACACAGCAACATCCACTGTCTCCACTGTGTCCCCCTTCTCCTCTTCTCCCTCCTCCCTCCCAGTCTCGTCTACACACACACCTGCATGCACCACATCTACAGGCACTAGGACTCGCACCAGGACACCCAGCACCACAAGCCGCTCACCTGCACTCACCACCTCCACTGCCATTTACACGTCCCCTGTGTCCTCTCCCAGTGTGTCTGTGACGCCCCCTCCTAAAGTACACAAATGCCGGCAATCACTCACCCAACATCCATCCACCTCACGACAGCCTCCAGTACCTGCACCTGCACCCAAAACACCTAAAGTGACACCTCCTACAACCACCTCCTCTACCTCCACTCCCAGACCCCCCCAACTAGCCATCCCAGTGTCCGTCAGAAACTGTCCCTCTGTCAAATTGACCTGTTTTTCCCCACCCCCCCTCCAGTTCATCAGTCCCGTCATAGTGCCTCAGCCAAAAAGCCTCCAGTACCAGTGGTGCGTGTTCCAGGTTTTTGGAGTGCACCGTCCACCAGGGCAGGCAGTAGGACCCGGAGCCAAGGCACTGTCAGCCCACCCCCTGTAAAGGCACCGAAATTGGAGAGTGGACGACGGGACCGTGTCAAGACTCCTGGTGGGACAACAAGTGAAATGGGATCCAAGGCGATTGGTGAGTCAGCTGTCACACCAAAGAAGGTGGGGAAGGTTCCGAGGAAGTCTGCCCAGCCTGTTGTGAGTGTCACGGCGGAGAAGTGCGCCATCATTTCCGGCGGTCCAGACACAACCTCCAGCACCGTCGTTACTGGTCAGGAGACCACCGCCAGAGTCAGTGCCCAGGAGGGCCCGAGTATTGTTACTGGTCACGAGACCACCGCCAGAGTCAGTGCCCAGGAGGGCCCGAGTATCGTTTCTGGTCAGGAGACCACCGCCAGAGTCAGTGCCCAGGAGGGCCCGAGTATCGTCACTGGTCAGGAGTATCGTTACTGGTCAGGAGACCACCGCCAGAGTCAGTGCCCAGGAAGGCCCGAGTATCGTCACTGGTCAGGAGACCACCGCCGGAGTCAGTGCCCAGGAGGGACCAGGATCCCACAGCCCCGCTGGGCGATGATGGAACGTCATGCCACACCCCAATGTCCAGTGTGGAGTTCGTCATGCCACACCCCAATGTCCAGTGTGGAGTTCGTCATGCCACACCCTAATGTCCAGTGTGGAATTCGTCATGCCACACCCCAGTGTCCAGTGTGGAGTTCGTCATGCCACACCCCAATGTCCAGTGTGGAGTTCGTCATGCCACACCCCAATGTCCAGTGTGGAGTTCGTCATGCCACACACCAATGTCAGTATCTGAACCGCCATCTCAGGCTACCGCTGAACAGTCCATAGCCAGCCATGGCAAAGCACCGCTGAACACGGCCAAGACCGCCATGGCAAAGCACGCTGAACAGTCCATAGCCAGCCATGGCAAAGCACCGCTGAGCAAGGCTAAGACCGCCATGGTGAAGACCGCTGAACAGTCCATAGCCAGCCATGGCAAAGCACCGCTGAACAAGGCCAAGACCGCCATGGTGAAGACTGCTGATCAGGGCAAACACCGTGTGGGTATGAATATGCCGCCACATCAGGCATCCTTCTCCCATGTGCAGCTGGGACAGTGACAGGACAGGAACTTTCACGGGGAGACTCATCCAGTCTGGCCACCAGTCCCACCCAGTACCAGTTGAGAACTGCATCTACTTGCGTCAATGTGGCTTTGCACTCCCTAGGATGGTCCAGTGGGCAACCCACCCACTGTAAAGACTTGAGGGACTGTGGCTTTGCACTCCCCAGGATGGCACAGTGGGCAAGCCACCGACTGTAGAGACTTGAGAGACTGTGGCTTTGCACTCCCCAGGATGGTCCAGTGGGCAACCCACCCACTGTAAAGACTTGAGAGACTGTGGCTTTGCACTTCCCAGGATGGCACAGTGGGCAAGCCACCCACTGTAGAGACTTGAGAGACTGTGGCTTTGCACTCCCCAGGATACATCAATGGGCATGGTGCCCCGTCGTGGATCTGGCTTTGCAGTCATGTAGCTGAGGTGCCCCCCTCTTCCCTTCCCCCTGAGGTGCCTGTAGTGTTTCAATCTGATGCCCCGGCAGTGTTCTCTCGAATTTTGGTCAGGTATCTATTGTGGGCCTCGCCCATGCATTTTTGGACTGTTGGTGCACGGACATTGTTGTGTACATATCTGCACTACTTCTTGTATTGTATATATAAATATGACAGATTTCGAGATATGATTCAGTATATTTTTATATGACATGTATATTGGCACATTACAATATTTGAACGGATCTCGCTTTGTCTTTGCATTCTTCCGGGGGGATTGTGGGTTGTTAATGTGATATTTTTTAGTGCATTGGTGTGTATGTTGTAATATGCGAGGGTGGGGGTGTATTGTGGGTGTCCGCCTAACTTTTGCCTTCCCCCTCCCCCGTGTCGTAGATGCAGTACTCACCGGTATGTTCTGCGCCTACGTCGCTGTTGTTCGTAGAGGAGCAGAAAGACAAGGGCAGGTAGTATTTGGAGTTCCGGCTCCATGGAGTCGTCGTTCCTCGTGGAGTGTGTTGAGGTGAATGTTTTCCCATAGCAAAGGCTGTTTCCGCCGTGTTTTTATCCACGGTGAATCCGCCCCGGAAAAGGTGGCGGATTGGTGTGTTGTAATAGTGTGGGCGGTACTTTGTCTCCCGCCTGCCTGTTGGCGGTGAACGCTACGCTGTTTGTCTGTACCGCCGTGGTGGGTGAAGTGTTAAAGTGGCTGTCTTTGTTGGCGGTTTCCGCCAGGGTCGTAATTCCCTTTTTTTTTTCGCCGGCCTGTTTGCGGTATTACCCCACCTTTTACACCGTCCGCCAGGGTTGTAATGACCCCCCTAGTCTGGGTTTGTCTGAGTTCATTTTTCTACATCAAATTCAAAAGTCTAAGTACACACAGAAAGGTAATCTCACTTTTCTTGACAAATGTATTTTTCTTTTCAATTTCTATGAAAATATCTCATTCAAAGTATATCATTCATCAAAGCATAAATAAACTCCCTCCTATTCTCCTTCTTCCTCTCTCTCAATTTCTCTCTCTCATAACTTTCTCTATATCTCTCCCTCTTTCATTCAATCTCCCTCTCTCTATCTTCATTCTCATAAAGGGATGTAAGAATAAGAGATTGTTATTTGAATGGTCTCTCCATACAGTGACTTCAAAGCATCACACTAGCAGGATGTTTGGGTGTGAATGTTACATATTCACTTGTGGCATACTCTTGGCCTGTCACACAGTAGGTTGGAGGTACAAATACCAGTGACCCATGGTAGTTTGTCCTTCTATCTCTCTGACTCTCTCTTCCATCCCACTCTGGGATGGAAGAGAGAGAGATAGAGGGATAGAGATTGTCATTTGAATGTTGTCTCCTTACAGTGACTTCAAAGCATCACACTAGCAGAATGTTTTTTACAGATGTTACAGTTATGTCATGATGCGCAGTAGAAGAGATTCACTTGTAGCATACGCTGGACTGTCTCGCAGGAGGTTGGAAGTTCAAATCCCATTAACTCATGGTAGTTTGTCTGTTTATTTACTGCTCTTTTGAATGTTAAACATTTTTAGTGATGGAACATATATCATTTTTGCCAACAAAATGGTTGGGTTGAATGTCATAATTATGTCTGGACAATCCTGAATAAGCATTCACCTATGGCTTAATAGGAATGGTCTTAGACTGGTGATTATAACTGTCTTGGTGTGTCTGAGTTTTTTTTCCTACTTCAATTCAAATATTTAAGGTACACACAGAAAGGTGATCTCACTCTTCTTACTTGACAAATGCATTTTCCTATTCAATTTCTCTAAAAATATCTCATTCAAAGTATATCATTCATCAAAGCAAAAAAAACTCCCTTCTCTCTCTCTTTCTCTTTCTCAATTTCTCTCTGTCAATATCTGTCTCTAAATCTCTCTCTCTCTTAATCTCCCTCTTTCTAACTCTCTCTCTTTCTCTTCCATCCCACAATGGGATGGAAGAGAGAGAGAGCGATTGTTATTGGAATGTTCTCTCCATAGTGACTTAAAAGCGTCACACTAGCAGGATGTAAGGTTACTAATGTTGCAGTTATTTGGTGACACATAGTAGAAGAGATTCACTTGTGGCATACTCTTGGATTGTCTCACAGTAATTTGGAGATTCCAATCCTCGTAACTCATGTTAGTTTGTATTTTTATTTACTACTGTTTTGAAAGATAAAAATTTCTAGTGTTGGAACATGTATGTTTTTTGCCAACAAAATATTTGGAATGAGTGCTCCCCACTTGCCGGTGCCCCTTCTCCTTTGCCTGATGATGCTAATGCACACAAGGACAGAAGACGATGAGGGAGGGTGGGGTAGAAAGAAAGGGGGCAGAGGGTCAACTACAACACATCCCACATATGAGCCCCACTTAACAACAATTCACAAGAAAAATACGGTATGCTGTGCCAAACACCAGACCACACGATTGGCTACTGACTATGCAGTTTGAAGCCCCTACCATCCTCCATTGACAACACTATACTGATTCAGCAGCAGACTGTGATTACTCACTAAACAAGCTGTGGGAGTTAACTTAGGGACACTTTCACTTACCCTATGGTAGTGTGTGAACAACCTGCATTTGCCTAGACATACCACATAGCTAACTGAAACAGCTGTACATGAGAGTCACCAATCTTCACTTCAGTCCCAGAATGTAGCCCTCTACATATGTAGCCATGGCTGTAACTTACAATTACCTATCAGACAGACCAATAAGCATTGCAATGAGGACCTCAGCTACATACCGGACCAGGGGTTACTTAGACATCCACTAGCTATTAGCAACCTATACAATTACTATGCAACTCAAAACCTACATGAAGAACACTGTGAGTACTCACTCCCTTGTGCCTGCTGTGCTGCCCTCAATCGCCCATCCAACTCTGGGTAGGCAACCACCAGTATGCGGGCCATTAGGGGGGTCAAGGTCCGACGGACACCCCTCCCTCGTTGGCTGGACGTCCCCAGCTGAGCCTCTGCGGTCTTCCAGGCCCAATGTCTCAGGTCCTCCCTCCGCTTTCTGCAGTGGGTGCTCTGCTGACTATGGACCCCCAGGGTCCGCACTTCCTTGGTGGTGGCTCGCCACAGTCCCTTTTGACAGGTGCTGATTTACATGGGAGACACAGAGATAAGGACACATTTATGTAGAGTCCTCAGCCAGTTATATCAATGGACTACATACTGTATACATATCACATTCAAGCTACACATGACACGTACTTATGTGCACATAAAGGTTGCACGACACAGCACTCCCAAAAGGACATACTGCACTAACACATATTCAACTACATACAACCATGTTGCATCTACTATACAGAAAAGCTTACCTGCTTATTTAGAGCCTCATACAACTGTCCATACAGGTGTAAGACCCCATCCACAAGGTTCCCAAGTTTTTGGTGGTTTTTGGTGAGAAAGTGGAGCCCTATCCCCTATAGAACGTACCATTGTGGCTTCCAGATACAGGACACAGCAGCTCACTCAGTGGAGGTCTTGATAGCTGGACAGTCAGGTGTCAAGTGAAACAGCTTTAACCCCTTTGTTGCCAGGCCTTTTCCCCTTAGGTGCCAGGCCTTTTTTTGGCTATTTGGGGCAGTTCACGCTTAGGCCCTCATAACATTTTGTTCACATAAGCTACCCACACCAAATTTGCGCCCTTTTTTTCCAACATCCTAGGGATTCTAGAGGTACCCAGACTTTGTGGGTTCCCCTGAAAGATGCCAAGAAATTAGCCAAAATACAGCAAAAAATCTGTTTTTTCACAAACATGTGGAAAAGGAGATGCAGAAGAAGGCTTGTGGTTTTTTCCCTTAAAATGGCATCAACAAAGGGTTTGTGGTGCTAAACTCACCATCTTACCACTTTCTGGAACAGGCAGACTTGAATCAGAAAACCAAATTTTTCAACACAATTGTGGCATTTTACTGGGACATACCACATTTTTCTATTTTTGTGCTTTCAGCCTCCTTCCTGTCAGTGACAGAAATGAGTGTGAAAACAATGCTGGATCACAGACAGCTAAAAAATTCTGAAATGTAGACAATGTTCTGAATTCAGCAAGGGGTAATTTGTGTAGATCCTACAAGGGTTTCCTAGAGAAAATAACAGCTGAAATGAAAACATTGAAATTGAGGTGAAAAAAACTGTCATTTTTCTCCACGTTTTACTCTGTCACTTTTTCCTGCAATGTCAGATTTTTTAAAGCAATACACTGTTACGTCTGCTGGACTCTTCTGGTTGCAGTTATATATAGGGCTTGTAGGTTCATCAAGAACACTAGGCGCCCAGAGACAATAGATGAGTTGTACCTTGCAATGGGTTTTCATTCTATACCGGGTATACAGCAATTCATTTGCTGAAATGTAAAGAGTGAAAAATACGCATCAAGAAAACCTTTGTATTTCCAAAATGGATACAAGATAAGGTGTTGAGAAGCAGTGGTTATTTGCACATCTCTGACTTCCGTGGTGCCCATACTTGCATGTGAATTACAGGGCATTTCTCAAATAGATGTCTTTTTCACACACTGTCTTCCATTTGGAAGGAAAAAATGTAGGGAAAGACTAGGGGCAATAATACTTGTTTTGCTATTCTGTGTTTCCACACGTCTCCCGATAAAAAGGGTACCTCACTTGCGTGGGTAGGCCTAATGCTCGCGACAGGAAACAAAACATGGACACATCACATTTTTACATTGAAATCTGACATGTTTTTTGCACAGCGCCTAGCTGTGGATTTTGGCCTCAAGCTCAGCCGGCACTTAGGGAAACCTAGCAAACCTGCACCTTTTTAAAAACTAGACACCTAGGGGAATCCAAAATGGGGTGGCTTGTGGGGCTCTCACCAGGTTCTGTTACCCAGAAACCTTTGCAAACCTCAAGGTTTTGCCAAAAAAACTGTTTTTCCTCACATTTCGGTGACAGAAAGTTCTGGAATCTGAGAGGAGTCACAAATTTCCTTCCACCCAGCATTCCCCCAAGTCTCCCGATAAAAATTGTACCTCACTTGTGCGGTTAGTCCTAGCGCCCGCAACAGGAAATGCCCCAAAACACAACATGGACACATCACATTTTCCTAAAGAAAACAGACGTGTTTTTTACAAAGTGCCAAGCTGTGGATTTTGGCCTCTATCTCAGGCAGCACCTAGGGAAACTTACCAAACCTGCGCTTTTTGAAAACTAGACACATAGGGAGATCTAAGATGGGCTGACTTGTGGGGCTCTCGCCAGGTTCTGTTACCCAGAATCCTTTGCAAACCTCAGAATTTGGCCCCAAAAAAACGTTTTCCTCACATTTCAGTGATAGAAAGTTCTGGAATCTGAGAGGAGTCACAAATTTCCTTCCACCCAGTGTTCCCCCAAGTCTCCTGATAAAAATGCTACCCCGCTTGTGTAGGTATGCCTTGCGCCCGCAACAGGAAATGCCCCAAAACACAACGTGGACACATCACATTTTCCCAATGAAAACCCAGACATTTCTGAAAAGTAGACACCCGAGGGAGTCCAAGGAGGTGTGACTTGCATGGATCCCCCAATGTTTTCTTACCCAGAATCCTCAGCAAACCTAAAATTTAGCTTAATCAATTTTTTTTCCACATTTCTATGTGGGATCACCCACCGGGACAGATTTCCTACCACCCAACGTTCCCCTCAGTCTCCCAGTAAAAATGATACCTCAATTGTGTAGGTGGGCCAAGTGCCTGTGACAGAGAAAAGCCAAAAACATGGCAAAATAGAGGGGAAACCAAAGCAGGGTCCAAAAGGGCAGTTTGAAAAAAAACATTTTTAGGCTGACAAGTGCAGCAGAATTTTTCTAGGTATAGATGAGTCAATGCTGAGTGGTAGGAATTTTGGGGATTCCTGCAGATTCCGGAAGGTTCCATCACAAAAATGTGGGAAAAATGTGTGATTTCCCTGAAAGTTGGAGGTTTGCATGGCATTGTGAGTAAGAAAATGGTGTGAGGTGCATGTGAAGCACACCACTCTGGAATCACCCAGATGTTTCATTTTCAGATGTGTCTAGGTCTTGTGGATTTTTCTACATGGCAGCGTCCCAAAGTCCAAAAAGTGCAGCTCTCACCATTCCAAGTGGGACAGTTTTGAGAGTTAGTCAAGCTCTCATATCCCAAATGTAAAACCAAAATCCAAAATAATCAAAGTCCTCTTGCTTGCTGTAGGATAAGATGTTTTAGTGTGTGGGGGAGAGCTGAAAGACTGTTACCCCCTTCAGTTGGGGTGGGGGCATAACCAGGCCCATTTTGGTTGGTAGCCACCACCCCACTATTTCCCTGGCATCTAGTAGACTCTCTGCCTCCCCCCCCAGGGTGTGAATCAGCCTCCCTTGGGGCATATGGGTCTTCCAGAAATAGGCCATGGGGGGCAGATATGGCCAACAGTAATGTGTCCCCATGGGGAGTGACCCTTGCCCAAGGGGCTGCCTCCCAAACAAAACACACATATACACACACACCAATCCCTGGTGCCTAAGTGGTTTCTGCTCCCAAGGGGCGCAGAAATGGCCTAAAATAAATTTGCCACCCCAGGGGAGCGACCCTTGCCTAAGGGGTAGCTCCCCTTGCGTGAAATTGGTGAAAAAAAAATCCCTGGTGCTTAGTGGTTTCTGCCCTCCTTGGGGGCAGATTAGCCTAATAAAAATAGGCAGATCTGCCCCCAAGGGGGGCAGAAATGACCTAAAATAAGTTTGCCCCCCAGGGGAACAACCCTTGCCTAAGGGGTTGCTCCCCTTGCGTAAAATTGACACAAAAACATTTAAATCCCTGGTGTCTAGTGGTTTCGATTGGCCTAACAAAAATAGGCTGATCTGCCCCGAATGGGGGTAGAAATGGCTTAAATACAATTTGCCCCCCAGGGGATTGACCCTTGCCTAAGGGGTCGCTCCCCATATATAAAAAACAAAAGTAAACATAAAAAAATATATATCCCTGGTGTCTAGGAGTTTCTGCGCCCCCAGGGGCAGATCGGCCTAATTATAATAGGCCTAGGTTCTCCCGGGGGGGGCAGAAAAGGCCTAAAAATATTTTCTCCCCCGGGGAGCGGCCCTTGCCCAAGGGGCCCCTCCCCTGATTGAATAGCGTAAAAAATTAAAATGTCCTGGTGTTCAGTGGTTTCTGCGTCCCTCGGAGCGGATTGGCCTAATAACAATAGGCCTGTCTGGCCCCAAGGTGGGCAGATATTGGCCTAAAAGTAATTTTGCCCTCCGGGGAGCGACCCTTGTCTAAAGGGTCGCTCTCCTAATGTCAATAACAAAAAAAAATCAAATCCCTGGTGTCTAGTGGTGTCATCTCCCCCTTGGGGCAGATTGGCCTAGTAAAAATAGGCTGATCTTCCCCCAAGGGGGTGCAGAAATGGCCTAAAAGTAAATTTGACCCCCTGGGGAGTGACACTTGCCTAAGGGGTCGCTCCCTACAAACACAACACAAAAAAACAAAAATGATCCCTGGTGTCTAGCGGTGTCTGCCCCACCAGGGGGCAGATCGGTCTAATTATAATAGGCCAATTGGCCCCGGGGGGCAGAAATGGCCTAAAAAGAAATTGCCCCCATTGGGAGCGGCCCTTGCCCAAGGGGCCGCTCCCCTTATTCAATTACAAAAACAAACAAACATTCCTTGGTGTCTAGTGGCATTTCTGCTGCCCAATCACATCACAATCAAGCAGCAGAAATGCTGAGAAAGACATGAAAGGAGAGGAAAGGTCTTTCCTCTCCTTTCACGCCTCTCTCGCCCCCTCCACATCCGCGTTTGGGGGCCGCTTCTGATGAGGTCAGCGTGTGATTACGCGCTGACGTCATCAGATGCACAGGGTTGGGGGGGTTGGCGGGTTGGAAGGGGAATCGATACCCCTTCCATCCCTGCCCAGGGGAGGGGGAGCCAGGCCCCCGGGGGAGCGCTAGCACTTCCCCCTTTGGTCCCTGTCTGGACGTAATGGTTACATCCTGGGCACCCGAGCGGTGCTGCCCATGACTTAACCGTTATGTCCAGGGCACCCAAGGGGTTAAGAAAATGGTTGTCATAGCCACGGAGGTGATCACTGTCACCGCCGGCAACGATCATCATTTGCCCCTGTTCCTTATAGACATCAGTGTTATCCAATGAGGAGTTGCACGGCGGTTCCGACCGCCCACCGCCATGATGACTAACGCTGGCAGAGTGAGGTCACTTCTATCTGTCCTCTACATGCAATATCTTGCATGCAATATAAATCCTGGACAGGGCAAACACAGTAAATGTAAATATGTATGTATTGGTTTGATAATAGTATTTATTATTGCAGGTATTTTATTGACTGCAGGGATGAGTGTTTTAATGAAAAGAAGGTGCAGATTACAGCAACTCCAATGCTGGGAATGACAACATCCGAGCAGGATACGTTTTATAAAGATGAGGGATTGATTCACTTTTATGACATAAAAGGAGATTTATCTTCCAACGTATATTATAGTTTGTTGTATGAGTATGTAGATACAATGAATGTGCGTGATTGTTATGTGTGTACACAAATCCCTTCATCAATGTAGAAAGGAATAATTTATCACAGTTTACCACTAATTTATGGGATTAGTTGCAGTTTATTATTAACACGATTTTACAACCAGGCATACAGTCAGTATTTTTATTCTAATTTTGATGAAGTTTTCTTTTTTGTTCCCATTAATCAGCATTTGAGCAGCATTGCGAAAGCTAGAAACATGAGCATAGTTGGATGTTTCTTTGAGCCTAAACTGACTTTTGGCACAGAATATGCACAGAGAAATAACCTGATATGTATTCTAACACAAGTAGAAAAGGAGCTCATTAACAAGGTAGATGACAGAAGGAAAGCAATAAAAGAAAGGATAGATAGGGGAATAGTTAGCAAGAAGAAATCATTTCACAACACACCGTACACACAAGGACGCTTAGCTTTAGATTACCAACATGTGGGAAAGCTTTATATATATAGGCCGAAATCAGAAGCTGACAATAAGTTTGTAGGAATGAGTGAATGCAGACATGTGTTCCTGTTCAAGAGTGTATGAGATTTTATGCTAAATGAACAAGACTCTGCTGTACCTGGTGTTTATTACATTTGGGTAAGAATGCTTATTATAAGCTGCCAAAAGGCTGGTGTGGTTCATGCTATTTGGGAGTGGTTTTCCTGACAGTTTACCAAGTGGACAACATTGACAATCCTGAAGGAATTGAGAGACCTAAAATAAGATTTAAGAGAGGAGCAAGTGGATCAGTGAATACAGGAGTTATTTTTGGAACTATTATTTCATCAGTGGGAGTTATCTTGAATGGCATGAAGATAAGGGAGTTATCAACAATTGTAGATATGATGTCAACAGATTTTTCAGGTGCAACGCTTCTAATGGACATGGAAATGTTTGTGGCAAGGTCTATGATTCTTCAGAATCGCCTTGCCATAGACATCCTTTTGGCAAAAGAGGGCAGAGTCTGCAGAGTTTTTAAATCACATCACTTTTGTACGTATATTCATGATAGCAGCAAGGAGATACTTGTCTAATCTGCCAAGTTTGAAAAATGGCTTAAGTGACCTAAAAGAGGCAAATGTTTGGGAAACAGTAGGTGAAGGATTTTCTAAGGTAGGATCTTGGTTTGGTAGCTTGGGAAATGGTTTTGTGAAGATGACCCTGAAACCTTTATTGATTGTGACACGGTGCATAATTTGTGCACTTGGGTTTTATAAAGTTTACAATTTCTGGAAAAGACAAAAGGCAAAGAATAAACAGAGGAGGGATGAAAAGGATTTGGAGAGCATGAGAAATAGGTATTATCAGATAATGAAGAAAATTGGCAGGTATAGCAAATCTTCATCTGTGCGTTATCAAACTACAAGGTTTTGACTTGTGTCATTGTAAATAAAAATAATTATTTTGTGATGTCATAGATTGCTGTCAGAGAGCAAGTGTTAATAATAAATTAGTGGCATAGAAGTAGCATATGGCAGCTAATAAACCTGTAGTTTCAAAGGCCTACCAGAGAAAATAATGTAGAAATTAAAATGTGCACGTTTAAATTGTGGTGAACATATATGCCTACTAATCATATTTTGACATCACGTTTAATATGAACACATGCATTTGTAATTTGATTGAATTATTAATAAATATTAACCTGAAAGCATAATTTTTTGGTAAAAATCAGATAAATAAAATAGATTATGAGTATAAATTTAATATGAATTAAGCACACTTACATTGAAATAAATGGAATTCATAATGAATAATGTGTTTAGAAAATAAATACACGTTTAAAACTGCTTTGATATAAAATGAAATATGTTTTAGATAAATAATTAGCTTTACACATTTGATCTGAGTTTATGGGTGTGCAATAGGTTTTGTTAATGTGTTAAAGGTATTACTGTGCATTTATGTTTCATAACTTGACTAGGCCTCAAGATTCATTTTGCAAGCAGTTATGGAAAATGGTACTTGTTTATTCTGTCTTCTCTGACCTGAATTATTTCTCTAGGCAGCAAATGTAATGATGAGTGTTCTACTGTATTCCCGGAGAGAAGACATGTTTCAGATTCAATGATATAACAATATTTGTTCTAGCTGTCGAATGGAGCAGGAGGTCACAGCACTCATGTGAAAGAATATTGGTAAAGTTTATTGTGGATCGTGTGAAAGTAGCAGATTATTAGAAATTTTAATAATTTGTCAGAACCTTGTAACCCAGAAGAAGATGACAATGCACTTTTGCTGAGAAATTTTCTGAAAGTTGCAAACTTGGGGGTGTCTTCTGTAATGATGGGATGCTGAAACTAACGCTCAGTATGTGGCCACCTGAAGGACCAATCAAATAGATTTTGGTTATATTTAATTAGTGAAGAAGTTTGAAATTGAAGTCAGTTCCCTCTTGATTGTGCTTAAAGTCAGTATGTCTTGAGATCTCCTTAGAGTCAGTTGATGTCTGTATAAGCCTGCTCTCTCACACTCTGTTTCTCTAGGTTTTATGATGAGTTCTCACATCATAGTCTTTAAGTGCCCTATTCTGTTAGATGGTTCAATACTAATAAGCCAACTAATTCTGAACTGCTGATCTGTCCTATGTGCAGCTCATGTTCTGCACTCTCCTGATGCTGCTGTCACCGGACGTTCTGTCTCGATTAATCAACGCTGCCTGCTGTCCCAGAATGAGATGTAGAACTAAATGTGGTTTATTTTTTCTCTTTGAGTTACTAACTTACAAAATCATATTTTTGTAGTGAGTTATTCTAGTTAGATGTTTTCCAAATTATTTTTGTCTTCTTTTTTGCTTTTGCCCACATGTGTTAACCCAGTCCCACACATGCAAGTCTCAATTCTGGTTAGTATTAGGAACAGCCCAGCTCTGAAATTTATTGTTAAAACTGTATTTTGATGATTCACTGATGTCACCATCATCTGCTTTAAAATCTAGTAATAATGTTCATAATTTGGTGTTTCTAAATTACATATTTTTTTGTAGTATCTAACAGAGTTGATGTTTAGTAGGTTGAATCTTTTCAGATGTCTCAGTCAGCCTATTGTTTTCATGCATGTTTAAAACTTAGTTTTGTGCACCATTTATGTGACATAGATTTTGGGATTGTAATAAAGCTTTGAAACGTTATTTGGTTTGGAGCTTGATTTGGAGTTAAATTGTTTATAATGTCTAGAAAATGTTATGGTACAATCTCATTGATTTGTGATTGAATGTTTCTGACTACCAAATCCTTCACCAAGGCCAAAGATTCAGTCGAACTCCATAGGTGAGAATAGTGATGGTGTCTCACATGGGTGCTGGTGGATGCTGAACCCGGAACAGGGGAGTAAGTACTCCTTTCTGGGGCCCTGGTGGCGCTCCAGCAAGATATTTTCAGAGAAATTTTTTAAAATGCATTGGCCAAGTAAGAAGAGTGAGATCACCTTTCTGTGTGTACCTAAGTATTTGAATTTGAAAAGAAATTGAAATGGGGAAATGAACACAGACGCTGCCAGAGTAGACCCCACAACCCTCTGACTGTCAGTCTGAGACCGTACCCACTAGGTCAGAGAGGACAGCTTACTTAGGATTGCCCAGCTATAACTATGACATTTAACCCAAAAATTGTGTTTGCAAAAAACCTATACATTCCATCACTAGAAATGTTTAACATTCAAAACAGTAGCAACTAAACTGACAAACTATCATGAGTTACTGTGATCTGAATGTCCAACCTATTGCAAGACAGACCAAGAGTATGCCACAAGTGAATATGTATTACTATGCATCATGACATAGCTGTAACATTCGTAATAGTGTGATATTTTGTAGAAAATGTATGGAAAAACCATTCAAATAACAATCTCCCTGTTCTTCATACCACTATGGGATGGAAGAGAGATGTATAACGAGGAGATTGAAAAAGAGATTTGGAGAAAGATATTGACAGAGAGTAATTGAGAGAGAGAGAGAAGGAGGGATTGTTTTAGGCTTTTGATGAATAATATACTTTTTCTTTAATTATTTTCAGACAAGGCTACCTTACATCTTAGAAGCACTTATTCATCAGTTGCAGCAACCGTCGGAGAAAAAACCAAAATCTGGCAAGACAGAGAAAACCAAAAATCACACCTAAATCAAAAAAAAAAAAAGCAAGTTCAGCATAGACAAGTGATAATACAATCTAATGCCCCTTGCTCACACGTTAATATGTACTGTCCATTTAGTCAATACTGACCAAATATGTTCCCCCAGCACTGCTTCTTATAGCCTTTGAGTCAATATAAACTCAATTCCATGATATGGATGGCCAACAATCTCGCCCTCAAATTTTCCAATGTTGGGGCTCCTCTTTCAGCCAATCTGAGATGATACATAACTGAAGTGTTGCCATGGCCATAAAAAGGAAATATCTTTCCTTTTTTACACATCCATTTTCTTCAATGGAGTCCACCACCCCCAATAGCACTAAGGCAGGTGTAAGGCTGACCTGCCCCTTAATAATTATTAATGAGGATAAGAAGCTGCTCCACTATGTAAAACAGTGGCTTCAGCTTGAGGCAAGCAAAAAACATGCGAATAATCTCAGCCTTCTCCCCACACATCGATTACATTTCCCATCGGAGCCACCCACTTAAAGACCTTAGCCGGCATATAGGCCCTCATTATGACATTGCTGGTAAATTCCACTTACCGCCTTGCCGACTACCACCAACATACCGCCGCAGTGGCAGATATCAGCCAACCATATTATGATACACACATACCAATCCGTCACTATAAAGCCACACACACAAGTCTGTCAGCCCAAAGGTCAATGATAAACTGGCGGTATCCAAACCCACACCGTTACGCCAACAGAACTACGCCCACAACATTATGACCCACGAGTCACCGCGGCAGACATTTAATGGTGGTAAACCATTGGTAGTACATACCACAACACTGCATTGGTCAATTCAACCAAAATACATCTGACACCTATACACACACCACACCGACACACCCACACCACTATAAAACATACACCTACATTACCCACAACCCTTTCCGACTACTAACCATTGCCAACAGAGAGAGAGACAGCAAGAGCACCCACACAACCAGAGCCTCATACCACCATCACCAATACACCACCCACGGACCTCACAACACACACCCCAACACATCACCCTACACACCCTCACCCACACCACTCACTCCACACTCATGGCACCACAATGACACCCCAGGTTCTCTGAGAAGGAGCTAAGGGTCATGGTGGAGGAAATCCTCCGGGTAGAGTCACAGTTATTTGGATCACAGGTGCAGCAGATATCCATTGTTAGGAAGATGGAGCTATGGCGGAGGATCGTGGACAGGGTCAACACCGTGGGACAGCAACCCAGAACAAGGGATGACATTAGGAAGAGGTGGAAAGACCTACGTGGGAAGGTAGGCTCCATTTCAGCAAGACACCAACTAGCTGTCCAGAGGACTGGTGGTGGTCCCCCACCTCCTCCCCCACAACTAACAACATGGGAGGAGCAAGTCTTGGCAATCGTGCATCCTGAGGCCCTGGCAGGAGTAGCATCAGGACTGGACTCTGGTAAGTCAACTCTCTATTAATACCACACCCTACCTGCATGTCATCACATACCCCACCCTCACCCTCACTCCCATCACTCCACCACCCCCACACACCCCACCATCACATCCCACTCATCCCAACGCCAATGCATGGACATCCCTCACAGACCTGCATGGACACCTATCACCACAGCATGCACACTAGAGAGAATCACTTAGCCCACCACATAACAACTTACACAGGGAAAAGCTGCTGGGTCAAATCCAACCTAAGAGGGCAACACACCCATGCTCAATATGTCACACACAGAAACAATAACACTTCATTTACATCCCCACAGGTAACCCAGCCAATGTCACCGGCAAAGAGGTGCCAACAACATCCAGTCTCCCCACAGAAGAGACCCCCAGTGATGACAACAGCTCTGGTCGCCTGGATCTGGATGACCAACCTGGCCCATCTGGGATCTACGGACAGTCGGTTACCCAGGCACATTCTCACACCAAAACAGAGCCTCCCCTCTCAGGAAACACCACCACAGCACCCACCCAGTGGGCCCATACCTCTGTCCCCAGGACACATCAGTCAGCAGCATGTCCACCACTATAGGGACCCCAGGGCACCCCACAAACACAGGACAATCAGGGACCTGGGAGGACTGCTGTATGACAGGGGAAGTACAGGCCCAGGGAACCGACCCTCGAGGAGGCACTCACAGCGACCTGGGAGCATACCAACATTCCAGAGGATACGCTGGGCCAGATTCTGGACAAGTTGCAGGAGAACATGCGGCTGCAGGAGGGACAGTACCTGGGGATCAGGGAGGACTTGAAGGACATCAACATCACCCTGATCTCCATTGCAGGAGTACTGGCAGACATAGCCAACAGTATGAGGAAGGCAGTGGCACAGGACCGGGCCCCTGACACTAGCCAAACCACTGAGCAGCCGTCGACCTCCACTGCCGCTAGTGGACAGGAGGTCCGCCATAGGACCAACAGGCCAACAACACACCTCCTTCTGCAGAAGTAGAACCACCCCGCAAACTTTTCCTGGATCCAGGCAGAAGACAGAGACTAATGCCAAGACCCCTGCCAGGAAATGAGACTCTCCTGATTGTCACCCTTGTGTCCCACTCTGTCACCCTGTACACCTTGAACTGCCATTGCTCCCCTTCCTATGCCCCCTTGGACAATGCACCTGGGATACAAATAGACTGGACTCTAACCTGGACTTTCCTCCATCATCACCCCAGCCCACTCCACTACCCCTCTTCTTCAGAGCACTGCAATAAACACACTTTGATCAAATACAATTATGGTGTATGTCAAATGTTTTCAACATTTATTTGCTTAACCAGGTCAAACATTGCAATTCAACTGTACAGTAATGTTTACATTGGAAAGACCTGTAGTTGGCTGCACTGAACACACCAGAAGCAATAGTGGCGCACCAACATCTGCAAAAAGAGGTGCCAAAGGTTACAGTGAGTGGGCATAGAAGTAGGAATACACAGCCTGCCAGTGAGAATGTCACACATCAAACTCAATGAAATGTGTACTAACACTGTATTACCTGTGTCTTATTGGAAGTATTGATCAATAATTGCACTTCTGTTGTCCTCATCCTCATCCTCTGCCTCCTCATCTTCACTGTCCACAGGATCCACTGCTGCCACACGGCCATCTCCAGCCTCCTCCTCCTGCAGAAAAGGCACCTGGCGACGCAAGCCAAGGTTGTGCAACATACAGCATGCCACAATGATCTGGCAGACCTTCTTGGGTGAGTAGCCCAGGGACTGTTAGATGGAGGCAACAAAACATGGCATTCAGGAGGCTGAAGGTCCTCTCTATAATCCTTCTTGTTCACCCATGTGTCTCATTGTAACATTCCTCTGCCCTTGTCCTGGTATTCCTCACAGGGGTCAGTAGCCATGGGAGGTTGGGGTAACCAAAGTCACCTACAAATATCGAGGGACAACTGTTAGCCACACACTCACCCTTAGGGCCCACACCATACCCATACACTAACATCCACTGGGTGGGAACCAGGGTTCAGCTATTAGCCACACCCTGTGCCTCTGGAGTTGGGCCATCACATTTGGGATGCTGCTATTCCTCAGGATAAAGGCATTATGCACAAACCCAGGATACTTTGCTTTGACATGGGAGATGTACTGGTCCGCCAGGCACACCATCTGGACATTCATGGAGTGAAAGCTCTTTCAATTTCTGAACACCTGTTCATTTTGCCGGAGGTGGGGGACAAATGCAATATGTGTTCCATCTATTGCCCCAATGATGTGGGTACATGTCCCATTGCATAGAAGTCAGCTTTCACTGTAGCCAAATCCTCCACCTGGGAGAAAACGATGTAGCTGCACATGTGTTTAATCAGGGCAGACAACACTCTGGTCAGCACTATTGAGAACATTGGCTGTGACATTCCTGCTGCCAAGCCCACTGTCACTTGGAAAGAGCCACTTGCCAGGAAATGGAGCACAGCACTGATAGGACTTGCACAAGAGGGTGGATCCCGGTGGGGTGACGGATAGCAGATATTAGGTCAGGCTCCAATTGGGCACACAGCTCTGTGATTGTGGCTTTGTCAGGTCTATAAGTGAGGAGAATGTGCCTGTCCTCCATTGTTGCCAAGTCCACCAGGGGTCTGTATATGGGGGATGTCTCCATCTCCGATTCATCTGCAGCAGTTGCAATCTATTGGGCAAAAGAGTGAGCAGCTGGTCATTATCTCTACATTCCAACCGTGGAGCACTCTCTTCTTTGGTCAAGAAGAACATGAGAGTGGCACAAAAATCAGAGGAGTTTGGTCAAACTATTATACACATATGACAGACAGGGTGTAAATCGTCTGCATGAGGCTTTAGAATGGTTTGGCTTTGTTCTCTTTCAAATGTTATTTTTAGGCTGCACTTCATTTTTAGACTGCTCTCCAGACACAACCTTTGTACAAAGTGTTGCCTCTCATAGTAGACAGCAATGGGACTGGCTCAAAGCAGGAGCATACTGAGCATGGACACCATGCATTATGAGTTCTCTGCACCTGGCTGTTTATCAGCCTTTCCTGAAGAAGTATAAAAAGGCAAAAATACAAAAAGGCAGAATGTTTTGTGAATTAGGCAAACGGGTTTAAACTTCGGTCAACAGTAATGTATGCTGCGCATTACATCGTTTGTGATTTTCTTCGAGAATCGGGACGAATTCATTTTCTGTTTTCAGGAGTTTATTCTGATCTTGATACTCATTCCAAAGACATAAAATAATTTTAATTTAAAAGGGAAAACAGATGTTCCTCTTGAAAGTATTTTCGATCATTTCTGAAGTTTTGAATTCAGAATAGTTTGAGTCACTCTCATCAGAAGCACATTTACCATTGCTTTTGTGTCGTACATGAAATGGCAATGAAGAGAACGGAAAGTCCCGTGCACCGACATTTAAGAACGTTTTGTATTGGTCAATTTGCTCCTAATACGTGTATTGACAATTGCAGTTTTCATCAGCCATCTGGCTGTTTTGTCACTCCTAGACAAGAAAGAAAGTATTTAAATGTCACGACAAAGTACAATACCGCATATGGCCATTTGTAATGTTAAAGCGGCTTGGCTGGCTATTAAACTTCATGGCCTATCAGTGTGCTACGGCATTAAAAATGAGATGTGAGAAGAACAAGAGGCAAAGGAACAATCAACGAATTCTTATTTATTTTACCAGCTGCGATGCTGTGACATTTAGAATACCACTTAGTGGGTTCCTGTAGTTATAAGCATCTTTTTGTCTTAGAGTTCTGCTTTTGAAGTGAATAAAATGTTGGCTGCGTTCAGAATAGGTTGACCTACTTGAACGGTGGAAAAGAAACTTCAAATGTCAACAAAAATACATAGATGAACTATAAACCACTAGGAATTTATGAGGACAGCAGGATCACATAGAGCGGCATTTAAAGTGATGTTTGCAGGAGTGCACCTCTGGTTGCCTTTCTCAAGCTATTCTATTTCTTAACCAGTTTTTGAATCATATGACTGTGTGGAACATATTTTTGGTCACATACAACATATACATCTGTCTTCCTCGACGTCAATCTGAATTATATATACGCAGTGCTAACACGCTAGTTTAAGCACATTATTTTTGGTATTGTTAGAAAAGGGGTCTTTGGCTAGCATTCAGGTTACCCTCTATCCAAGCAAGGACCCTCACTCTAGTCAGGGTAAGTCACACACAATCCAAATGATCCTGTGCCCACCCTCTGGTAGCTTGGCACTGAGCAGTCAGGCTTAATTTAGAAGGCAATGTGTAAAGTACGTGTGCAATAAATCATACAATACCACCATATAGCACCACAAATATACATCACACAGTGTTTAGAAAAATATATAGTATTTATCTGGATAAATGCAGGTCAAAATTTTAAAATGCAATAAGTATATGTTGTGATGTCACTGAAAAGTGATACAAAGTGTCTTAAGTCTTTTAAAAGCAAACTAAGGTGGTCATTACAACCCTTGCGGATGGTGTTCTAATGTTGCCGTAAGACCGCCAACAGGCCGGCGGAAAAAAAATGGAATCACGACCGTGGCGGAAACCGCCAACAAAGACAGGTACTTTTACACTCCGACTGCCAAGGCGGTACAAACAAACAGCGTGGGGGTCACCGGCAACAGACAGGCGGAGGACAATGTACCGCTCACAGTATCACAACCTACCAATCCGCCACCTTTTCCGGGGTGGATTCACCGTGAACAAAAACACGGCGGAAACAGGACTTCAAAGGGAAAACGCTCACCTCTACACACCCCACGAGGAACCAGGACGCCATGGAACCAGACCTTCACATTTTTCCTGCCCTTATCTTCTTGCTCCTCCACCAGGAGCACGAATTCGGCGGCGAAGACCACGGTGAGTACTGCACCTACGACACAGGGGAAGGAAAAACCAGGGACACACACATGCAACATGCAACACCCCCACCCCCACCCCCACCCTCACCCACGACAACACACACACTAATACAGCATGATACATTACAGTTACACCCCCCAAACCCTTGGAAGAATGCAAAGACAAAAGGAAATGAGTGTAACCATTGTAATATATTAAAATCAAGTACGCAAAAATATATATACACTATAAACAAATATATACACCAAGAATAGTAGTCCAGGTATTGCTCCATTGAAGTCTGTGGAACACTGGGCCCACACTGCATGGGCGAAGCCCACACTCAATACCCGAACATGATGGAGAGAACACTGCAGGGGCATCCAATAAAACAGGCACCTCAGGGGTAGGGAAAGGGGGGGCACGTCAGCCGGTTGAGTGCACGACGCCAAATCCACAAGGGGGCCCCATGCCCACTGTCCAATCCTGGGGAGTGCAAAGCCACAGTCTCTCAAGTCTCTACAGTGGGTGGTTTGCCCACTGTTCAATCCTGGGGAGTACAAAGCCACAGTCTCTCAAGTCTCTACAGTGGGTGGGTTGCCCACTGTTCAATCCTGGGGAGTGCAAAGCCACAGTCTCATAAGTGGATAACAGTATCCACTGGTTCTGGAGGGGGCTTTGTGCCCAGAGTGCTTCATCCTGCCAAGGACTGAGGTAGTGGATGCCTTTCTCCACTGGTTCTGGATGGGGCTTTGTGCCGAGAGTGCTTCATCCTGCCAAGGACTGTGTGAGTGGATGCCTTTCTCCACTGGTTCTGGAGGGGGCTTTGTGCCCAGAATGCCTCATCCTGCTCGTGGCGGACTCAGTAGCATCAGTGCCCTTGGCGCTCTTGGGCCAGCGGTGCTTGTAGCGGCGGTGTCCTGTTGAGTGGTGCTTGTGGCGGAGGTGTCCTGTTCAGCGGTGCTTGTGGCGACGGTGTCCTTGGCAGCGGTGCCTGTGGCGGAGGTGTCCTGTTCAGCGGTGCTTGTGGCGACGGTGTCCTGTTCAGCGGTGCTTGTTGCGGCGGGGTCCTAGGCAGCGACTCAGCTGCTGGCGGTCCTGTCTGGGCCAGCGGGGCTGGTGCTGGCTGTGCTGTGTGGCCAAGCGGGGCTGGTGCTGGCGGTCCTGTCTGGCCCAGCTGATGGCGGTGGCCTCCTGCCCAGCGGGGCTGATGGCGGTGGCCTCCTGGCCGGCAGGGCTGATGGCGGTGGCCTCCTGGGCAGCAGGGATGATGGCGGTGGCCTCCTGGGCAGCGGGGATGATGGCGGTCTTCTCTGCCGTGCTGCTCTTCCCAGACTTGCCGGGTTTCTTGTGCCCCTTCCCCACCTTGGAAGGTGTCGCAGCTGACTCCACACTCCCACCTGTACCCCTGGGAGCGGCTTTGGTGGCTGGAGTCTTCACCCTCTCCAGCCGGGCACTGGGCAACTTTTGATGCTTGACAGGCGGGGGACTGTCCGTGCTGTGGCTCCTTGCCACAGTGGATGCCCTGCTGCCTGGTGCACTCCAGAATCCAGTGACTACTGGCACCACTGGTCCCGGAGATATTGTAGCTGAGGTGCTAGGTTGGGACCTAGAGAGTCGGGCCCTAGCAAACTGACGGGTGGGGGAGGTGAGGGAAAGAGGTGAAGGGTGGACAGGAAAAGTTTCTTGGGAACACTGGGACGGGTAGCTGGAGGGGGTTTGGGAGTGGAGGAAGAGGTTGTGGTTGTAGGAGGTGTACGTTTGCTGACTTTGGGTGAAGGTGCATGCACTGGAGGCTGTCGTGAAGTAGATGGCTGTTGGGTGGGTGTGTTCCTGCGTTTGTGTACCTTGGGAGGTGGCGTCACAGACACACTGGGAGAGGACACAGGGGACGTGTGAATGGTAGTGGCGGTGGTGACTGCAAGTGAGCGGGGTGTGGTGGTGTGTGTGCTGGTGATGGAAGTAGTGGCTGTAGATGTAGTGCATGCAGGTGTGAGTGGAGACGAGACTGGGAGGGAGGAGGGAGACGAGGAGGAAGGGGACAAGGGTGGAGGCAGTGGATGTTGGTGTGTCTGCATGTGTGTGATGCTTGCATGAGTTCCTGTGGGGTGTGTGGTGCTTATGTTTGCCTGCGCTTCCTTTGTGTGTTGAGGTGTGTGCATGCTGGTCTGATGGTGTGCTTGGGGTAGGCTGAGGTACAGGGGTGTGGAAGTTGGAGGGGGGAGGCTTGAGACAGGGACAATAGCTGCCATCAGTGCTGAGGCCAGAGTCTGAAAAGCTAGCTGAAGGGCTGCCTGACCAGAATGAATGCCCTCCAGGAATGCATTGGTTTGTTGCAACTGCCTCTCTGCACCCTGGATGGCATTCAAAATGATAGACTGCCCAACTGTGAGGGACTTGAGGAGGTCAATGGCCTCCTCACTGAGAGCAGCAGGGCTGACTGGGGCAGGGCCTGAGGTGCCCGGGGTGAAGGTGATGCCCACCCTCCTGGGTGAACGGGCACGGGGCAAACGCTGAGGGACTGCTGGGATGGTGGTGCTGGTAGGGGGTGTGGCAGCTGTGCCTGTAGATGCGCGGGCATAGATGTGGCCGCCACCACAAGGGAGCTCCCATCTGAGTACGAGTCCGTATCACTGGTGTCAGCTCCTGTCCCCGCCGTCGAGCTCCCCTCGCCCTCCGTCCCACTGGCGAATTCAGACTCCGTAGTGTCGCCCTCCACGGCCATGTGGGATATAGCTCCCTCCTGCTCCGTGCCACTGCTCCTCTGCCTGATGATGCTAATGCAAACAAGAACAGGAAGACCACAAAAGGGGGGGGGATGACAGAAGAAAGACATGTTCAGTGCATGCATTACCGCTACCGTTGGCAGACACGACAGACACAGAAGCCCCCTGCACTACGCCACGCACTTGGGGTCCACTGTTCAATCCCTGGGACATGGCCTACAAGGCTATGCCCAACATCTGCACACATGGATGTCACAGGAGCCTGACTAGGTGTAGTTGCCACTGTACACAGGTGGGGTGGGGTGCCACAGGGTCTGCCAGAAGAAGGGGACCTAACTAGCACACTCGCCCTGGCCTAGGGAAACCCACAGCCCACCTCCCCCACCCAGACACCTCCACTGTGTGCTGATTCAGCAGAATGAGAGTGTACTCACCCCCTTGTGGCTGCTGTGATGCCCTCAAGCGCCCATCCAACTCCGGGTACGCCACCGCCAGGATCCTGAACATCAGGGGGGTCATGGTGCGACGGGCACCCCTCCCACATTGGGAGGCCATCCCCAGCTGGGCCTCCGCCCTCTTCTTGCTCCAGCGGCGAATGTCCTCCCATCTCTTACGGCAGTGGGTTCTCCGTCTCCAATAGACCCCCAGGGTCCGGACGTCCTTGGCAATGGCATGCCAGATGTCCTTCTTCTGGTGGGCGCTGACCTACATGAATTGTACAGGGGAAAAAGACAATTATTACCAACTGCACTGTCACAGTCATTGGCCCCCATCCCTACCCTTGCCATGTGGCACATGCACTCACCGTCGTTTCATGCACGCCTCATTCTCCCCCCCCATCTTTCATCCACCCCACTCCACACATGCATAGCCCATACAGCAGGCTCCCAGTGTACTTACCTGTTTGTCTGGAGGACCGTAGAGTAGCGTGTACTGGGGGAGGACCCCATCCACGAGTTTCTTCAACTCCTCCGTGGTGAAGGCAGTGGCCCTTTCCCCAGACGCATGAGCCATTGTCTCTTCGAGACTGAGGTCACAGCAGCACTTGCAGTGTAGGTCCTCTCCTGTCGAAGATCAGGTATCGAGTGATTGAACAGAGAGAAAAAGGCGGTCATGTCCGCGGCGGTGCGTACCCTCATCGCCGGCGTACATCGTCAGTGGCTCCTGGGACCCACAGGATCCAATGTTAACCAATGCAGAATTGCGCCGCGGTCTTCGACGGCCTACCGCGACGGTGTACAACGCCAGCGCAGTTACCTCACATCCCATTGTCCCACTTTACAGGTCAGGCAGCCGCCATTTCAGGTACCCACATGGCTTAATTTTTAACTGCGTCACACATACCTAGGCCTTGCCTCAACACTCATACAAGCAAATTTCGGATTATGAATTGTGTTCTGTGTAAGCTGTGTTTACGTACCTCTGAGTTGGTTGACTCTGTGCTCGCTGTTGTCCTTCATAGGCACCGTCTGCTGGGACATGTGAGGAGATGGCGGCATCCTCTGGTGTACAGACCACTGGTGGACCTGTCGACAATGGAGAAAAGACATGTGATCATCACCTACAGGCTTGGTCATGCCACAATCCTGGAACTGTGTGCCCAGTTTGAGCCAGCCCTGATGTCAGCTATCCGCCATCCCACAGGAATACCCCCTCTAGTGCAGGTGCTGTCAGTACTCCATTTCCTTGCAAGTGGGTCATTTCAAACAACAGTGGCCATAGCATCAGGGATATCCCAGCCTCTGTTTTCCAACGTGTTGTCCAGAGTGTTGTCTGCCCTGCTGAAACACATGCGGAGCTACAACGTTTTCCCTCAGGTGGGGGATTTGCCTACAGTGAAAGGTGATTTTTATGCCCTGGGACATATCCCCAACATCATAGATGCCATTGATGGGACACATGTGGCTTTGGTACCCCCCAGCAGGAGTGAACAGGTGTATAGAAACCGGAAGAGTTATCATTCGATGAATGTGCATATGGTGTGTTTGGCAGACCAGTACATCTCCCATGTGAATGTCAAATTCCCTGGCTCAGTGCATGACACTTACATCCTGCTGAATAGCAGCATCCCTTATACGATGGGGCAACTCCAGAGGCACCGTGTGTGGCTATTAAGTGAGCACCTGGAAGCAAGTCAGTGGGAATGGTTGTCTGGGTCTGGGGATATCCCTACAGGTTAGTGTGTGTTTAACAGTTGTCCCTCACCATTTGCAGGTGACTCTGGTTACCCCAACCTGTCATGGCTACTGACCCCAGTGAGGAATCCCAGGACAAGGGCAGAGGAACGCTACAATGAGGCCCATGGGCGGACTAGGAGGATTATAGAGCGGACCTTCAGCCTCCTAAAGGCCAGGTTTGGGTGCCTCCATGTGACAGGTGGATCCCTATTCCACTCACCAAAGAAGGTGTGCCAGATCATCATGGCCTGCTGTATGCTTCACAGCTTAGCTTTGCGACGACAGGTGCCTTTTCTGCAGGAGGAGGGTCCAGATGGAGGTGTTGTGGCAGATGTGGAGCCTGTGGACAGTGAAGACGAGGAAGCAGAAGAAGAGGACATCGACAACAGGAACTCGGTGATCCTGCAATACTTCCAGTGAGACACAGGTAAGAATACAAACCTGCCTACTACATGTACTTTAACACTACTACCTCTCTACTGTCTGTCGTTTTCACCCAGTGTATGGTCACTGAGTTGTCACTTTCCCTTACGATTTCATAGATGTGCGTCCCACTGTGTGACATCTGCTTTGTTTCCTCATGGACTAGAGCTGTGTGACATAGGTATGTTGACATTACAATTGAAAGAGCATTTTGTCACTGTAATTGCTAATACACTATTTCAAAATCATAGACAGACTCCAGATTGATTTGTGCTGTAAGGGTGTTTATTTAAGTGCTCAATATTGGAGGGTGCTGTAAAATGGTGAGGGGTGATGGTGGAGGAATATCCATGGCAGAGTCCAGTCTATTAGTCTCACAGATGCATTGCCCAAAGGGGCATAGGAAGTGGAGCTGGGGCAGTTTGAGGATGGACAGGGTGACAAGGTGGGACAAAAGGATGACATTCAGGGCGGTCTCATTTCTTGGCGGGGGTCTTGGCATTGTTCTCTGTCTTTGTACTGGATCTCAGGCACCACTTGCGGGGTGGTTCTCCATCTGCAGGGGGAGGGGTGCTGGTGTCGTGGTCCTGTGGCGGTGCCTCCTGTCTACTAGCGCCGGCAGAGGTGGTGGGCAATTCATCATCCAGGCTAGTGTCAGGGGCCCCTTGTTGTGCCACAGTGTCCCTCCTGGTGTTGAGGACTTCCTTCAGCACCCCTACGATGGTGCCCAGGGTGGAATTGATGGATCTGAGTTCCTCCCTGAAGCCCAAATACTGTACCTCCTGCAGCTGCTGGGTCTCCTGAAACTTGGCCAGTACCGTTGCCATCGTCTCCTGGGAATGATGGTACACTCCCATGATGTTGGAGAGGGCCTTGTGGAGAGTGGGTTCCCTGGGTCTGTCCTTCCCCTGTTGCACAGCAGCCCTCCCTGTTCCCATGTGTTCCTGGCCCTCTGTCTCCTGTACCATGTGCCCACTGCCCCCAGGTCCCTGTTGTTGTTGGGGTGGTGGGTTAGCCTGGGTTCCCTGTAGTGGTGGACACACTGCTGATTGACGTGTCCTGGGGACAGAGGTATGGGCACGCTGGGTGGGTGCTGTGCTGGTGTTTCCAGAGGGGGAAAACTCTGTGGTGGCCTGTGCCAGTGTGAGGGGAACCGACTGTCCCGAGGTCCCAGATGGGCTGGGCTGGTCATCTAGATACAGTTGGACAGAGCTGCTGTCATCACTGTGGGCCTCTTCTGTTGGTGGTGTGGACATGTGTGGACCCTCCTGTCCGGTGACGTTGGGTAGGGGTCCTGCAGGGGTATAAAAGGATGTTTATTGCATCTGTGCGTGCCATGGTGTGCAATGGGTGGGTGACCGTGTACCCCACTGCTTGCATTCCTGCGTAGGTCCTTGTGTATTGTTGGTTTAGGGGGGTGTATGGGTATGTGCAGTGGCCATGCTTTGGTGATGGGTGTCCATGCTTTGTTGTTGCATGCAGGGCTTGGTGTTGGGATGTGTGGTTTGTGACACTGGGACATTTGTGAGGAGTTGGAGTGATAGGGGTGAGGGCAAGGGTGGGGGTATGTGATGGCATGCAGGTAGGGTGGGGGATATAGTAGTAAAGCATTGCCTTACCAGAGTCCATTGCTCCATCTACTCCTGCGAGGCCCTCAGGATGCAGAATCGCCAAGACTTGCTCCTCCCATGTTGTTAGTTGTGGGGGAGGAGGTAGGGGCTACTTAAGAGGGTGGCACAGTCAGTATCTGTAGCATTTAATCTACAGGCCCTGGGCACATATAGTGCACTCTACTAAGGACTTATAAGTCAATTAAATAGTCCAATTGGGTATGATCAAATGTTACCATGTTTTAAGGCGAGAGCATATGCACTTTAGCAGTGATTAGCAGAGGGAAAGTGTGCAGGGTCCTAAAGCCAGCAAAAATGAGGTCAGAAAAAGAGAAGGAGGAAGGCAAAAAGTCTGGGGATGACCCTGCAGAAAAACCATTTCCAACAGGTATAAAATGCTATTCTTAGGGCATGGAGTACAAGTCACCTAGTTGGAACATGACATGAATGTTCCAGCGTTGATTTATTTTGAATTGATTTTACAAGGCAGCATTTACAAGATAGAACGGATTTAGAGTTTAGTGACCAGATACTCTGGCACAAACATTATGGATATTTCAACTGTCTTGTTACAAGTGTCATAGAGTATAATGCACTTGTAACAGGGTGGACAGGGTATCCGTGATGTTGTGATGGAGTAACTCATCTGCCAAACTCTGTTGTGGCCTTTTAGTAGTCACACAGTAATATTTGGATAAGGAGAAGCATGAGAAATAAAAGCAAGAGGAGAGATTTAAATTTTCTTCCAAATTGAGATTTATCTGCTGTCATTCTGAGCTGCAAGCTGAGCAAGTTTCAAAGGCAAGGTACCACTGTAAGAAAGGATCAGATTCCATATCATTCTTTCTTGACAAGATAGGTAGCATCTTTCTGTAACTTGAAAAGTCCTGTGAGTTGCTATTGTGAGAGGACCACATATCATTTGAATCATCAGGCCATGTGATAGCAAACGCAAAGACTTCTGATACCTAGAACCACATTTAATGGTGGCTGGATATCACTGTTGGCAGAAGTAAAAGTATAATTCACTTGTATTGCTACAGTATGGTCATATAACAACCTCGATGCACCAAAAAGGTCCTAAACAAGAAAGAACGTCCTTAAGCACACAAAAAGAAGTCCACCGTAATCAAAATATCAGTCCATCGTTTAATTTAAATGTTTTTTTTCAGTTGTCACACTTTAAGAACTTTTCTCTGAAAACATGTGTTTCATCTCGGGCGTATTGCCACGACTTCATCAGGGCTAAAAATAAAACAAAATCTCTGTTTACACAAATTAATTTCTTAGTATTACATTACTACTAATGTCCTTCACTTCATCTGGTAAGGGACACCAGATGAATAATAATAATAAAATAATATTAATAATTATAATAACGACAACAATAACGATAATGATAATAATGATAGTAAAGTTCAAACAGGTTAAAGATTAAAAAGTGCAATACTAATCATGTTAGGATGACAAATGGGGAAACATCTTAATAACAATCAGAATGGGTGTTTCAATCACAACTGACTAAGAACAAATATATGAGTGATAAGAGTGCATCAAAAGTAGCAAGAGTCCAAAATTATATTACACAGTCACCCTATTGTGGCACATACAGATTGCCTCTCCATAAGAGAGAGTGAGAATGTAATAAAAGTAAACCCAATAATACCCGAGAACTCAACTAAACACATACTTTAATATCATAAATAACTTGAAGTAAGGCTAAAGGTAAAAATATAAGATGAAGAAGGTCTTCATTCAATTATTCATCGTCCTCAAATTTACCAAAACTGCTGAATTATATTTTCTATTGGGGAAGATTTATTGATGATTGTTTTATGATTTGGACTGGAGGTGTCAATGAACTTAAGAGGTTTTTTGATTATTTGAATATGAATGATTTTAATATACGTTTTACATACCAATACACCAATGCAGTACTGAACATACTGTCTTTCTGGATGTTTAACTATAAAGCAAAGTCAACAAGATTAACCGTAGAATATATTTGGATGTCCACATCTTGTTACTCATTTCTGCAAGCAACCACCTCACACCCTAAATGTCATATTAATGCCATAACATATAGTGAGATGGTGAGGGCAAGATGCAATTGTAGTGACAAGAGTGAATTAAGGAGTGTTTATGCAACATCAGTCAAGTCTAGAATCCAGAAACTTGATCGGAATGTAACACTCTGTGGCAATAAGGCTCATAGCGATACTTTAGCAACCAAAAAGGTACAATTTATCAATAATTACAATTGGAGTTTAGGTAAACTTTGGAAGTGTTCACTAAACATTGGCATTTAGTCCAGTCAGATAAATTATTGGAAGGATTTGTCTCAAACCTACCAAACATTACCTATTGTAGGGAAGAACTTTGAAGAGAATTACGAGTCACAGTTACCCCAGAAAAAGGCTTAAAGAGTGAAACATGGTCTTTGAATAAAGAGATGAACTGCTATTTTGATTACAGTGAACTTCCGATATGTATTCAAGGTAGTTGAGTAGCAAAAATGTGTTACCGAGTCCACAAATGGAAGATGAGTGCTTCAACTATTGCAACAACCTGTGCTGCCAGTGAGAAAGCTCAGATTTTATCCCAGGTGTAGTGCATCTCCCTAAAGTTTCAGGCTAGAATAAAACAGTATTCCATAAGGAAGGAATGGGCAATGATGAACGGAGCCCCTATACAAAAAGCTTTAGGTTCAACAGGTTACTTATCCAACTGTTGATGTTGCCACTGCGGTTGCTGATGCAACTTAAGATAGTGGGATGTTATTGATGAGACTGATCAGAAGCTCAACTTATTTAGAAACAGGAACCTGAAAGATGAGAAATAGAACCAAAAACACTTTTAAGAGGAAGGAAAAGACTGATCCCCCAAAACGATTCTCTGCAGGACAATATTTCCAAAGTTCAGGACTTTAAAACATTCATTCACAGGCCCCAAGACCACTCACAAAACCAGAAGCTTCACTTCTTGGATCAGAACCACTGTTCTGTTACAAATGAAAAAAGCAAGGTGCTCCATAAATCACAATACAAGCCCCATCATTTTAGATTTCTTGGCTACTTATGTATTAAATTGTAAATGAATCTTAATTCACAACGGGCTTTTATTTTGGATCACACTTGTCCCAGCTGAAACATATTTTGCCATTTCAATCAATTCTTCGAGTCTGAAAACATGAGCAAAGCTCCCTGACTGTTAAATGCCATCCTTAACTAAACAATGTGACGTGCCAGTAAATACAAACCAGTAAAAATACCAAGAAAACATCAAATGAAAATAAAGCAGACAAGTATTCCTAATGATTAGTACCATTATTAATATAGCAGAGCATATCATATTTTGTCAGATTCAATCAGTTACAATCGTATTACGATTCAATATAGCATGGAACCTTGCTCTAAGAATTATAATGTGAGTTAAGAGTTTAAGAACCCAATGGATTTGTGTATCATTCCAACGACTATCACCACGTTGGGACATTCAAATAGATTCTGTGCATCTCAAAACATTTTGCAGCATTAAAATCCAATCTATATTTACATTTTCATGGGTTTAGTTCTTGAAAGCTTAGATAGTTTAAAACGCAAACTAACTGTCTTCTTGAAGACTGTATTCTCATTGATGCATCACCCCTTCCTGCTTTAGGTTTTGCCTACAGGCAGCTTTTGTTCCCTGGGGGCCCTCAAGTCACAGCTAGACACCATACACAATGCATAACATAAAACATAATACACCCATGCACACATATACAAGTACATATACAGAATAGGACAATAAGAAAGCTCTTTTGAGCCACTGGTTTATTTTGGTTATTCGCCTTGAGGCATTGGTTTGATCAGCTGTGCAGCAAATCTGCCTTTCCTACATGGTCTCCCCAAATTCTTTGCCTTCTTCCTGAGCCCATTTTGCTGGTTTTTGAACTCTGTGCGCTATACCCCTAGTAAACAGGAGTAAAATGCCTGTGCTTCCCCTTATCACATGGTTAAATTGGTTCACATGTGGCTTACATTTCATATTCCTACAGGTGCCTAGTATATGGTGTAGGAAATATACAGAGGGCCTGGGAGTTAAATGCCATCTGTGGACTGCAGCACCTATTGTGCCATCCCCAGAATGGGCCTGTTGATATCATATCTACCCTATGTAGCCTGACTGCAGCATCTTTAAACTCTGCTGTCAAACCTGACTAAACAACCCCTTTAGGCAGGTGGGGAGCCCCGCTTTTAAATATTAAGTTCACCTTGTCACCCATAAGGCAGGGTGCCTGATATTTCAATTAAAACATGTTTGAAATTAAAGTTGGCTTGTTCTTACAGTGACTACCCTTTGAAAGCTATTTTCACTGATAGGGCTATGGCTGGATCCTAGAAAATGTCAAAGTACAAATTATAAACTTTATTCTGTAACTTTTGACAGGAATTAGATAAAGTAGTCATTCAATGACTATTTTCATATTGAAAGCCCAAGTCATCAGTGAATTTGAATTTTTAATCGGTATTTAGGAAAACTAAGTTTTAGAAAGTTACCTTTTCCATGCCTGGAGCTCCTGGGGGCTAATTTGCTTTAGTCTACTAGCAGCTGCCCAGCCAGTGCTTGGCCTTAATGAGGTGTGAAAATTGCTCCCAGAGCAGAACAATGGCTTAGGCCTGGTGACAGGATGGACTGGGTATGGTGCATTTGATCCCTTTCACCCAGAGAAGGACAGCTGGGGAGGACTCAGGAGCTTCAGTAACTTAACTGGAATAGCTAGGAATCCTGTCTTTTCATAGTTTAGTGTCAGGGGAGACCTCAAGAAGCAAAGGCCTTTGCCCCCAAGGCCCACACTATCCAGGCTGGTTTAATCCCAGTGGGAGGGAAGCTACTTCCAGGACTAGGCTGTAATGGACACAGGGACGGCAGCTGCTCATTTCCCTGACCACACCTCTGGGTTGACACAAGAGCTCTGCACAAGGGAGGGGTTTTTTCCACCTTGGACCTCTGGAATGAGAGACACTCTTAGATTGCTTGCAGTAAACATGAACTGCTAAAAAAGTGGGTAGGCGGGTTGACTAGGGAGGAGCTCCAAGTTATCCTCTTCTACTAGCTAGTGCCAACCACAAATGTGGGTTCCCAAGGCACCATCATCAGGCACTTTCTGGACCTGCTGAAGATCAGAAAAGGACTAGACGTGCTATCTCTAACCTGCTTAACATTTTATCTAGTACAAAGAAGTGGACTCCAGAGTCAGTTGGCTGATTCCGAGGTGCAAGAAGAATGTTCCTTGAAGTGACCAACAGGACCGAGACTGAACCTTACCAATTTCCTCTGATTGAATGAGTCCCAGCCCCCATGTGCTGTCCCTGTGGTCCTGGAATCCTTAGAAGCATTCCGGAAGAGCTGCACCAGAAACCCTGAAAAACAGAGACTTTTAAAACTTCCAACACCGCCAGAGCCATCATCAGGACCTTGCCTCATTTGGAGTTGGGTGGACCATCAGTATGTCAACAGCAGTGACTACTCCAGCTCCCCCACCATCATACACCTCTGACGGGCCCGACATAGTGAGGGCCGTGGGAGGTTTGGCCATTTACCTGTACACCACACTTAGATTGGGTGGACATATTGCCATTTTTCAAGGAACAGTAACGGACATGGTGTGGGTAGTCAATTTATATTTTTAATTTTCAAAATGAAATCCCGCTTTTGAATATTGTTTTTTCAAAATAACAAACCATTGAACTTTATCTCACAATTCCATCATGTCAAACTTTCAATGCATTTATAGGAACCACCATGATAGTGGTTTCTGTAAATGCAAGAGATGTTGGCTGGGCTGGCAAACATCTCAAAATTTGGTGGACGGGTACTTCATCAGGGGGGTGGATTACTTTATTCTGTCTCCCTGACATATAAATACCCATCCAACTATCTCTAAATCAGACTCTAAGTCAGAAGGTTAAGTCTGTGACAAGGACAAACCTGCTTGGTGTATAAGACCTGTGCTCCATCACAGTTGGCCTGAAATTGCACCTAACTCCCGGTCTACCGTTTTCAACTACCATTGGTGTTTAATGCTTTTTGGCGATATTTTCATATAAGTCTCTAAAAAAATCGAATCTCTAGTTCCCCTTTTTAGATTTTTGGTGTCATTTTGTTTATTCACTTTTACTCTGTTTCTAATTCATTTTGGAGTTTGATATTTTAGTGTTTTGACTTTATTACTGTTTTGATACTATATAAATACTTAACATATTGCTATAAGAAAAGCCTATATGACCTGCACCACAGCTACCAGGAGGCAGTGCTCAATTGGAGGCAGTGGTTGCAGGAGGTTCCCAGTGGCATTCCTTGTGCTGGGGACCAGAACTTATTTTTCAGTCATTAGACTTTGACCTAAAGGAAGAGGGACAAGGACAGAAATCGGGAAAGAAGAGGAAGAGAAAGAAAACCGCTGAAAGACAGAAAAAGAAGGAATGAATACAAACAGCAAGAGTGATATAAGGTGGCAGGGAGTGTAGGGTGGTGGAAGACAGGGGCATATGTTGGAATCAAGACTAGATTAGCCCTGAAATTGGCAGCCCCATCATTCACCATGACAGTCACAGATTTCTGAGAAAAAGTTTGGGCTCCGGTGCTTACTATTTTGCATATTAAGTACTGCCAGGTGATTGAGTTCAGCTTAATTTAGCGACTTTTGAGCTCACTCTGACAAGTTAATATCATTATTCCTTGAGGTGGGCAACCACCTACCCGAGATAATAATCCATTTTTTTACAGGCTGTTCATCATGTTTTAAATCTGCCCATTGGTAATTTGTGGATGTACCCAAGAAATCCTTTCATTTTAATTCCACAAGCATTAACAGTTCAAACATATATTGATCCCAATATTGTGAATTTTATGGGAGTGAGGACCGGCAGCAACCGTGAAAAAGACTTTCTTGAGAAAAGATGCCCACGCCCGCTTCATACCTGAAGTAAGGCATTTCAGTATATGCACAGTATGGCCTTGCGTCTACACATTTTTAGGGTCGAGCACACAAGTGCTCTGGCCTTTTGTAATCTCTCTGTGGGCCCACTCTTGCTATTCTTTGTTGTGCTTGTCTTAAATGTTTTATTTTTATTGGTACATTTTGTGAAATGTTCCTCTTTTGTGTGCTGAGCTCACTCCCAGGCAATTACACTAACTGAACATTTTTATTGACCATCACACTTCCTCCTGTTGCAGCGTGTGATAGCCCCTCCTCCGGTTTCAGTTTGCCTTTCATCCCAGATGATGCACAGACTCCAGGCCAGATCAAGCATGTGCAGGAAAGCCTGACTCCCGGTCCAACGTAGGGAAGTCAAAATGGGTTGGCCAAGGGAGCTATTCTATTCAGGGTTCTTAGACCCACATGTATATTTTTGCTTTACTTGCAGATGTTGCAACCTATGGGAAACCGTTCATGTCAAAATTACAGCTACCCATATATGACACCTCCTGAAATGCATAGCATGCTGCAAAATGAATATGACACCCACTAGAATAAATGTAATATGTGTTAAAATAAATATGATACATGGCATAGTTAATCTGACATGAACCAAAACAAATCTGAAACCTGCCAGAGTGAATATGCAACTTAGTGATTAGTATGAATAACACACATTCTGAAATGAACAGGAGATATACTGAAATATATTTCAGTCATACTGAAATAAATATGGCCCTTACTCTATGAATATTATCCAGATTGCAATGAATATGAGATATACGTAAATGAACAGGAACTGATTTAAAATTAATATGGCTTGAGTTGAAATTAATGTACCCAATTGAATTGAATTTGACATGCCTTCAAATGACTATGACAAAAGCTGAAACTCTCATGACATGTGTCACAATGTATATGGCATGCATTGCATTGAAATTAATATGATACATATTCACATGAATATGATGTATGATAAGTTGCATCTTAAAATCAATATGACAAGTGTTAATGTGAATATGACATTATTTGAAAATAATGTAACACTGATTGAAAGGGATATAACACATTAAATTGAATATGACATGAGTTTAAATGAATATGAGCTTCATTGAAATAAATCTGACATGGTTTAAAATTAATACGAGCAACGTTAAAATAAACATGGCATTTATCAAAATGAATATGGCTTGCATTGAAAGTAATATGATACACATTGACATTATTGTCATATGTGTTGCAATGGATAAAATTCATGTTAAAATTAATATGATGTGTAAATGTGAATTAGACATCCATTGATTGGAATATGACACATGCTAAGATGAATATGACTTGCATTGAAATTAATATGAGCCCCTTTGAAATGAATTCAACATGTCTTATAGTGGATATGACCAATGCTGAAATTAAGATGAAACTTGTCAAAATGAAAATGTTATGCTTTGAAAATAATATGACACACATCAAAATGCATATTGTATATATTGAAATGAATGTGAGTTATGTTGAAATGAATATAACCCATATTAAAATTATTATGTCAGGTGTTAAGGTGAATATGACACCCAATTAAATGAATATGGCATTAATTGAAAGGAACATGACACCTGGTGAAAACAATTTGGTCCACATCAAAAATAATATGACATTTATTAACATGAATATGACACTTTTTGAAATGAATATGAAACTATGTGAGATCAATGTAGCATGCTTTGAAATGAATAAAGCACACATCGAAATAAACACAAGCCATGTTTGAATAAGTATAAAACCTTTTAAAATAAATATGGCTTGCATTGAACTGATGTTGATTTACTTTAAAACTAGTATTACATATTGAAATTAATATTACATATTCTGAAAGAATGCTATTGGACTAAAATGAATTAACTAGAATTAATATACCATACATTTGACAGAATATAAAACAAGAAACCCGCCTTTACCATGCCATTTTTCTAGCAAAGATTTTAAGCATAGGTTTTGAATAGTTCCATCCATGCCAAGCCAAAAAGTGTCAAAATATTTTGCTATTCTTACAGGAAAGCTAAGCATAGGATTAGCTAATGCCATCCATGCTAAGTTAAAAAAAACTAAAAAAACTTCTTTTACCACTCCAGGAACTGCATCATAGCTTTGAATTGGAAAAATATAATCAACGCCAACCTGGAATGAATAAAGGCAGCCCCTGACATGTTTTGCTGTTATTAGAGCTCTCCCAAGAGGTATAGCTTTGTCCAGAAACAAGGGGGCACCTAGTATATGTCTAATACCCACACACACACACACACACATGTACATGTGTATGCACACATATATAAATATAGACATATATGAGTGCGTACACACACCCATGTATATATCTTTATATATATATATATATATATATATATATATATATGCAAAAAAGAAGAATAGAGAACTCTGGGTAGTTCCCAAGTTTAGGTGGAGAGCAGCTCTAGTAAAGAGCACCCTGCAACACCAGCGACACTCTTGATTTGCTCACCTCAAATGCCTGTTTATCTAGCAAAGTTTTTAAGCATTGGATCAGCAGAGTGCTATCCATGCCGAGCTAGATAGTGACAAAGGGGGTCATTACGACCTCGGCGGTCTTTTCAAAAGACCGCCGAGGCCGCGGGAGACAGAATACCGCCATTGCCGGCGGTATTTCTGTCTCCCTATTATGACATTTCCGCTGGCCCAGCGGACGGTAACAGTGTTACCGTCTGCTGGCCCAGCGGAAATGTCACATCAACATTGCAGCCGGCTCGTAATAGAGCCGGCGGCAATGCTGATGTGCAGCGGATGCAGTAGCACCCGTCGTGCATTTCACTGCCCGACGGGGCTATGCCTGGGGGCACCTCAAGTCCCCTTACTGCCGGGCTTTCCATGGCGGTGTGTACCGCCATGGACAGGCCGGCGGTCGGGGACTCATAATTCCCAGGGCAGCGGTGCTGGCACCTCTGCCCTGGGGATTATGACCGCCAGGGGAAATCCTGGCGGGAAAGTGGAGGGGCCGGCGGTATGGCCGTGGCAATTCCGCCACAGTCATAATTGCTGGCGGAACACCGCCAGCCTGTTGGCGGTGTTACCGCCAACATACCGCCGGCCGCCAGGGTCGTAATGACCCCCAAAGTCTTTTGCCATTTGTACAGCAAAGTCTTTAAGCATAGGTTTGACACAGTCAGCATGTTGTATTATGGGCGTGATACAGGCATGTGTTGTATTTGCATGCATTGTAACAACCATAAACATTGTTAAAAGGAATACAACACTCATTAATACATCATGGGGAAAATATGCACAGTGTGGGGATGAAATGTTAGAGGAAAGTAGTAAAAGATGAGTCACGGCTGATGGACAGAGATCAGAAATGAAAGGGTGATGGATGGGGATAAGGGCTGATAGTAAGGCATGAAGTAGTGAGAGATGAGGAGCACTGCATGAGGTATGACAAGCAAGAGATAAATAATGAAAGATGGGAAAAGAGGGATGAGTGATTAGAAGTGAAGGCTGAGAAATGATGACTGAAGAGTAAAAAATCAAAACCAAAGAAGTAGGGTGAGGGAAGAGGAGTGAGGAATGAGAAGTAAAGAATGACAGTTAAAGAGTGAGAAATGGTAAGTGAGAGGTTAAGACAGAGGTGTGAAAGGTGATTGAGTGACAATGGGTAATGAGTGAGGAGTGAAGGATGAAGGGTAAGAGAGGAGAAGTGTAGGACAAGCAGTGAGCGAAGAGAGGTAAAGAATGAGGTTGAGAGGTGGCGGCTGATAACCGAGGTTGGAAGCCAGAGCCTACAAAAAGCCTGTGAAGAGTGAGGGACAAGTAATATGGCACGAGAAGGAGTGAGGCATGAGCTATGAGGTATTAGAAAGGAATATGAGAAGTGAAGGATGTGGGATGAAGAATGAGAAGTGAAAAATGAGCAACAAGGACTTATGGACAGGAAGCAAGGAATGAAGAACAATGAAGAAAGAATGAGAATTGAGGAATGTGAGATGGAAATTGAGGGATGAGCAATAAGGAATGAGAGGGATGAGAAGGATCGAGTATTGGGGAATTGTGTACAATGGGCTATTGCTAACAAGTCAAATGTTCAAATTTCTGTACGGACTATGCTCTGGTTTTATCGCACAACCCCCCATTCTTCTACAGGTGTTTCTCCGTTTGAACTGTTGCATGGAAGGAAGCCATCTTCAAGGATCTGTCCTGTTTGGATGTCTAATTGGGTGAAACGAAGTGAGGCAGAAGGAATACTTTGATTCATCAAAGAGGGTCTACCCCCAACAATTTGAAGTAGGGGATAAGATTAGAATCAAACTTCCTGTTCACAGGAAGAAAGGAGGAAAGAGATTTTCAGAACCCATGATAATTGACAAAGTATGTGGTAATGCTGTTAGGGTTAATTTGCGAAATTGGTGGAATGCTGACAGGGTGGTTAAAGTCAAGGAAATTCCTAACAAAATGTGTAAGTCTGATCATTCTATGGAATGTCTGAACAAACCATCTCACAGTGAACCGGTTACTGATGAAACGAATCCAACACATGTTGATAAAGTTGTGGCACCTCCTCTCTGTTGACCTTGGTGAGGTTTCCTGTTGGGATGCAAATGCATTGTTATTGTATTTTTGTGTGCCATTTTGTGCAATGGGTATGTTTCCCTGTATAATTGTGCTTTCCCTGTCGCCTTGGCCTTCTGTGAGTGGTGATTATGTAGGCTGGGTGAGTCTATCTAGTGTGCATGCCTTGGTGATGGGTGTCCATGCAGGTCTGTGATGGGTGTCCATGCATTGGTGTGGCATGCAGGGCTTGGTATTGGGATGTGTGGGTTGTGATAGTGGGGTATATGCGAGGTGTTGGAGTGATGGGTGTGAGGGTAGGGGTAGGAGTTTGTGATGGCATGCAGGTAGGGTGGGGGATATAGTAGTAAAGATTTGACTTACCAGAGTCCAGTCCTCCTGCTACTCCTGCAAGGCCCTCAGGATGTATTATCACCAAGACTTGCTCCTCCCATGTTGTTAGTTGTGGGGGAGGAGGTGAGGGTCCACCGCCAGTCCTCTGTACAGCAATCTGGTGTCTTGAAACCACAGAACGCACCTTCCCCCGTAGGTCATTCTACCTTTTCCTGATGTCATCCCTGGTTCTTGGGTGCTGTCCCACGGCGTTGACCCTATCAACGACCCTCCGCCATAGCTCCATCTCCTAGAAATGGATGTCTGCTGCACCTGTGATCCGAATAGCTGTGGCGCTACCCGGAGGATTTTCTCCACCATGACCCATAGCTCCTCCTCTGAAAACCTGGAGTGTCTTTGGGGTGCTATGGATGTGGTGTGAGTGATATGTGTATGGATGTGCGAGGTGATGTGTGGGGTGATGTGTTGGGGTGTATACTGCGATGTGCGTGGATGGTGTATGGGTGATGGTGTTCTGTGCCTCAGATTGAGTGGGTGTTCTTTGCTTTTCTCTCTGTGCTTGGTCTCTTTTTTTTTTATTGTAAGGGGTTGTGGGTAATGTGGGTGTGTGTTTTATAGTGGTATGAGTGTGAAGGTGTGGTGTGTGTATGTGTGTCAGGTGTGTGTAGTTTGAATTGTCCAATGTGGTGGTGTTTTGTTGATGTGTGTGTATTTTGAGCGTGGCTCTGTGTACAGCCTATGGTTTATAGCGGTTGAAAAACCGCTGCATTGATTCGTGGGTCGTGATACTGTGGGCGTATTCCTGTTGGCGTGCCGGTGTGGGTTTTGCTATCACCAATTTATCACTGATCTTTGGTGTGGCAGACTTGTTTGGGTGTCTATTGTGGCGGTATTCTCAGTGTGGGTCATAATACCTGTGGCGGATTACTGCCGTGGTCACGGTATCTTGGCAGCCGTCGGCAAGGCGGTAAGTGGCATTTACTGCCAGGGTTGTAATGAGGGCCTGAATCTCCAGGTGTTTTGACTTTTTTTTTGCTATTTCTTTCCTTAGAAATGCATTCCTTCTGATAAGCCTAAAGATATCCCTGGTCCTCGTGCAGGGGCTATGAAAATGTAATCTGGAATGCTCGACCTTTTTCTGCTCCTACTGAATAATTGGTCATAGCCCACATGCAAGGAGATCCCTATCAGTGACCTCCCCTAGTGACAGGGAAGCTACAGCCTTACAAAGGTTATCAGGTGACCCACTCCATCAGGAGCGGCCTGGTTCGGAGAGACTCAATAAGAGTCATCAGCTCCTAACCTAATCATTGTGCACAGTAGTCAGCGGCCTACCCATGGATATCCTTGAATAGTGCAATACTGCAAGATGACAGAGCCAAAAACCATCCCAGTACCGCTTAAGTACTGCTTGGTACATGGGAAATACATGACCTTTGTTCGACCTCACAAAGATGAGCAGCCACGCTGTCCATGCAGAATGTCAAGCAGGGACTGGTCAGTTACCTCTGCAATGAACACTCCACTCAATCCAATGAGCTATTTCAGTGGCACAGAACCTGCGCTAAGGGCTCCTTATAAAGCTGCCATTATTTGTACACACACATTGCTATGTCCTTTTCTCTGACACTATTTCCTTTTTTCTGCACAGAGTTTTAGTAGGTCAGGGAGACAGCAAAGTGGTACATTTCAAAGTGGCGAAATTCGAAAGTGGGGTAATTGAAATGCCTCTCGTAGGTCAAGGATAAGTTACAACATCAATGCAGGCCAGCTTTCCATCTAACTCAAACTGGTTGTGCAGGACTGCAGCACAAACATGCTCGGTCCGTGAGTGAAGTGAACATGATACAATTTGTACCAAGGGTGCTCAAGTGAAAAAAGGCATTCACAACAACACACCACAATAGTGCCACGCATACCAGTGTAGGGTGTCAGAGAACTTTACATTGCACCCACAATCAACCATAGGTGTGTAAATCAGTGTATAAGAAATGTTACAGAAGACAGAGGACTACAAGGTGTAGGAATCAACTCATCCATACTAGTAAGCTGTATTGTTTAATCATGCTTGGACTGGAGAGGCACACACTCCGAATTTACATGTTTGGGGTTTCTCTTTAATAAGAATTTATTTCTACCTGAATGAACTCTTTTTCCAAGGGGAGTGACCCCTGACCTGATTTTAGGTTGGGTTTCACTCCTCACGCCGCGCAGCTCCTCCTGACTGCCTCTATGCCCCCGCCCTCACTGCTGCTACGAGTTCGAGGCCCTCCACCACCCGCAGGCACTCGCCTGCGCCTCATCCCTGGTGTCTAGTGGTTGCCGTAAGTATTGTGTGTCCGTTCTGTTATTGTTTTTTGTATTTGTGCCTTTTTGTTTTTCTGTGCCTTCCTGCCTGTGTTTTTCTGCCTTTTTCCTTCTGTCACTTGCCTCTAGTATTTTTGCGGCTTCTGCTTCTCTCTCCTTTCCTGCTGCTGCGTCCCCTGCACCCCCTCCTCTTGCGCGCCCATTTGCCCACCACTCTAGACTCCTGCCTCCCAGCTGCTCCTCCCTCCCACCTCCCCTTCTTAATGGCAAGCCTGTCCGTGCCCGTCCATGCCTGGACCGCGGCTGGACCGCGCCCAGCACCAAACCCCCTGGCCTGCGCACTCCCCACGCCGCCATATGCCACTACAATGCCAACAAACTCCACACTCTCAACCCAGGCCGCTCCACCGCCTGCTTCCAAGCCATCCCTAGGCACACCCACGAACACTTCTCCTGTCGGATCTGCAGCTTCACCTGCCCCCAAGCCACCAAGCACCACGCCAGAACCACACACAACCACCTCAGCTGCATCCTCCTCAACACCCACTCCGTCCACAAGCACGCCGCTGAACTCTGGAACCTACTCACCTCATCTTCCCCAGATGTTGCCTTCCTCACCGAAACGTGGATGACTCCCTCCTCGGAACATGACATCGCCATAGCCATCCCTGTAGGCTGCAAGATCACATGCAGAGACCGCACCAACAGGCCCGGAGGAGGAATCGCAATAGTCCACAAGAACACCATCAGAATCTCAACAAACACCGAAGACACCTTCAATGCCGCCGAAAACGTACACTTGAAGATCCACATCAACGCCAACACCACCCCCGAGGAGCCCTTGTCTACAGGCCCCAGGCCCCCATCCACAATTCAGCGACTCCATCGCCGACATAATCAGCACCCAGGCCATGGCCTCCACAGACTACATTTTCCTCGACGACTTGAAATTTCACCTCGAGAACGCCAACAGAAACTCCACTGCTCTGATCGACAACCTCACCAACCTCCGCATCAAACAACTGGTCACGACGCCCACCCACTCCGCCAGCCACACACTCGACCCCGTCTTCTCCACCAGCCGCCACATTACCTTCAGCCATACCACAGAACTCCACTGGACCGACCACTACTGCGTCCACTTCACCTTCCAGAAACCCGCCACTCACCACCGCCCTCAACAGATCCCCCGCCGCAACTGGAACAAGATCTCGGAAGACCAACTAATCTCTATCCTCGCCCGGGCCCCGCCACACAGCACCACCGACCCCAACACAGCTGCCCTCAGCCTCAGTCACTGGGTAGACAACTGCGCCAACACCCCCGCCTGCTCAGGAAATCCTCCAACAACTGCACTAGCACCAAGGCCATCTGGTTTACCACCGACCTTCAGACCTCAAAGCGGTCAGAGTGCTGGAAAATCGAGAAGAGGTGGCGCCGCAAACCAACAGAGAGCAACCACGCAGCCCTCAAGACAACCATTCGCAAGCACCACCAGCTCATCCAGACCACCAAAAGATCCTTTTACAAAGATCACATCAACAACAACGCACACAACAGCAAAGAGCTCTTCAACATCGTCAAGGAGCTCGCCAACCCCAGGTCATGCTCCATCGACCCCCCTCCATCGCAAGACCTCTGGGACTCCCTCGCCGCCTTCTTCCATCGCAAGATCACAGAAATCCATGACAGCTTCAACTCCTCGCCCACCACGACCACCACGAACCTCAATGCACCCAGCCGCAATCTCTTGCTCTCCTGGACCCAAATCAATAATGAGGACACTGCAAAAACCATGAGCACCATCCACCCCGGATCTCCCTCTGACCTCTGCCCCCACCATGTCTTCAACAAATCGAGTCCCATCATCGCCCCCCAACTCCGCATGACCATCAACAGCTCCTTCGAGACCGCCACCTTCCCAAAGAGCTGGAAGCACGCCGAAGTCAACGCCCTGCTAAAGAAACCAAAGCAGACCCTGAAGACCTCAAGAATTACTGACCCATCTCCCTTCTTCCCTTCCCGGCGAAGGTCATCGAGAAGATCATCAACGGTCAACTGACCCGCTTCCTGGAGGACAACAACATTCTGAACATCTCGCCAACATCATCCGAACCCACAAACTCAACATCATCTCCTACGCTGACAACACCCAACTGATCCTCTCACTCACCAAGGACCCCACCACCACCAAAACCAACCTCCACGACAGACTACATGCCATCGCCAACTGGATAAGAGAAGCCTCAAACTCAACTCAGACAAGACAGAGATCCTCATCCTCAGCTCCAACCGCTCCACATGGGTCGACTCCTGGTGGCCAGCCACCCTAGGAGTCGCACCTCTACCCACCACCCACGCACACAATCTAGGTTTCATCCTAGACTCATCGCTCACCATGACTCATCAAGTCAGCGCTGTTTCATCTTCCTGCTTCAACACCCTCTGCATGCTTTGCAAGATCTTCAGATGATCCCCATCAAAACAAGAAGGACGGTCACCCACACCCTTGTTAGCAGCAGACTGGACTACGGCAACGTTCTCTATGCAGGAGCCACAGCCAAACTCCAGAAGAAACTACAACATACACAGAACACCTCCGCACGCCTCATCCTCAATATCCTGCGCCGCAACCACATCTCAGCCCACCTCAGAGACCTACACTGGCTTTCTGTCACCAAAAGGATCACATTCAAACTCCTCATCCACATCCACAAAGCTCTTCACAACACGGGCCCTGCTACCTCAACGAGCGACTCTCCTTCTACGCCCCCTCCGCCAACTCCGCTCCGCCAACCTTGCCCTTGATTCCGTCCCTCGCATCCATCGAACTACAGCCGGCGGAAGATCCTTTTCCCACCTTGCCGCCAAGACCTGGAACACCATCCCGACCCACTCACGACAGACCCAGGACCTCCTGACCATGAGGAAACGCCTCAAGACTTGGTTATTCGAGCAGTAGCAGTTCCCTCCCTACCTCATCGCCTTGAGACCCTAGCGTTAGTAGTGCGCTTTTCAAATGCTTGATTGACTGATTGATTGAACGTTAGGATAATGAAAGGCTGGGGGGAAAAACGTGGGCCCGCATTATGACATTGGCGGTAAGTACCTCTTACCCCCATGCTGACTGCCGCCAACATATCGCCGCCGCAGCGGATTACCGCTACCCATATTATGACACACACAGCAATCTGTCACTATACAGCCACACACACAAGTCTGCCAGCCAAAAGGTCAGTGATAAACTGGAGGTAGCAAAACCCACACCATTATGCAACAGAACTACGCCCACAGCATTATGACACACGAATCACTGCAGCCAACATTCAATGGGGCTAAACCATTGGCGGTACATACCGACACGCTCAAAATACACACACACATACAAAACAACACTACATTGGACACTTTGAATAACACACACCTGACACCCATTTACACACCATACCCACACACCCACACCACTATAAAACACACACCCACATTACCCACAACCCTTTATGACTAAAAACAATTGCCAAAAGAGAGATAGCAAGACCACAGACAAGACCACAGCCACATGCCACCAATACAACATCCAAGCACATTACATCACACACCCCAACACAGAAACCCACACACCCTCACCCACACCACTCACACTACACCCATGGCACCACAACAACACCCCAGGTTCTCAGAGGAGGAGCTAAGGGTCATGGTGAAGGAAATCATCCAGGTAGAGCCACAGCTATTTGGATCACAGGTGCAGCAGACATCCATTGCTAGGAAGATGGAGCTATGGCGGAGAATAGTGGACAGGGTCAATGCCATGGGACAGCACCCCAGAACAAGGGATGACATCAGGAAGAGATGGAACGACTTACGGGGGAAGGTTCGTTCCACAGCAGCAAGACACAAACTAGCTGTACAGAGGACTGGTGGTGGACCCCCCACCTGCTCCCTTACAACTAACAACAAAGGAGGAGCAAGTCTTGGCTATCATGCATCCTGAGGTCCTGGTAGGAGTAGGAGGAGGGCTAGACTCTGGTAAGTCAAATATCTATTACTATCACCCCCCCCACCTGCATGCCATCACAAACTCCCACCCTTACCCTCACTCCCATCACTCCAACACCTCACACACACCCACCATCACAACCCACCCCTCCCAATACCAAGCCCTGCATGTAACACCAATGCACGTACCCCCATCACAGACCTGAATGGACACCCATCACTGAAGCATGCACACTAGAGAGAATCACCTAGCCCACCAAATACCTTCTCACACAAGGCAAAGCTGCCAGGGCAATAACAACCATAGAGGGCAACACACCCATGCACAAGATGCCACACGCAGAAACAATACCGCTGAATTTACATCCCCACAGGTCCCCCCCAACGTCACTGGAGAGGAGGTGCCAGCAACATCCAGTGCCCCCAGAAGAGGCCAACAGTGATGACAGCAGCTCTGGACCCCTGGATCCTTCGGACAGTCACTTACCCAGGCACAGTCCCATACCACCACAGAGCCTCCACCCTCAGGAAACACCAGCACAGTACCCACCAAGCGGGCCCATACCTCTGCCCCCAGGACACGTCAATCAGCAGTGTGTCCACCACTACAGGGGCCCCAGGCCACCCCACAAACACAGGATGATCAGGGACCTGGGGTCAGTGGGCACACGGTTCAGGGGACAGAGGCACAGGACAACGGGGAAGCTGGGAGGACTGCTGTGCGACAGGGGGAGGACAGACCCAGGGAACTGACTCTCCACGAGGCACTCACCAATATCCTGGGAGCATACCACCATTCCCAGGAGACGATGGGCCAGACACTGGACAAGTTGCAGGAGACTCAGCGGCTGCAGGAGGGACAGTACCTGGGGATCAGGGAGGACTTGAAGGACATCAACACCACCCTGGTCACCATTTCAGGGGTGCTGGCAGACATGGCCAACACCATGAGGGAGGCAGTGGCACACCACTGGGCCCCTGACACTATCCAAACCGATGAACAGCCTTTCACCTCCGCTGCCGCTAGTGGACAGGAGGCCCCGACACAGGTCCAACAAGCCACCAGCACCCCTCCCCCTGCAGAAGGAGAACCACCCCCCAAACGGTCCCTGCGATCCAGGCAGAAGCCAGAGACTATTGCTAAGACCCCCACCAGGAAATAAGACTGATTATCACCCTTGTGTCCCACCCTGTCACCCTGTCCTCCTTGAACTGCCATTGCTCCACTTCCTATGCCCCCTTGGACAATGCGCCTATGATCCACATAGACTGGACGCTATCCTGGACATTCCTCCACCATCATCCCAGCCCATTGCACACCCCCCTCTACTTACTGGCACTTAAATAAATACCATTTGAATAAATACAAGTATGGAGTCTGTCAAATGATTGAACTATGGATTCGTTTAACAAGCTTTATACACTGCAATACAACTGTATAGTAATGTATACAGGAATGACCTGTAGTTGACTGCAGTCAACACACCAGTAGCGATAGTGGGGCACAAATATATGAAAATAGATATGCTAAAGGGTACAGTAACTTGCCATAGAAGTGAGAAAATCACCCTTCCAGTGACAATGTCAAACACAAAACTGTCAATGAAAAGTGAAGTTACAGTGTCTTACCTGTGTGTCATTGGAAATATTGTCGTATTATTGCACTTCTGTTGTCTTCATCCTCATCCTCTGCCTCCTCATCTTCACTGTCCACAGGGTCCACTGCTGCCACATGGCCATCTCCAGCCTCATCCTCCTGCAGAAAAGGCACCTGGTGACGTAAGGCAAGGTTGTGCAACATACAGCATGCCACGATGATCTGGCAGACCTTCTTGGGTGAGTAGTACAGGGATCCACCTGTTAGATGGAGGCAATGAAACCTGGCCTTCAGGAGGGCAAATGTCCTCTCTATGATTCTTCGTGTTCACCCATGTGCCTCATTGTAAAGTTCCTCTGGCCTTGTCAGGGCATTCCTCACAGGGGTCAGTATCCATGAGAGGTTGGGGTAACCAGAGTCACCTGCAAATATCGAGGGACAACTGTTAGACACACAATAAACCTTAGGGCCCACACCATACCCTTACACCAACACCTACTGGGTGGGAACCAGGGCTCATCTATTAGCCACACCCGGTGCCTCTGGAGTTGAGCTATTACATATGGGATGCTGCTATTCCTCAGGATAAAGTCATCATGCACAGACCCAGGATACTTTGCATTGACATGGGAGATGTACTGGTACTGGTCAGCCAGCCTGCACGTTCATGGAGTGAAAGCTCTTTCGATTTCTGAACACCTGTTCATTTCTCCAGGGGGATTAAAGCAATATGTGTACCATCAATAGCCCCAATAATGTTGGGGATATGTCCCATTGCATAGAAATCAGCTTTCATTGTGGCCAAATCCTCCACCTGGGGGAAAACGATGTAGCTGGGCATGTGTTTAATCAGGGCAGACAACACTCTAGACAACACGTTGGAGAACATTGGCTGAGACATTCCTGATGCCATGGCCACTGTAGTTTGAAAGGAACCACTTGCCAGGAAATGCAGCACTGACAGAACCTGCACTAGAGGGGGTATTCATGTGGGCTATCGGACAGCTGGCATCAGGTCTGGCTCCAATTGGGCACACAGTTCTTGGACTGTGGCACGATCAAGTCTGTATGTGATGATAATGTGTCTGTCCTCCATTGTCGACAGGTCCACCTGGGGTCTGTACACCAGAGGATGCTGCCATCTCATCATCTGCCTCAGCGGTTGTAGCCTATGGAGGAGAACGGTGAGCAGAGGGTCATCTTTCCAGATAGATTGCAAAACTGTTGCTGAATTTACATCACAGAAGCAGTATGTGAAGTCGAGAGTCAGTTGATGTGCCAATGTCTGCTGTGACGCAGTTAGGTGCCATGCCATGTGCCCCCCTGAAATGGCGGCTGCCTGACCTGTGAGTAGGGACAAGTGGAAATGAGGTAAGTGTGCTGGCGTTGTGACCGCCACACAACTTCGCATTGGTTATCATTGGGCCCTATGGGTTCCAGTAGCCAATGGTGATGTACGCCGGTATTGACGGTACGCACCTCCGCGGACGTCACCGCCATTTTCTAACTATTCGCTCACTTACTACCTGACCGTCAACAGGAGAGGACCTACACTGCAAGTGCTGCTGTGACCTGAGTCTGGAGGCGACAATGGCTAGAGTGTCTGGGGAAAGGGCCCCTGCCTTCACTGCGCAGGAGTTGGAGAAACTGTTGGATGGGGTCCTAGCCCAGTACACATTACTCTACGGTCCTCCAGACAAACAGGTGAGTACACTGTGAGCATGATGTATGGGCAATGCATTTTTGGAGTGGTATGGATGTAAGCCACATGTTGGGGGGTGCTGAGGCATCCTGATCTGAGTGCTGCATGAGAGGTGGTCAGTGTATGTGCATGAGGGCATGGGTGGGAACTGGTGGGCAATGAGTATGCCGGTCCGGACGTGGAAGTAATTTCCTTTTCTGATGTCTTTTCCCTCTAGGTCAGTGCAAACCAGGAAAAGGGTATTTGGCGTGTCATCGACAAGGAGGTGCAGACCCTGGGGATCTATCACAGGCAGAGCACCCACTGCTGCAAGAGATGGGAGGACCTGCACCGCTGGACCAAGAAAATGGCAGAGGCCCAGCTGGAGCTGGCCTCCCAACGTGGAAGGGTGGCCGTCGCACCATGACCCCCCTGATGTTCTGCATCCTGGTGGTGGTCTATCCGGAGTTGAGTGGGCACTTGAGGGTATCACAGCAGCCACAAGGGGGTGAGTACAGATTCTGAATCCTGACTTTGCGCGCTATAGGAGCTAGCTGGATGGGGGATGTGGGTTGTGGGTGCCCCTAGGCCAGGACGATCATGGCAGGGTAGGTCCCTTGTAGGCAGGCTCTGAAGCACTCCTACCCCAATGGTACAAGTGGGCAACATCTACTTGTCAGGGTCCTGTGGGTGTCAGGTATGCAGTTGCTGGCATTAGGCATTGTACCCCATGGGCTGGTGACTACCTTAGTGGCTGGTTGGGCATAGCCTAGTGCATAGGGCAGCTCCCTGTGTGTTGTGTAGGCAAACGGTAGTATTGTTGCTGGCATTGACCAAGTGTATCCTCTGTCTCTCCCCCACTTTTTGTTTTGTCACCCTGTCCTTGTGTACATTAGCATCATCTGGCAGAGGAGCAGAGGCACCAGAGACAGAGGGAGCTGCATCCCACATGGGCCTGGAGGCCGAATCCACCAAAGCTGAAGGCACCAGTGGGACGGAGGGCGAGGAGAGCTCCACGAGGAGGACAGGAGAGGAGACCAGTGACAGCGACTCATCCTCCGATGGAAGCTCCCTGGCAGTGGCGGACACCTCTGTGCCCACCCCAACAATAGGTACAGCCGCTACCCCTTACTAGCACCGCCCTCCAAGCAGCCCTGCAGCGTGTTTCTCATGCCCGCTCACCCAGGCGGGTAGGCATCTCCTTCGCCCCAGGAACCTCAGGCCCTGCCCCAGTCAGTCCTGCTGCCCTCAGTGAGGAGGCTATTGACCTCCTGAGATCCCTCACTGTTGGGCAGTCAACCATTCTGAATGCCATCCAGGGTGTCGAGAGGCACTTGCAACAAACAAATGCATACTTGGACGGCATTCATTATCTCGTGGCGGACCAACAGAGAGCATTTCAGGCTCTGGCCTCAGCACTGATGGCAGCCATTGTCCCTTTGTCCAGCCACTCCCCTCCAACTTCCACTTCCCAGACCCAAATCCCCTCTACCTCACCCAATCCCAAGCACACCTTCAGACCAGCATGACCCCAAATCAACACACAAAAGTGGCTCAGGCAAACATAAGCACCACATTTCATCTCACAGGCACTCACACAAGCACCATACCCATGCAGACACACCAACATCCACTGCCTCCACTGTGTCCCCCTCCTCCTCATCGTCCACCTTCCTCCCAGTACCGTCTCCACTCACACCTGCATGTACCACATCTTCATCCACTACATTCATCACCAGCACGCCCATCACAATACACCCCTCACAAGCAGTCACCACCCCCACAACCTTGCACACGTCCCCTATGTCCTCTCCGTGTGTCTGTGACCCCTCTTCCCAAAGTACACAAACGCACGCACCCACCCACCCGACAGCCATCCACCTCACAACAGCATCCAGCCCATGCACCTTCACCCAAACTCAGCAGACGTGCACCTCCTACAACCACTCCCTCTTTCTCCTCTCCCAAACCCTCTCCATCTTCCCGTCCCAGTGTGTCTAAAAAACTTTTCCTGGCAAACTTTGACCTCTTCCCCATGCCTACCGCCATCCTTCCCCTCGGGCCCGGGTGTCAAAATCCCAGGTCAGCACCTCAGCCACCATGTCGGCGTCCTCTGTGGTACCTGCAAGTCCCAGGAGATCAAAGGGGGTACCCATCAGGGCTGCCAGTGTGCCACCGACCCCTGCAAAGGACCAACCCATTCTGCCACCTGCCAAGGTGAAGGAGGGGCCAACATGCAGCACGGCCAAGAAGCACGACCCACCCAGCAAGGCCTCCTCCAAAACCCAAGCTGCCAGTGCCAAGGTCGCAGCAGCTTCTGCCAAGGTGGAGAAGGGGAAGAAAACCCAAGGCAAGGCAATTCAGGCCTCGGAGGCTCCAGGTGAGGGATCAGCACCGACAGCCCTGCAACCTGTACTGCCGAAAGCACTGCCGCAGGCACCACTACCTGCACTGCCATCTGCCCCACCAGCTGCACTGCCCCCTGCACCGCCGCCTGCACCGCCACTGCCACAACTGTCAGCAGCATCATTCCCAGTGGGCAGCCGCCCAATGCTGCAGGAGACAGCCTGGTGTCTCCCTCCACCACTACAGGCACCTGCACCACTGCCAGCACCGGCAGCATCTCCTCCACAGTCACTGCCGCAAGCACTGCCACGTGCACCACCATCTGCATCGCCACATGCCAAGCCGGTGCCGCTACATCTATCAGCAGCAGCATCCCCAGTGGGCAGCCGTCCGGGGATGCAGAAGGCAGCCTGGACCCTCCCCCAACCACTTGAAGCACCAGCACTGGCACTACCAGCAGTTTGCAGCCTTAGTCGCCGCAGGATGGAGTCTGGCTCTGTCTCCATGGAGTATCATGCCACCGGTTCCCCGCACATCTCGTGCCTCAGACACCCAGGTGAGGGAATGGGAACTGCCACACCACAGGTGCAGCATCACTGGGCACAAAGCCCCCTCCAGAACCAGTGGAGAAATGCATCCACTCACCCTATCCTTGGCAGGATGAAGCAGACTGGGCACAAGGTCCCCTCCAGAACCAATGGAGAAATGCATCCACTCACCCTATCCTTGGCAGGAGGAATCAGACTGGTCACAAGGCCCCCTCCAGAACCAGTGGAGAAATGCATCCACTCACCCTATCCTTGGCAGGATGAAGCAGACTGGGCACAAGGCCGCCTCCAGAACCGGTGGGCAAACCACCCACTTGAGAGACTGTGGCTTTGCACTCCCCAGGAGCAAGCAGTGGGCAAACCCCCCAGGAGACGATGGGCCAGATACTGGACAAGTTGCAGGACACCCAGCGGCTGCAGCAGGGACAGTACCTGGGGATCAGGGAGGACTTCAAGTCTATTAACACCACCCTGGTCACCATTGCAGGGGTGCTGGCTGACCTGGCCAACACCATAAGGAAGGCAATGGCACACCACCTGGCCCCTGACACTAGCTAAACCGATGAACAACCTTCCACCTCCGTTGCCGCTAGTGGACCGGAGGCCCCCCGACAGGAACAACAGACCACCAGCACCCCACCCCCTGCAGAAGGAGAAACACCCCACAAACGGTCCCTGCGATCCAGGCAGAAGCCAGAGACTATTGCCAAGGCCCCCACCAGGAAATAAGACTCTCCTGAATGTCACCCTTTTGTCCCACTCTGTCACCCTGTCCACCTTGAACTGCCATTGCTCCCCTTCCTATGCCCCCTTGGACAATGCACCTGTGATACAAATAGACTGGACTCTAACCTGGACTTTCCTCCATCATCACTCCAGCCCATTGCACATACCCCTCTAATCATTAGCATTTAAATAAACACCATTTGAATATATACATGTATGGAGTCTGTCAAATCATTTAACCATGTATTCGTTTAACAAGCTTTAAACACTACAATGTAACTGTACAGTATTATCTACAAAGGAATGACCTGTAGTTGGCTGCAGTCAACACACCAGGAGCGATAGTGGGAAGCAAATATCTGAAAATAGCGATCCCAAAGGGTACAGTAAGAGGGCATAGAAGTTGTAAAATCAGCCTGCCAGTGACAATGTCAAATACAAAACTGTCAATGTAAAATATAATTACAGTGTCTTACCTGTATGTCATTGGAAGTACTGTCTTATAATATCACTTCTGTTGTCCTCAGCCTCATCCTCTGCCTCCTCATCTTCACTGTCCACAGGGTCCACTGCTGCCACAGGACCATCTCCAGCATCATCCTCCTGCAGAAAAGGCACCTTTCAATGTAAAGAAAGGTTGTACAACATACAGTATGCCAGGATGATCGGGCAGACCTTCTTGGGTGAGTAGTACATGGATCCACCTGTTAGATAGAGGCAACTAAACCTGGCCTTCAAGAGGCCGAATGTCCTTTCTACTATTCTTCTTGTTCACTCATGTGCCTCATTGTAACGTTCCTCTGCCCTTGTCCTGGGATTCCTCACAGGGGTCAGTAGCTTTGAGAGGTTGGGGTCACCAAAGTCACCTGCAAATATTGAGGGACAACTGTTATACACATACTAACCCTTAGGGCACACACCATACTCATACACCAACACCTACTGGGTGGGAACCAGGGCTCACCTATTAGCCACACCCGGTGCCTCTGGAGTTGAGCCATCACATATGGGATGATGCTATTCCTCAGGATAAAGGCATCATGCACAGACCAGGAATACTTTTTTAACATGGGAGATGTACTGGTCCACCAGGCACACTATCTGCACATTCATGGAGTGAAAGCTCTTTTGATTTCTGAACACCTGTTCATTTCTCCCGGGGGGGGGGACAAATGCAATATGTGTACCATCAATAGCCCCAATAATGTTGGGGATATGTCCCATTGCATAGAAGTCAGCTTTCACTGTGGCCAAATCCCCACCTGGGGGAAAATGATTTAGCTGTGCATGTGTTCAATCAGGGCAGACAACACTCTGGTCAGTACTATTGAGAACATTGTCTGAGACATTCCTGCTGCCAAGCCCACTGTCACTTGGAAGGAGCCACTTGCCAGGAAATGGAGCACAGATAGGACTTGCACAAGAGGGTGGATCACGGTGGGCTAACGGATAGCAGATATCAGGTCAGGTTCCAATTGGGCACACAGCTCTGTGACTGTGGCCCTGTCCAGTCTATAGGTGAGGATAATGTACTTGTCCTCCATTGTTGCCAAGTCCACCAGGGGCCTGTACAGGGGGGGATGTCTCCATCTCCAATTCATCCGCAGCAGTTGCAATCTAGGGAGCAAACGGTGAGTAGCTGGTCAGTATCCCATATTTCCAAACACTACACTGCATTGCATGTTGTGACTGTAACACAAGATTGTTATATAGGCCCAAATGGTGCATATGTGTACTGTGATGCAGTTAGGTGCCATGGCCTGCCCGCCCCCTGACATGGCGTCCGCCTGTCTTGAATGGAGGGACATGTGGAAATAAGGTAATTCCGCTGATGTTGTGAGCCTTTGCAGGAGGTGGTCGGAAACCGCTATTCAACTTCTCACTGGATCCCGTTGGGCCCTATGGGTTACAGTGGCCAATGGTGATGTACGTCCGCGGTGGCGGTATGCACCACCGCGGACGTGACCGCCATTTTCTATCTGTTCACCCACTTGCTATTTGACCTTCAACAGGAGAGGACCTACAATGCAAGCGCTGCTGTGACCTGTGTCTGGAACCGACCATGGCTCGTGTGGCTGGGGAAAGGGCCCCTGCCTTCACTGCTGCGGAGTTGGAGAGACTGGTGGATGGGGTCCTACCCCAGTACCCAATGCTGTTTGAGCCTCCAGACCAACAGGTGAGTACACTGTGAGCACGATGCATGGGGCATGAATGCATGGAGTGCTGTGTGTGAGGGCCTCGTGTAAGGGGGGATTGGTGGAAGGGTCCTGGCCAGCATGCTGCATGTATGGTGGGCAATGTCTGTGCGTAAGGGGATGGGAGGGCTATGGTGGGACATAAGTGAAACAGGCCGATGGTCTGACAGATACCTTTTTCTATGTGTATTTTTCTGCAGGTCATCGCCCATCAGAAAAAGGGTATATGGCGTGCCATCGCCAAGGACGTGCGGACCTTGGGGGTCAATGGCAGACGGAGCACCCACTGTTGCAAACGGTGGGAGGACCTGAGATGCTGGGCAAGGAAGATGGCGGAGGCCCAGCTGGGGATGGCCTCCCAATGAGGAAGGGGTGTCCGTCGAACCCTGACCCCCCTGATGGCCCGCATACTGGTGGTGGCCGATCCGGAGCTGCATGGACACTTGAGGGCATCACAGCAGCTACAAGGGTGTGAGTACAGTTTCCCAATATACTACTTGCACGTGGTGGGGTGGTCTCCGGTTGGGGGATGTGGGCCTGTGGGTGCCCCAAGGCCAGGCCGGACATTGCAGGGTAGATCCCATGTTGGGCAGGGTATAATGTGCACCACCTCCAACCAAACTAGTAGGCATCCACTGCTGGGCAGGGGTCTATGGGTCTCAGGTATGCTGTTAGTGGCGTTAGGTATTACTGTCCATGGGCTGGTCACTAGGATTGTGACTAGTAGTGCATTGCCTAATGCGTAGGGCTGTTCCCTGTGTGTGTGTCGTGTATGCCAACATTGGTGTTGGAGCAGCCATTGACCAAAGTGTATCCTTTGTCTCTCCCCCCCATTTTGTTTTGTCATCTTGTCCCTCTGTGCACTAGCATCATCTGGCGAAGAAGCTGAGGCACCGGTGACGGAGAGGGCGGCATCCCACAGGGCCCAGGAAGCCGAATCCACCGACGGTGAGGGCACCAGTGGGATGGAGGGTGAGGGGAGCACCACAGCGGATACAGGAGGGGACAGTTCGGGCAGTGATACCTCCTCCGATGGAAGCTTCCTGGTGGTGGTGGACACCTCTGTGCCCACCCCAACTACAGGTACAGCTGCCACCCCCGTACCACCACTGCCCTCCCAGCAGCCCCTCACCGTGTTTCCCGTGCCCACTCACCCAGGAGGGTGGGCATCTCCTTCGCCCCAGGCACCTCAGGCCCTGCCCAAGTTAGCCCTGCTGCCCTGAGTGAGGAGGCTATTAACCTCCTGCGATCCATCTCTGATGGGCAGTCAACCATTGTGAATGCCATCAAGGGGCTGGCAGCCCATTTGCAACAAACAAATGCATTCCTGGAGGGCATTCACTCTGGCATGGTGGCCCAACAAAGATCAATCCAGGCTCTGGCCTCCTCTCTGATGGCAGCCATTGTCCCTGTTTCTAGCCTCCCCCCTCCAACTTCCCCTACCCAGTCCCAATCCCATTCCCCTCAACCCCAACCTATCCCAAGCACACAGGCAGACCAGCATACACCCAGGACAACACACAGGAGTGGCTGAGGCAAACACAAGCACCACACATCATCCCACAGGCACTCACACAAACACCATCCAGAATCAGACATACCAACATCCACTGCCTCCACTGTGTCCCCCTCCTCCTCTTCGTCCACCTCCATCCCAGTAGCATCTCCACTCACACCTGCATGCACTACATTCTCATCCTCCATCACCAGCACGCCTATCACTACACACCCCTCACTGGCAGTCACCACCCCCACATCAATGCACATGTCCCCTGTGTCCTCTCCAAATGTGTCTGTGCCCCCTCCTCCCAAAGTACACAAACGCAAGCACTCAGACACCCAGCAGCCATCCACCTCACAACAGCATCCAGCCCATGCACCTTCACCCAAACACAGCAGACACACACCTCCTACAGCTACTTCTACTTCCTCCACTCCCAAACCTTCACCCTCTTACCGCCCCAATGTCCCTTAGAAGCTTTTCCTCTCCACCGTTGACCTCTTCTCCACCCCTCCCTCTCGTCCTTCACATCGGGCCAGGGTGGTCAGAACCCAGGTGAGCACCTCAGCCACCTAGTCCACGGCCACAGTAGTGTCGAGAGCTTCTGCAGGTGGGAGAGGATCCCGGGAACCAGCCAACAGCACTGGAAGTGTGCCTGCACCAGGTGCATCAAGGAAGGGCAAGGAGGCACCACCAGCTGCGAAAGGGAAGGGCAAGGAGGCACCACCAGCTGCAAAAGTGAAGGGCAAAGGGCCTGCACCTGCACCTGCAGGCAGGAAGGACAGGAGGCCTGGTGCTGGGACTTATTCGGAGCCCCCACCACCAACCATGGCGGTTCAGCCGTCCGAGGCTGCAGGGGAAGGGCTGGAGACTCCCCCCTGCTGCCAGCACCGCCATCAACACCGCCACCAGCACCACTGCCAGCAGCAGCAGCCCGAGTGGGCAGCCATCCGAGGCTGCAGGGGATGGGCTGGAGACTCCCCCCACCACTGCAAGCACCGCCACCAGCACTGGCATCAACACTGCCACCAGCACCTCTGCCAGCAGCAGCAGCCCCAGTGGGCAGCCATCCGAGGCTGCAGGGGATGGGCTGGAGCCTCCCCCCGCCACTGCTAGCCCCGACACCAGCTCCGCTGCTGCCACCACTGAGCAGCCGCCATCGCGGGTGGGCAGTGTGTAGTCCTGCCTCCGTGGGCTGTAGTGCATCCTGGACCCTGCAAATCCTGTAGGTATGACACCCAAGTGAGAGACTGTGACCTTGCACTCCCCAAGATCTGCATCACAGGGCACAAAGCCCCCTCCAGAACCAGTGGAAGAAGCCATCCACTCACCCCATCCATCCCAAGATGAAGCACACTGGGCACAAGGCCCCCTCCAGAACCAGTGGAAGAAGCCATCCACTCACACCATCCACTCACCCCATCCTTCCCAGGATGAAGCACACTAGGCACAATGCCCCCTGCAGAACCAGTGGAAGAATCCGTCCACTTGAGAGACTGTGGCCTTGCACTCCCCAGGACCAAGCAGTGGGCAAAGCACCCACTTGAGAAACTGTGGCCTTGCACTCCCCAGGACCAAGCAGTGGGCAAAGCACCCACTTGAGAGACTGTGGCCTTGCATTCCCCAGGACCAAGCACTCCCTAGGACCAAGCACAGGGCATGGCACCCACTTGAGAGAATGTGGCCTTGCACTCCCCAGGACAGTGCACAGAGCATGTAACCCCCTCTAGGACCAGTGGCGTTGTACCATCTTCCGGCTTAGGTGCCCCACCATTCCCAAGTCCCCCTGAGGTGCCTGTGAATTTTTGACCTGATGCCATTGCAGTGTTCTCTAAGTGTTGTTGCAGGATTGATGTGGGGCCTTGGCCAATGTGATGTGGCCTTGTGGTCCACTGTCATTGAGGACTTGGCAGTGTCCATCCGTTTGTAAATATGTATATATGTTTGTATTTTGATGTACTTCTTCATGTTATTTTATCGTATTACACTCACTTTCCTCCAATCTTTTTGTCCTTGCATTATTCCTGAGGCGTACGGGGTGAATAAGTAATGTTATTGTATCTGTTTGTGTGTATGGTGTTGGGGGTGGGGGTGTTGCATGTGTGTGTCACTCTCTTTTTCCTCCCCCCCTCCCATGTGTGCTTGGCAGCAGTACACGCCGCTGTGGTCGTCTTCGCCGGCGTTGATGTTCGTAATGCAGGAAGAGGTAGATGAGCATGGAGAAAATGTGCAACTCGGGCTCCATGGCGTCGTGGTGGTTCCCTGAGTCTCCAGAGGTGAGTCCTTTGACTTTTGTGTTCTGTTTCTGCCATGCTTTTGATGTCATTGGTACCACCCTGGAAAAGGTGGCGGATAGGCCTGTCTTAATACAGTGGGCAGTACATTGCCTTCCTCCTGGCTGTTGGCGGTTACCGTTGTGGTGCTTGTTGCCACCTCCGTGGCGGTCGGTGTGTTAAAGTGACTGTCTGAGCGGTTTCCGCCGTGGTCATAATTCCTTTTTTTTTTTTACCACCGGCCTATTGGCGGTATTACCGCTGCTTCATCACAGGCCACCAGGGTTGTAATGAGGGCCTAAATTTGTATTGAGACAGAATGTAGATGTGAATCTTTTCTGTAGGTCCAGCCAAGGTTGTTGGTGACATGCCAGACATGGTTGACACAGACACATGTATGGGTCCATGCTCATGCCAGATGTTAGTGTTGCCCTAAATTACATTTGCCCATCCCTTTGATTGGCCTACATTGTCCATGACAGTTGACATGATGCCATCCAACCAGTATGCGCTCACACATCCCAATTGAGTGACATGATGTGACAATTGTTATTCCCCAATGCATGGTTGCATGTCACAATAGAGGAACATTGTGTACATGAGTGATGGCATTGTGCCCAATTTGTGCACACAACACATGTATCCTGCCGATTTGTGGGTGGTTATCTGCAGTCCAGCTACACGACTTCCTGCACTGCACTACGTCTCCAAGAAGGGGAACTGGTACACAATACTCGAGGCCTCCTGCAAATTCAGCAAATACGACTAGACTTACACAAAAGTTGCCTAGAAAGTACACATTCACACTTGCAGCAGGGGTTGTACGTTTTCTTCATTGCTTTCAGGATGGAATTTGTGCATGCGGGAGCACCTTCAACCCAAGGCTGCAACCTCAGAAGCATGGTGAGTAATGTCTGTGTGAAGCATTATTCCTCACACGTCAGATGGGAGTTATTTTACATATCATTATTAATTTGTACAGTTACATATCACGTGCCCATGGTTTGTCATCTAACACCTAGGGCCTCATTTACGAGGCTCATGACACAGCGCGACCCAGCACGTGCCTTACTGTGTGCCACAGGAAAAGGGCAGAAATGAGTCATATCTGCAAAATACAATACCTTTCTGTCCTCTCCCCCTGTGCTGGTGTACAAATTTCTGCTTAGTGCTGATTCAGGCAGCCTTTCACCATGGTGCAAGCATGCCTGCATTGTAGGTATGATTGTTTTTGTGCAAGAAGGGACATCTTCCTGTCCAAAAACCATCAAAAGAGGTGTTTCGGCAGCACACATAGAAAGAGGATAAAACGGGGAGGAATAAAGATATTTCTCTCCGTTGTGTCACTCTTACACCACATACGATTCTGATGCTTTTTTAGACTTGTAAATCTGGGAATGTGTCACATACCTTCGCCTTGCATGGGCGTTGTGTGGGTACAACCCATGCAACATCCTGGAATGCCCTTTCACACAGTGTTATACATGAAAGGTGTCCATATTTACTAGGCCATGAAAAGCCATGTAAGGTAACTTTGTAGCTCCTTGTGAGTATGGACAGGCACACTATGCCACTGAAGCATCAAAAAAATTTCGCTCTGGTGGTGCAGTGTACCGCTAGGGCCTCGTAAATGAGGCCCCTAGTCATGATGTGTGAGCCATGACACAGTTGATGGCCTATATGTGTTGCATTTGAAAACCCCCTTAGTGTACATGGTACCCATCCTGTGCACATAGAGATGTTGGGTAGATTTCGTGACTGCCGTGCATTGTAGTGTGCCTTTACATTGTGCAACATGAGATGTCTTCACCTGTATTCCAGGGTGATTTGCATTATAAATGTGTACTGAAGCATTGTGCATGTATGTGTAACTGGTCTCATCCCGCAGTCCCTATCTGTGCAGGTAGAAAAATATATGTGTATTGTGTCCCCATATCTATTTGTTATTGTGTCTGTTAGGTACTTGATGCTTGCTTACCTTCAAACAGGCTATTTCCATATTGTCCATTCTGGAATCTCTCGTTAATGATTGACTGCCGGAATATGTAGGCATCATGTACACTGTCCTGGTATTTGGCCACCACATTCAAGATCAACCCACGATGATCAACAATGGCCTGTACATTCATTGAGTCGGTATGTTTCCTGTTCCTGTATAAATGGGCAGTTGCAGCAGGAGGAACTAGTTGCACATGTGTGCAGTCCATGGCACCCAGTACTGCGGAAAGCCAGCAATGGCGTAGAAGCCTTGTTTTCTTTGCTGCTTTCTTTGCTGGGTATTAGGGAAGAGGATATGGCAGGGTGTGAGGTGAATGATGGCATTCAGGACAGAGGTTGGGAATGCTGACAAGGTTGGCTGTGATACTCCTGTCACTCATGCTGCAGTGGTCTGAAAGGAGCCTGACACAAGCATATGTAGCACGGCCAGGAGCTTGGTCAGTAGTGGTATGTTGGTCACCCTGTTCAACGTTGCCTGCTATCTAGTTGCAATGAGGTAGAACAGCTGGATGATGGACTTCCTGCGCAGCAGGTAGAAGATGATGAGCTCTTACTCCATGAGGGCTATCAAGGATGTACGCTGGCGGTAGATGCACTCCCTTGTCCTGCGTTGATTTTTGTTTGGGTTGTATATTGTAGGAAGCTAGCTATCTATGCAGTGACCCATTGCAGAGATTCACTATGCACATAGTCTAGTGTGACCCTAATTTGTTCACAGGGGTAAAAATGACAATCCCAACAGCTCTCTTGTCCAGTAGTGTGGGCAAGCAGTTGGGGTTATCAGAGAGCAGTGCTAAGCATTTGTTGAATTCGCAAAGTCAATAAATGAGACATACACTCAAAAAGCAACTTGAGACCAATTCTTCAGAATAATAGTTACTTTGTTTGTCTTATTTAAAAACACCAGAACATTTGCAGAAAAATAAATACTGTTACAGTTCTTAGAACAATTTGCAGATAAGTAACACTTTGTAGATGTTTGCGCTGTTACGCAGCACACGTTCCAAAGTACTTTTGCTGCATAGGAACTATTACACTCAGTTCTCAGGGTCCCTTGTGGATAGTAGGGTGCTGGGGTGCAAAGTTACTTACAAGACCAGCAGTTCAGATTTACCTGCCTAGGAACATCCGGGTACCATGGTGTTGATTGTGTTAGGATCCTGTGAATCGAACGCCTCGTGTTGAGAGGGTTCAGTCACCTGGAAAGAGAATGCAAGGGTGGACTTGGGGACAAGTCTGGGAGCTGCCAACAGGGATGCTCGGTTGGTGGGCACCCAGAGAGCAGGGGGACACCATTGGAATTTGAGGACCGGGACAGGGGTGATCGGATGCAGTGGTGCTCCTTAGCGGTGGTGCTCCTTTGTCCAGGCACACATGGTTCTTTAAGGGACCTGCAGAAGAAGAGACAAGAAAAAGCAACTGGATGACTGTAAAGGCTGCCCTCTGTGATGCTGACGTCCCTCACCGGCAAGTCTTCGGTTCTGCTGTTGGAGTAAGGGGTGGGCTTCAACAAGCCTTGGTTGGTGCAAAGGGTCCAATACCCCCTATGTTGGTGCAACGTGGCTTTGGCAGATCCCTGGGTCTCCTCACTTGGAGGGGAGACAGGAATGGCTTCTTGGAATACTGGGACTTCCTCCTACATGACTGCTGTGGAGGTGGACCTGGCAGTGGGGTCAGCAGGTCAGTGGACCTGGAATTTTCGGTTGGTGCCTGCAAGCAGCATTGAAGTGGCTCCTCCACTCCAAGGGAGATGTTGATGGGCTGGTGAAGTGCTTGAAAACCTCTGAGGCTTTTGGAGTCCCCACAGCTGCAGGACAAGTCATGGTGTGCTAATTGTCGTGAAGGCATCAGGTAAGCAGGCAGGTTTTTTTCACTAAACATTTACCAGGCGTCAATAGTTCTCGCTCTTCTGGTTCTTCTGTGTCCTTATCTCTTTGTTGTCTGAAGACGCTATCTTCTGGTACAGGAATAGCCAAAGGATACTTACCCTTGGAGGGTCTACACCCCAATATGACCACTTCTCATGGGAAGTGGGCATATTCCTTTCTCAGAAGGCCTAGTTCAAAGAAAAACCAAGAGGGTCTTCGAGTGCCCATCTTGGGTAGCCCACCTTAGGGGTGTTAGCCCAGAGGTGGTACATGCCTACTGACTAGCTAATTTTCCCGCCTGTCCTGGGGCTAAATGGGCCTCAGGGCAGGGGCTGTGCATACCAAACGCAGAAGGGACTTTGAAGATCCAGGCCTTTTTATGCATATCTGCTAGCCATCCTACTAGAGTGGGTGGTAATAACCTTCTCCAGAGCAGGCATTATTTCTGCCCTCTGAGGACATGGACTTTCACCTCCAGAGGGTCAGAAAAGTGTCTGTTGGTGGCAAACTGGAACAAACTAAGTCAGCACACCAAGAGACTGGTAGGGTTCAGGGGCACCTCTAAGGTGCCCTCTGGGTGCCCGCCCGAATAAATCTGAGGCAGGCATCAACCTGGATTTATTCATTTGATGTGTTTGATACAAAGCACCATAGGGCTTGGTGAAGCCATTATGTGTATGGGTCACTTATGTTGACAAGTGTCCATCACATACCTTAAAATGGCTTCCAGCTTCACTTGCAATGCTCAGCAGTGGGGCCAAGCAACACAGGGCCATATCCACTTATGCACTCACGCACCAAGTGTACTGCACCCTACCTTAGTGTAGGAGGCTAGCCTGGCTTATAGTGGGTACCTTGTGGTACTTACACCTTGTGCCAGGTCCAGTTATTCCTTATTAGCAGCTTAGGCTGATAGAGGTAGCTATAGCAGAGCAGCTTAGGCTGAACTAGGAGACATGCAAAGCTCCTACTTTACCACTTATATCATGTGGTACTATATCATAAGAAACACAATACTCAGAGTTACTAAAAATAAAGGTACTTTATTTTAGTGACAATATGCCAAAAGTATCTCAGAGGATATACACCCTAGGAAATAAGTAAAACACACAAAATATACACACAAACCAAAATCAGGTAAGTAAAACACTTAGAAAAGTAGTGCAAACACTGTAGAACACAATAGAATGCAATAGGAAAAAATAGGCCTAAGGGCAACACAAACCATACACTCCAAAAGTGGAATGCGAACCACGAATGGACATCAGGCCTAGTGTAGTGTGTAGAGGGTCGCTGTGAGTGTAAGAAAACACTAAGGGTATCCAAGATACCCCAACCCAAGACCCTGTAAAGTAGGAGTAAAGGTACCCTACTACCCCAGAAAGACAGTAAAGTCGAGATAAGGGATTCTGCAAGGACAACAACTGACTGCAAAGCACTGAAGACGGATTCTTGGACATGCAAAGGAAGGGGACCAGTTCCAAGAGTCCCGCAAGTGCCCGGGGGGGCAGGAGCCCACTAAACCCCGGATGAAGGTGCAAAAGGGCTGCCTCTGGGTGGAAGAAGCCAAAGATTCTGAAACAACGGAAGGTGCCAGGAACTTTTCCCTTGGTCAGAAGATGTCTCACGTTGTGCTGGAGGATGCAGAGTTGTTTACACGCCGAAAGACCACAAACAAGCCTTGCTAGCTGCAAGAGTCGCAATTGAAGATTTTGGGTGCTGCCAGGGCCCAGGAAGGACCAGGAGGTCGCCCCTTGGTGGAGGAGACAGAGGGGGCGCTCAGCAAAAGAGAGAGCCCTTGCAGAAGCAGGCAGCACCCACAGAAGCACCTGAACAGGCATTCAGATAATCTGAGCATGGCAGTTGTCTCAACACAACAAAAGAGGGTCCCACGAAGTCGGAGTTCAACTCAGTGAGTTGGGCAATGCAGGACGGAGTGCTGGGGACCTGGGCTGTGCTGTGCACAAAGGAAGTCTTACAAAAGTGCACAGAAGCCCTAGCAGCTGCAGATCACGCAGTACACAGGATTACTGTCTGGCGTGGGGAGGCACGGACTTACCTCCACCAAATTTGGACAGAAGGACCACTGGATTGTCGGGGTCACTTGGATCCAGCTCGTGTGTTCCAGGGACCATGCTCGTCAAGATGAGAGGAGACCCAGAGGACCGGTGATGCAGAAGTTTGGTGCCTGCATTGGCAGGGGGAAGATTCCGTCGACCCACTGGAGATTTCTTCTTGGCTTCCAGTGCAGGATGAAGGCAGACAGCCCTCAGAGCATGCACCACCAGGAAACAGTTAAGAAAGCCGGCAGGATTAGGTGCTACAATGTTGCTGGTAGTCTTCTTGCTACTTTGTTGCGGTTTTGCAGGCGTCCTAGAGCAGTCAGCGGTCGATCCTTTGCAGATGTCGAAGAGGGAAGTGCAGAGGAACTCTGGTGAGCGCTTGCATTCGTTATCTGACGAGAAACCCACAAGAGAGACCCTAAATAGCCCTCTCAAGAGGATTGGCCACCTAATCCAGGTAAGCACCCATCAGGAGGTGTATCTGACGTCACCTGCTGGCACTGCCCACTCAGAGGTCTCCATTGTGCCCTCACACCTCTGCATTCAAGATGGCAGAGGTCTGGGACACACTGGAGGAGCTCTGGGCACCACCCCTGGGGTGGTGATGGACAGGGGAGTGGTCACTCCCCTTTCCTTTGTCCAGTTTCGCGCCAGAGCAGGGGCTGGGGATCCCCGAACCGGTGTAGACTGGTTTATGCAAGGAGGGCACCATCTGTGCCCTTCAAAGCATTTCCAGAGGCCGGGAGAGGCTACTCCTCTCAGGCCCTTAACACCTATTTCCAAAGGGAGAGGGTGTAAGACCCTCTCTCAGAGGAAATCCTTTGTTCTGCCTTCCTGGGACTGGGCTGCCCAGGCCCCAGGGGGGCAGGAACCTGTCTGAGGGTTGGCAGCAGCGGTAGCTGCAGAGAAAACCCCAGAGAGCTAGTTTGGCAGTACCCGGGGTCCATGCTGGCACCCCGGGGATGCACGGGATTGGCACTCCAATACCAGATTGGTATAGAGGGGACAATTCCATGATCTTAGACATGTTACATCGCCATGTTTGGAGTTACTATTGTGAAGCTACACATAGGTATTGACCTAAATGTAGTTCACGCGTGTAATGGTGTCCACGCACTCACAAAGTCCGGGAAAATTGCCCTGAACAATGTGGGGGCACATTGGCTTGTGCCAGGGTGTCCTCACACTTAGTAACTTTGCACCTAACATTCACTAAGTGAGGGTTAGATATGTAGGTGACTTATAAGTTACTTAAGTGCAGTGTAAAATAGCTGTGAAATAACGTGGATGTTATTTCACTCAGGCTGCAGTGGCAGTCCTGTGTAAGAATTGTCTGAGCTCCCTATGGGAGGCAAAAGAAATGCTGCAGCCCATAGGGATCTCCTGGAACCCCAATACCCTAGGTACCATATACTAGGGAATTATAAGGGTGTTCCAATGTGCCAATCAGAATTGGTCAAATTAGTCACTAGCCTGCAGTGACAATTTTAAAAGCAGAGAGAGCATAAACACTGAGGTTCTGGTTAGCAGAGCCTCAGTGATACAGGGAACACATACAGGGCACACTTTATGAGCACTGGGGTCCTGGCTAGCAGGATCCCAGTGACATAGGCAAAAAAAAACATGCATACAAGTAAGAAATGGGACTAACATGCCAGGCAAGATGGTACTTTCCTACACTTAGCGCTCTTAGGTCTGCCTTAGGTGTGTCTTACATACACTTAGCTGTAGTGATAGGGGCATAGCACAGCAGGGGTGTGCCATGTCGTGTTTTTTTCTGGTTTACTCAAGATCCCACAATCTGCAATGGCAGCTGCACATTTCTTGTTTGGGGGGAGTTCCCTGAAGGTGGCACAACTAGTGCTGCAGCCATTAGGGACCCTCTCCTTTATTCAGGCCCTCTGTACCAACTGTACCATTTACTAGGTACTTACACGGGTGGAGGAGTGTGCCAATTGTTCACCAATTTACGTGTTTTGGGGAAAGAACACTGGTACTGGTGGCCTGTTTAACAGGAATCCACTGCACCTCAGTCGAAAAACCTCTGTACCGGTGATGAAAAGTGGGGGTGACCCTGCCAAAATGGGGTAGTTTCCTACAGATAGGTAGAGAGTGATATCAACAATATAGACACTATCAGATTTCATGGGCAAATATCTGCTTTTATTTACTGGATACCCATATCATGATTAAAAATTACAGATTGGAATCAGTGAAAATCCAATGATTTCAACGTCCTACATTGCTGACATGTTTCAGATGAAGACTTCTACCCATATGTGTTATTAAGCTTTCATCAGGCTTCTCTACCTTCCTTCCTAGGGGTAAATACCCGTGGTATACCAACAACCATTTGTTTTAATGGATCCCTGCATCTGTCCAGAAAAAGGTCTTCTGTGAGCTCCCACTTAGTTGATTGAGCCTTAGGGGTAGGAAGGGACAAAGAGAAGGAGCTGCAGTCCACTAAATTCACAGAAGCAAGATTTCATCGACAAGCACACCTCATGGCCTATAGTGCTGCTCCCCAATCCCTCAAGTCTCGGACCTGGTTGGGGAGGTTCTGTCTCAATATCAGTAATCCTGGTGCAAACAAGGCCATGAGGTACAACTGTCAAGTGGCTACCTCAAGCAGAGGTTTCACAGTATTTCATGTAGAAAAAGTATTTTAACTTGTAAGCTCTGAGGGAAAATGTTGGTTAGCTTGGTCTATGTCACTGAAATCCTCCTCTGAGACAGCAGACCCATGCAATGACACAGACAGCCTATGGTGAGTTTCTACACAAATGGTGCAGTGCTCTGATGAGTCTGGAAAAGATCGGGCCTGTTGCGATGCAGGATCTCAAGGTGACTGGAAACAGCAAGGCATATTGTATTACAGCATGGCACAGTTTCCACTTGGTGTCAGATACACACTCTGGGCCTCTTGGAGTGTTAGCATGAAATCCAGAAAGATGAAGAGAGCGGAGTCTTCATGCGTCAGAATGTCAGAGTCTGCCTTTCTTGGAGCAGGTACAGAGCCACATTCCGATCACTAACTGTAGGAGGCTGGCCTGGCTTATAGTCGGTACCTAATAGTGGCAGCCTCTACTCAGAAGAGGAAGACAGAGGGGGCTCTCAGCCACTTGGAGAACCCTCAGAAGACCAGGCAGCATGCACAGGAGTCCCACAGCACAGTGACAAGAAAGGTACAAATGGAGGCCCATGCAGCCCAACACAAAGTATTCCCACGCCGCTGGAGAACCACTCAGGAAGCTGTGCATCGCAGGATGGAGTGCTGGGGGCCTTAGATGTGCTGTGCATGAAAAACTTCTTGGAAGGTGCACACAAGCCTTGGCAACTGCAAGTCACGCGATGCATGTAGGAGGCTGGCCTGGCTTATATTGGGTACCTGATGGTACTTACACCTTGTGCCAAGTCCAGTTATCCCTTATTAGTAGATTAGTAGTGTTCTAGCAGATTAGGCTGATAGAGGTAGCTATAGCAGAGCAGCTTAGGCTGAACTAGGCGACATGAAAAGCTCCTACTATACCACTTATATCATATAGCACTATATCATAAGAATCACAATACTCAGAGTTACTAAAAATAAAGGTACTTTATTCTAGTGACAATGTGCCAAACATATCTCAGAAAATATACTCCCTTAGGAGGTAAGTAAAATACACAAAATATACACACAAACCAAAATCAGGTAAGTAAACAGTTAGAAAAGTAGTGCAAACACTGAAGAATACAATAGGATGCAATAGGCCTAGGGGCAACACAAACCATATACTATAAAAGTGGAATGCGAACCACGAATGGACCCCAGGCCTAGTGTAGTGTGTAGACGGTCGCTGGGAGTGTAAGAAAACACTAAGGGTGTCCAAGATACCCCACCCCAAGACCCTGAAAAGTAGGAGTAAAGTCACCCTACTTCCCCAGAAACCCACTAAAGTCATGATAGGCGATTCTGAAAAGACAACAACTGACTGCAAAGCACTGAAGATGCATTCCTGGACCTGAGGACCTGTAAAGGAAGGGGACTAAGTCCAAGAGTCACAAAAGTGTACAGGGGTGGCAGGAGCCCACAAAGCCCCAGATGAAGGTGCAAAAGGGCTGCCTTTGGGTGGAAGAAGCTGAAGATTCTGCAACAACAGAAGATGCCAGGAACTTTTCCTTTGCCCAGAAGATGTCCCACAGCATGCTGGAGGATGCAGAGTTGTTTCCATGCAAAAAGACCGCAAACAAGCCTTGCTAGCTGCAAAGGTCACAGTTGAAGAAAATGGGTGCTGCCTGAGCCCAGGAAGGATCAGGAGATCGCCTCTTGGAGGAGGAGACAGAGGGGGCACTCAGCAATACAGAGAGCCCATGCAGAAGCAACCAACACCCACAGAAGTACTTGAACAGGCATTCAAGAAATTTGAGCATGGTGGTCATCTCAACACTACAAAAGAGGGTCCCACGAAGCCGGTGGTCAACTCAGCGAGTTGAGCAATGCAGGATGTAGTGCTGGGGACCTGGGCTATGCTGTGCATGAAGGATTCCTTGCAAAAGTGCACAGAAGCCCTAGCAGCTGCAGTTCACGCAGTACACAGGATTACTGTCAGGCGTGGGGAGGCAAGGACTTACCTCCACCAAATTTGGACAGAAGGACCACTGGACTGTCAGGGTCACTTGGATCCAGCTCCTGTGTTCCAGGGACCACGCTCATCAAGATGAGAGGGGACGCAGAGGACTGGTGATGCAGAAGTATGGTGCCTGCGTTAGCAGGGGGAAGATTCCGTCGACCCACGGGAGATTTCTTCTGGCTTCCAGTGCAGGATGAAGGCAGACAGCCCTCAGAGCATGCACCACCAGGAAACAGTCGAGAAAGCCAGCAGGTTTCGGCGCTACAATGTTGCTGGTAGTCGTCTTGCTACTTCGTTGCAGTTTTGCAGGCGTCCTGGAGCAGTCAGCCGCTGATCCTTGGCAGAAGTTGAAGAGAGAGATGCAGAGGAACTCTGGTGAGCTCTTGCATTTGTTATCTCTCGAGAAACCCACAGGAGAGACCCTAAATAGCCGTCTCAGGAGGATTGGCCACCTAATCCAGGTAAGCACCCATCAGGAGGGGTATCTGACGTCACCTGCTGGCACTGGCCACTCAGAGGCCTCCATTGTGCCCTCACACTTCTACATTCAAGATGGCAGAGGTCTGGGACACACTGGAGGACCTCTGGGCACCACCCCTGGGGTAGTGATGGACAGGGGAGTGGTTGCTCCTCTTTCCTTTGTCCAGTTTCGCACCAGAGCAGAGGCTGGGGGATCCCAAAACCGGTGTAGTTTGGCTTATGCAAGGATGGCACCATCTGTGTCCTTCAAAGCATTTCCAGAGGCTGGGGGAGGCTACTCCTCCCCAGCCCTTAACACCTATTTCCAAAGGGAGAGGGTGTAACACCCTCTCTCAGAGGAAATCCTGTGTTCTGCCTTCCTGGGACTGGGCTGCCCAGACCCCAGGATGGCAGAAGCCTGTCTGTGGGTTGGCAGCAGCGGTAGCTGCAGTGACAACCCCAGAGAGCTAGTTTGGCAGTACCCAGGGTCCATGCTGGAGCCCCGGGGATGCATGGGATTTGCACCCCAATACCAGATTTGGCATGGGGGGACAATTCCATTATCTTAGACATGTTACATGGCCATATTCGGAGTTACCATTGTGAATCTAGACATAGGTATTGACCTATATGTAGTGCACATGTGTAATGGTGTCCCCGCACCCACAAAGTCCGGGGAAATTGCCCTGAACAATGTGGGGGCACCTTGGCCAGTAACTTTGCACCTAACCTTCACTAAGTGAGGGTTAGCCATATAGGTGACTTATAAGTTCCGTAAGTGCAGTGTATAATGGCTGTGAAATAACGTGGACGTTATTTCACTCAGGCTGCAGTGGCAGTCCTGTGTAAGAATTGTCTGAGCTCTCTATGGGTGGCAAAATAAATGCTGCAGCCCATAGGGATCTCCTGGAACCCCAATACCCTGGGTACCTAGGTATCATGTACTAGGGAATTATAGGGGTGTTCCAGTGTGCCAATCATAATTGGTAAAAATGGTCACTAGCCTACAGTGACAATTTTAAAAGCAGAGAGAGCATAAGCACTGAGATTCTGGTTAGCAGAGTCTCAGTGACACAGTTAGGCACCACACAGGGAACACATTTAGGCCACAAACTATGAGCACTGGGGTCCTGGCTAGCGGGGTCCCAGTGAGACATATAAAACACACTGACAACATAGGGTTTCAACTATGAGCACTGGGGTCCTGGCTAGCAGGATCCCAGTGAGACAGTAAAAACAACCTGAAATATACTCACTAGCAGACCAAAAGTGGGGGAAACAAGGATAGAAAGAGGCTACCTTCCTACACTAACGTTGAGCATTCTAGAGATAATTAGGCCCCAGATGATAGTCTAGGGCCCAAGGATCGGTGAGTTCTTTCCACAGTGAACAATGCAAAAAGCTGCCGGCTCCAAAGAGGGATTTGAGAAGCCATATTGTCAGTGTTTATTAGCTCAGACACAATTATGATTTGCAGATCGTTGCATAATAATCTGGATCCAAGTGCTTGTTCTTTACTTTTATTGCATTTAGCACTTTACTGGTGTTTACTATTTCTTCATTCCATGTTGTTCTTGATAGTGCAAATTTGACTTTCAGGTGTATTAATCTGTTTTCCCTGCTTGCTGAGAGTGGTGGTTGGCTTGCCCACTCTGGAGTGGGCAATCTTGTTATCTGTAGTAATCAGGCTTTACTGGATATGCACTAGGTATGACTGCACGTCACTGTCATCCATTTCTCCAGTGGCACCCTGAGAGGATAATGCTTATTCTGATGAATTAGCTATGCCTGTCTTCTTGGCTTCACAGTGCAATTCAGCTTGCATTCTATCACTGTAGGAAGCTGGCCTGGGGTGTGGTGGGTACCTATAGCACCTACACCTTATACCAGGTCCAGGTATCCCCTCTCAGTGAAGTGTAGGCAGTGTCTAGAAGCCAGGCTCTCTAGAGGTAGCTGTGGGTGAACATCCAAGGCTTATCTAGTAGACATGCAAAGTTCATGCAATACCACTACAGTCACACAGTACTTACACACAAGAAAGAAAACACTTGGTTGTACAAAAATAAAGATGCTTTATTTTTGGAACACAGTATCAGAAAATGCTAGAGAGGCAACTATCCAATAGGACGTAAGTAAATACATATATATAATCAACCTCAACGCAGTCTTCAAAGCAAAGCACTCTGGCTGCTGGTGCTGGTGTAAGGGTCAAGACCACGACCCTTAATATAGAAATACACAAGAGAAAAACACAGCACTCCCGGGGAATTCTTTAGCAAGTTGATTTAATGACAGGCAGAATTTCTTAAGCAGCATAAATCAATCTCCATGACGCGTTTCGACATCTCGTCTTTATCAAATGGTTTAAAGTCTTTTTCAATGCTGTTTTAAAACGTCTGTCTTTGGTGCGCAGAGGCATTGTGGGATTTATACCTTCATATCCCACACCTGTGAACTTCATTATTCTGTGAGCAGTTGAAAAGACAAGGCAGGTGGCACGAATGATGTTGGTGCAGTGATATATAAATATATATATATATATATATATATATATATATATATATATATATATATATATATATATGCACTAATAAACAATAACAGGCATAAAAAGGTTAGAAAACAGTGTAAAATAGCAATATGCAATAGTGAACCTAGGAGGAGCCCAAACCATATACTAAGAAAGTGGAATGCGAGCACAGGGCCCCCACCTAGGTAAGTAAATCATGTAGAGGGAAGCTAGGAGTACTAAGAAATCAAACAGGTAAGTAATATAGTACCCCCTCAGCGACCAGGAATGCAGGAGTAAAACACAGGATTTTCCCAAAACCACCCCATAAGATGAAAAGAAGAAAATGAAGAAACCCAGAGCAGCCTGCAAGGAACCAGCAGTGGAATACCGAAGATGGAGACCTTTGAAGAGACGGGACCAAGTCCAGAAGTGTCTGTGGAGTCCAGAGGGAGTAGGAGATACTACCCACCCAGAAGTACCTTTTAGAGTTGGTCGACGAAGAAGGAAGACAGGTCAGCACTGCAGCACAGAAGCTGAAGAAGAGTACCTGATGCATGCAAAAGGTGTGCCACGTTGGAAGCTGGATTGAAGATGGGTGTCAGTGAAGGATTTCCACCAACAACCCTTGGCAAAGGCAAATTTGCATTTGGAGGAAAAGGAGTGCAGCCAGGGACCAGCAAGGTCCCTGAGTACTCTACCCAGGAGGGGGAGTCACAGGGGACCCTCCGCATCATCGAAGGCCCACATGAGCAGAGGAAGCACCCACAGGTGTCCCACAGGACAGGGACACAGAAGTCACTGAAGCAGCCCATGCAGCACCACAGAAGTTGCCCCCACGTCGCCGGAGGACCACGCAGAGGCCCAGGAGTTGCAGGAGGGAGTGCTGGGGGTTGGAGCTATATGCCGCCTGGCGTTCCACTTGGAGGTGAAGTAACAAGCCTTGGCAGCTGTAAAGGACGTGGTGCACACGGGTACTGTCTTGTGTGGAGTGGAAAGGATTTTCCACCACCAAAGTGCGACAGCTGGTAGAGAGGACCAAAGGAGACTCTCTGGACCACCACTCGTGATACAGGACCCACGCCACTCAGGATGAAGGGAGAGCCACCCAACCTATCATTGATGCAGCCAGGTAACTGCGGATGCAGGGGAGTGATACCCTCACCCCAAGGGATATTCCTTCTTCTTCTTTTGCAGGCTGAAGAGTTGCAGTCTTCCGAGGATGCACAGCTGGGGAAATGTTACAAAGCTGGCAGGAACTTTGGATACAATGTTGCAGAAGAGTCTTCCTTGTGGATCTGCAGATTGTAGGTTCGTGGAGGGTCCAGTCGTGGTTCCGGAGGCCAGAAGTCAAAGTAAACATTGCAGAGGAGTCCTGCAGGAATCTTGCAAGCTGAATCTGAGGACGCACCCCAGAGGAAGACCCTATATAGTTCAAAGGGGGGCTTGGTCCCCTAACCAGGTAACTACCTATCAGAGGGTGCCTCTGATATCACCTGCCTGGCCTGGCCACTCAGATGCTCCCAGAGTTCCCTGCCAACCTTGGAATCAAGATGGCAGAACCAAGAGACCCTTTGGAGGAGCTCTGAGCACCATCCCTGGGGTGGTGATCGACAGGAGAGTGGTCACTTCCCTCTCCATTGGCCAGTTTTGCACCAGAGCAGGTGATGGGGGTCCCTGAACCAGTGTGGACTGGTTTATGCATGGAGGGCACCAAATGTGTCCTTCAAAGCAAAGCCAGTGGCTGGGGGAGCAAAACCAGTCACACCTATTTCCAAAGGGAGAGGGTGTTACCTTCCTCTCCCAAAGGAAATCCTTTGTTCTGCCTTTCTTGGCTTGATCAGATCAAGCAGCAGAAGGGCTGAAACCTGTCTGAGGGGTGGCAGCAGCTGGGCTGCCCAAAATACCCTAAAACGACTGGTGGTAGCAATGCTGGGGTCCTCTAAGGAGCCCCCAGAGGGCATGGAATCATACTTCCAATACTTGCAACAGTATTGGGGTATAATTTAGACATGTTTAATACCAAACATGCCTAGGTTCGGAGTAACCATAATGTAGCTGGACATAGGTAGTGACCTATTTCCAGTACACGCGTAAAATGGCGTCCCCGCACTCACAAAGTCCAGTAAAATAGATCTGGAGTTTGTGGGGCATCTCTGCTAGTGCAGGGGTGCCCTCACACACAGTTACCTGCACCCTGCCCTATGGGCTGAGAGGGCCTACCATAGGGGTGACTTACACTGACCTGGTGCAGTGACCTGTAGTGAAAATGTGTGCATGCACCCGTTTCACGCAGACTGCAATGGTAGGCCTGCAGAACCCTTTACATGGGTACCCTATGGGCGGCAGAATAACTGCTGCAGCCCCTGGGAATCCCCCGGAATCCCAATGCCCTGGGTACCTAGATACCATATACTAGGGACTTACATGGGGGGGAAGGGGGTAGTGTGCCAATTGTGGGGATAAAAAGTTACCAGCAACCAAATTTAGAGGAGAGAGCACAGTAACTGGGGTCCTGGTTAGTGGGATCCCAGTGAACAAAGTCAAACACACTAACAAACAGGCCAAAAGTGGGGGTAACCAAGTTAGAAAGAGGCTACTTTCCTACAGTGGCCCTTCCAACACCATCCATACAAGGGTGAAGACAGTTGGGCCCTGCCCCGTTCCCAGTAGGGTGCCGATGTATAATCATTAGGGGATACTGTGGCTGCTGGGGGAGCTCATCTATGAGTAGAGCCTGCATGCCCTACAATATATATGCCACAGATCTCACCATTCTTAATGCGGTCCACTCCTGTCTAGCTCACCCCACCCCCATTCTGACCCAGGAGCTCCACAAGATTGTGTCACAGTGGTCAGTACCTTCAAGGAGAGCCTCACCTTCACTGCATATTCCCCCAATACCAGGAAGTTTAAGCAGGTCCCTCTCCAACCCCCAGGCCACTTACCTGTCTCCATGGGCCTACTCATATATCCTCCTCAGTGCTTGCTGTACGAGCCGCTGCCTGCTGTCACTACATAGGTGACAAAGTGGGACGGCCCAGCTTTTTTACATGGAATCCCATCCAGAATTAATGTACTCCCTCGCCCTGATTAAGGGTGGGCAGACCACCAATATATAAATGAGGACCTAAATGACCTTTCTCTGGTCCTTACTTTTTTTCCTCACACCTCCCTCCTCTACCCTAAATCCTCATTCATCTCTCACTATCAATCAGTCTTCATCCATTTCCCAAACGTTACTGCTCTCCCACCTCTTATCCCTTCACATGCCTCACTCTGCATCACTCAACCTATGTTTTCATGTTCCACCCCTCAGCCCACAGTTGTCCCTCCACATGCCTCATAACTTATTCCTTTTCTTTATTTCCCACTCTTCCACTTACTCTTCATCACTTACTTGTCACACTTCATTCCTTACCTCTCCTTCTTTGCTCAACCCTCACTGCTCATGCAGCCCCCTCTGAGACATTACTGAAATGGACAAATGGTGATACCTTAAAATGTATACCACACTGTCCATTTTAGGACATGTTAATCACTTACATCTCGTGCCTCAGTTCTCTATCCTCATTCTGCACCCTCGTGCCCTCACTACTCTTTCTGAGCTTTTCATACTTTTCTGATCAATCTTCATTCCTCATTATTATCCATCACTCCTCAATGCACAGTTTTAAGTATTCCACTGTATACCACTCCACTGTTTGCTACTTCACTCTACACCACTCCACTCTATGCTATTCCACTGTATGCCTCTCTAATATATGCCACTCCACTGCATGGTATTCCATTCTACCCCATTCTGCTGTGTGCCAGACCAGTCTACGCCACTTCACTGTACACCTGTGATGTACTTTAAATCTTAAATTTACCCCAACCTCCCTTTACCTCTACCCACCCTTAAACTTTAAAATCACCCTTACCTCCCTTTAGCCCTCTTACCTGCATGGTAAAGTACTATGTGGTAAAGGTAGAAATACTTGCCTGTGTGGTTCTTACCTGCATGTAATGGATGCGTGGTAAAGGATGTTTCCTTCTTTTGTATTTGGATAATTGTTGTATTCATTCATTTTAGTCCATATCAGATACCTTCAGAGTATGTGACATTAATTTCAATATCTAATATTAATTTTAAAGCAAATCAGCATAACTTCAGGTCATGCTATTTTTATTTAAACATGAGTCATATTCATTTAAGCACGGCTCCTGTTCATTTCAATATGTGCTTTATTCATTGCAATGCCTGCCACATTTATCTTACATAGTTTCATATTCATTTCAAAGCTTTTTGGGGGCCATATTATTTCAGCCGGTTTCATACTCATTTAAAAGTGGTTCATATTAATTTTAACATGTGTCATACTCCTTTCAATGATTGTCATAGTCTCATTACCACTTAACATATTCATTTTAGCATTGGTCAAATACATTTCAACATGTTATAATTATTTCAGTACATGTCATATTGAATTCAATGTATATCATATTAATTTCAGAGCATGCCATATTCATTTTAACAAGTCTCATTGTAATTTTAGCATCTGTCATATGCAACTTAACGCATGTTGAATTAATTTAATTGGGTCTCAGATTCATATCAATGCATTTCATATTCAGCTTAGCATGTGTCATATTCCTTTTGACGGATGTTGCATTCATATTAAAACCTCCTATATTATTTGTAGACAAAGTCACATCCATTTCAACACATCTAATATTAATTCCTTTGTGCATCATACGACTTTCAAAGCAAGGCATATTCCTTTTGAGAAATATCACGCCCATTTTAATGTTACTCATATTCATTTTACTTTCAAGCAATTGGACTTCATCTTTATTACATTTGGCGACAAAGGTGACCTGGATTGAAGTACCTTAACATCAGGATGAAAGTAGATTCCTGTTTTCACTTTGGCACATCTACTTCATATGGCTTCCTCGTTTTTCATTTAATGGATTGAAAACTGAAGGCTACCACGGTGGTGAACCTCTCCTGACAACCATTTCATCGTATTCCTTGGCCCTCTGTAAGAAAATAAACGTATTTTATGTCTTCTTAAAATCCTCTACTTCAATGCTAAACTGCTCCATGTACTTTTAAATTCAACACTCTAAACGCATGCCGTCTGCCGTGCATTCTTTTGTTGAAACGCGCGTGTTACCTCGTCTAAATTCTAATCTAACTCGCGCTTTGAAATTTACACGCGCTGTAGAGTTTATTTCTACTTTGTGTAGACATCTAAACAAACACGCGCTTTGAATTCTCAGAAAGTAAAGCGTGTTAAGTAAACAATCATTTCCTGGCAGCTCCGCTTTTATTGATTTTCATTTCTAACGCTGTCTCCAAATATTCTAACAACGCGTTAGCGCGTCCAAGTGGCTGGATCTAATTTTTAACCAACGTGCACTGCAAGACAAACTTTAACTATCGCATCAGTGCATTTTCCATAAAACATTTGGAAAAACTGTCAATAATATATAAATACATAAAACATTCTTCAGACCTGAACTTTGTTGTGGAAGTCACAGGAGCACAGTGTAAAGGACCCATAATAGCAACAAGGGCAACCATCCCTTGAAAACGAACCAAAAACTTTGCATTTACATAAAGACTACAAAACTATACAAATAAAAAAAAAAAAGGAAAAAAAATCTTTTTTTTTTATATAACAAATTTTTCTTTTATGTGCACAGATTTTAAAACGTAATCAAAAATGCAGAATATTTAACCACCACCTTTTTTTCTAACGGTGCCAGGAGAACCGCCTATTAAGTGGTCCAAATGGAAGAAAACATTCCTTCATTACTCAAGAGTATGTGGAACGAATTTATCGAACAAAAGGGAGACAGCCCTCCTTATGCATTGTTTGGGATGTGAGGGTCAGGACATTTTTTAAACTCTTCCTGATACAGGTGATGAGGGAACTGATTCAAATTAATTTGAATTATGTTTAAAGAAATTAGATCTGCATTTTCTCCCAAAAGTCAGTACAATTTTAGAAAGATACCATTTTGGGATGAGAGAGCAAAAACCAGGTGAAACGATTGAGGAATATGAAATGGCGTTAAGAAAACTAGCTTCCACGTGCAAGTTTGGAGTGACCATTGAGGAGCGTATCTGGGACCAGTTCATGTTAAGGTGCTCAAGTGATAAGGTGAGAGAAGAACTATGGAGCAAAGATGATCCACCTCTGCATGAAGTTGTTGCTTTGGCTAAAAAAGTGGGACACACTTTGGCTTGTGTGAAGGAATTAGAAAAGAGGATAAATCTATCAATCAATAAAATTACAATGAAAAAATAGAATCCTAAAAAGGAAGGAGATTGTGAGAAAAGTGAAGACAAAACTCAACAAGAGCAGTGGTCTAAATACAAGGACATGAAATGTTACCGGTGTGGCAATATAGGTCATTATGCATCTTATAAGAAATGTCCAGCCATCAAAATGATTTGTAGGATATGCAACAAAAAGGGACACTTCGACAAATGTTGTAGGTCTTCTAAAAGCCAAATGTCGGTCAAAATGGTGGAGGATTGCATCCTGTCAGTTTCTACTTCCACTCAGAATTTTTTTTATCCAAAGGATATCATTAAAATTCTGGGTGTATCTAGTGAAGTGTTATTTGACTCAGGAGTCTGGTTAACCCTGTTGTCAAGTGACGTTTTTGATGAACAATTTAGTCATAAAGTACAGTTAAAAGAACCTGATGTTGTTCCTGGTGCCTATGGCGGAATGAGTATTGACTTAAGAGGGTACTTTGAGTCAGAGATAACATTCAAAACTAACACCATTGTTGGAAAGATCTATGTTCCTGTCAAAGGAGATAGTGTTTTGAGCTGGCCACATCAAAGAGACTTAAAAGTTATTTTGGATCCAAATTCGTCTACTCCAGTCATGTTGAAAGATGATTTAGTTAAGAGCCTTCAGAATGTCTGGACAGTTACAACAAATGATTCCGACCTCCCTGAATTTATAAAAGAATATGGTGAAGTATTCAGGGACAAACGTGGTTGTTTAAAACATTATGTTCATCGGATTAGAGTAAAAAGAGGATCAATACCCGTGTTGGCAAAAGTAAGACAGATTCCTGTCTCAATGAAAAATGATGTCTAGCAAGAAATAAAGAGGTTGTGTAATGAGGAAATTATTGAGCCGGTTGAAGCCTCTGAATGGGTTTCTCCGATCGTAGGGGATCGCAAACAGACAGGAGAAATCAGATTATGTGTGGATCTGAGGAATCTGAATAACTGTGTGGTCAGCGACCAGTTTCCGTTACCAAATATAACGGAGATGGTCACATTATTGCACGGATCAAAGTTTTATCAGCAAGTTGGATTTGACGTCAGCTTACCATCAGGTCAAATTACATGAAGACTCGAGAGACTTTACAACCTTCATCACACCCTTTGGTACCTACAGATTTAAAAGAATGCCGTTTGGCCTCGTATCTGCAGCAGCGGTGTTTCAGCGTGTCATGCACAATTTGTTTGGGTCAGAGCCAGGAGTTAAGTTTTTCCAAGAGGAGATTTTGATACATGGTCAAACGGAAGATGAGCATGAGTTGAGAGTCTGGAGAGTTCTCACTATATTGAGGGAACATGGTCTGACTTTGTAACTTAAATAATGTTCTTTTTGCAGAACAGAGATCGACTATTTGGGCCACAAAATATCATTGTGTGGTGTGCATCCAAAAAAGGAACTGGTGGAAAATATTCTGAAGCTGAGAGATCCAGAAAAGAAAGAAGAACTTTTGTCTTTTCTTGGGATGGTAGAGTTTCATGCCAAGTTTTTACCAAATTTGGCATCTAAAACTTTGCACATGCGTAACTTACTGAAGAAGGGGTGTGAATATGTGTGGAGTGATGCTTGCAAGGAAGAATTTGAAAATCTCAAGAGAGAATTATCAAGTGCTGACTGTTTGAAATCTTTTGATCCAGGAAGAGACAGTGTTGTAATGACTGATGCTAGCATGAAAGGTCTTGGTGCTGTCCTGTTGCAGGAAACAGAGGAGGGAGTGCTAGAACCCATCGTGTATTGTTCAAGAACATTACGAGGAGCAGAAATTAACTACTCTACAATTGAGAAGGAAGCTTTGAGTGTTCATTGGGCAATTAACAAACTAAAAAAAATTCTGTGGGGAAAGAAGTTTTGAATTTTCACTGATCATAAACCTCTAGTAGAAGTGTTCACGAGAAAGGGCCTTGACACTATTTCCAGCAGGATTCGTAGGTGGGCAGTTAGTTTGCAAGAATTTGCTTTCAAGGTACATTATGTTCCAGGTTCGACTAACAGGATAGCGGATTGTTTATCAAGGCTCAGTACAGAAACAGAAGAGTGTGAGGGAAAAGTTATGGAGGGTGTAGTGAGTGTATGTAGTATAACTGATGGTATTGTTGGACGTGAAGAATGGGTTAAAGCAGTTGGAGAGAATTCCATTTTACAAAGTGTGTGTTGTAGCCTAAGTGAGTTTTGGAACAAGAATGTAAAGTGTAAGAGGGAATTGGAAAATAAAAGAGGAACTTTCAGTGGAAGATGGTGTTCTGTTGCGTGGGTCAAGATTAGTGGTTCCAACAAGTTTGAGGGAGAAAATAATGAAGCTGGGACTTGAAGGACACCAAGGAATGAGTAAAAACGAAAGCAAGAATTCGTCTCAATTATTGGTGGCCAGGGATGGACATTATGATTGAGAGGAAAATCGGAGAGTGCATTGATTGTTGCAACAGTGACAAGATATATAAAGTCAGGGTACCACCTATGGGCATTCAGGAAGTCTCACAGAAACCGTGGGATGTTATAGCAGTTGATGTTGTTGGACCCATTCATACGAAAGGTGGATGTAGTTATATTCTAGTAGTGATAGATCAATTCTCCAGGTGGGCTGAATTGTGTGTCAGCTGTAGTTTGGAGACCCGGAAAATTTTAGATTTCTTGAGTGAGATCTTTGGACGTGAAGGATTTCCGAACGCCATTGTGACTGATAATGGTCCCCAATTTGTGTCAAGAGAAATGGAGAATTATCTTAAGGAGAAGGGAATTCAGCACAAGAAGTGTTCTTCATATCATCCTCAAGGAAATGGGACAGTTGAAAGGTTTAACAAATGTGTGAAGGAGTGCATACAGTTAGAGGTTGCAGCAAATAGGAATTGGAAGGACAGTCTAAAAACGTTTTTACAAGCGTATAGGGTCACTCCCCATACTACCACAGGTAAAGTTCCTTTTCAATTGTTTAGAGGACGAAAGGCCAATACGTTATTAGCACCTGGATGGGTGAGTTGGGGAAAGAATGATGGTGTAACTTGGAGTGACAAGAGGGAGAAAGAAGAACAGGAAAAGAAATGTGTTCAAAAGAGAAAAGGATACTTTGATGTATCCACTGCTTGATCAGGATTAAAAGCTGTGACCGGGCCCCAGGTCAGAGCTCTAGGGTGAATCCCTTCAGCCCTTGGCTCCATTCTCCACCCACCAAGACTCAAAGTGCTCTGGAAGGGAAACTCGTAGCCATGGTATAGTTTCCTCTGCATGGCTGGGTTAAGATGCTCCGTCTGGACCCCAGTCAGGAGCTCCAGGTGGCCCTGGGATGGAAGTTTACTGCTCTGGGCTCCCTTCTCCAGCCCACTATGACAATTAACATCCAGGATAAATTCCTGCAGGCCTGGGGAGATCTCCCCTGCTTGGCCCAGTTAAGAAGCCCCAAACAAGCCCTGGGTCAGAACTGCAGCAGTCACTGTGAGGAAGTCTCCAGCCCTGGGCTCCATTCTCTGTCCTGTCTCAAAGTGCCCAGGATGGGGTCCTGCAAGCACCACATGTTCTGGTCCACCTGGCTGGGTGAAGAAGCTCTGACTAGACCCCTTGTCAGAGCTATAGCTGAACCTGTGATGGAAGCCTAATGCCTTGGGCTCCAATCTCCAGCTTGCTTTTTCACTTAGATTCTTGGATGGGGCCCTGCAGGCCTGGGGAGGTCTCCCATGCATGACTGGCTTGAAAAGCTCTGACCGGGTCTTGTGTCAGAGCTCCAGCTGGCCTGGAGGGGAAGCCCTTGGCTCTGGGTACTGTTCTTCGGCCTGCACTTTCTCAAAGTGCCCAGGACGGGGTCACACAGGCCTCGGAAAGTCTCCAGCTTAGTCGGTTTAAGAGGCTCTGACGGGACCCTGGGTCAGAGCTCTGGCTCACCCTGTGATGAAAGCCAGACCCTGGGCTCAGTTCTCTGGGCTGCTCTGTCATGTGGAGCTGAGGATGGGGTTGAACAGGACTGGGGAGGTCTCCCTTGCTTGGCTGGGTTAAGATAAGAAGTTCTAGCTAGGCTACAGGTGAAAAAATCCCACTAGTGCTAGAATGGAAGCACCCGGCCCTGGGCTTTAACCTCTGTCCCAGCATGTTTCCAAGTGCCAGGAATGAGGTCCAGCTGTGCCGGGGAGATCTCCCTTGCTTGGACAGGATAAGAAGCTCCAACCAGGCCCCAGAGCAGAGCTCCAGTTAGTTTAGGAGCGAAAATTCCAAATCATGGGCTCTGTTGTCCAGCTGCCATGTGTGAAAATGCCCAGGACAGGGTCCTGTAGGCCTGGTGAGATCTCCCCAGGTTAGTATGGTTAAGAAGTTCCAGCAGGCCCTGGGGTTGACGTCTCCAGCCCTGGGTTCTGTTCTCAGGCCTGCCTTGTCTCAAAGTGCTTGGGACACGGTCCCGCAGGCAAAGGGAGGTCTCTCAAGCTTTGCTTGATAAGAAGCTCTGGCTGGGTCCCAGGAGAGAAGTCCAGCTTGACCTGGGGTGGAATTCCCATGTTCTTTGGCCCACCATGTCCCAAAGTTCCTGGGACAGGGTCCTGCAGGGCCTGGGAGCTCTCCCCAGTTGGTCCTGTTTTGGAAGTCCCAGGCCTGGGCTCTGTTCTAACACTGGCATTGCTACTTACAGCCCAGGATGGGGTCTAGCGGGTTAAGAGAGGTCTCCCTTGCTTGGTCAGGGTAAGAAGTTCTGACTGGGCTCCAGGTCAGAGCTCCAGCTGGCCCTGGGGTGTAAGTGCCCAGCTCTTGGCTCCGTTCTCCACCTCTCTGTGTTTCAAAGTGCCTAGTACAGAGTGTGCAGACATAGGAAGGTCTCCCCAGCTTGGGCAGGTTAAGAAGCTATGAGTGGGCCCCGGGTCAGTGCTCCAGCTGGTCCTGAGGTGGAAGTCCCTCACCCAGGGCTCTGTTCTCTACCAGGCATGTTTCCAAGTGTCTGTTTTGAGACCCTGCAGGTCCAGAGAGGTCTCCCAAGCTTGGCCGGGTTAAGAAGCTTTGACTGGGCCACATGAGAGAACTCTGGCTTAACCTGAGGTAGAAGTCTCCACCCTTGGGTTCTATTCCCCAGTTTGCCATATGTCAAAGTGTCTGGAACAGGGCCCTGCAGGCTTAGGAAGTCTTCCCAGCTTATCCTGGTTAATAATCTCTGACCAGGTGCTAGGTGATAGCTCTGACTAGCTATGAATAGAATATTTCATCTCTGTTTTCTGGCCCGCTGTGTCTCAAAGTGCCTGGGGCCGAGTCCTGCATATCCAGGGAGGCTTTTCCTGGCAGCCAAGGGTAAGAAGATCTAACTGGGCCCCTGTTCAGAGTATCACGATGCCCCCCTCAGCCCCTTACCTGAGGCCTAACTCTAGCTCCAAGAAACCGGTCCACAGAGTCTCTGGCCCTTGCAAGGGGAATCTTTGGCACAGAACACAGTGCAACCAGATGGCTCTTCTTCAAATCCCTCATCTAGTCGCTACAGGTCTGGACATTTGTTGTGCCATAGGACTGCATTCTTCACCCAGATGGCCCTGCAGCCCCAGAAGTCCCAGTGAGGGCTCATTTGACTCTCTGAGCCAAGCTAGGTTTCCAAGAGATTGCATGCGTTTTCTCCCATGGTTTCCTCTGTCACTCTGTCTGCACAGATTACAAGCAAGGCAGGTGACCTTCCTCAATATTATTAGGGACAAGGTTCTAGGGACCCCATTGTCATCTGGTCATTCTCCCCAGGCTCTGCAAGGGCCTGGGCTATCTGCCCGGAGCCCCTAGGGGCCTGGGACCCCACCTGCCCTCCACCCCTGCCCAATGGGCCTTTCCTCCAAGGAAGCATTCCTGGAGAGCAGGCAAGGACCTGAAGCTAACATCCCAGTGTAGGGCAACAAGCTCTGGTCTGTTTAGTGATGGTCTACTTGGCCAACCTCTGCTATTCCAAGTAAAGAGCTTCCACTCGGCCTGGAACTGTCGAACTCAAGGGTCTGCCCTTCATGGAGGCTACCCAGTAGAGGAAAAGCCAAGCATCCTCGCATATTGTGTCCCCTCAGTGGTGTGACCAAAATAGATGAGGTCAGTTGGTGCTAGTCCCAGATGCCGCCTGGTGGTGGAGGCCCGTGTCCAGAATTCCCAGGCCAGCTCCCCTGTGTCTCACTCATATTGTACCAACCCACGGCTCTCCCTTCAGTCGTTGTGGATCAGGCTAGACCAACCAATGCTCATGTGACTGCCCTGTCCTACCAGCACCCATGAAAGCACGCAGGGGCTCGTACAGCAGACTACTGAGGGATACAAACATTGGTATGGAAATGGCACACAGCTCCTCCTCCTGTCCTGTACATGTGGCTACCTGGTTGATTCTGCAAGCAGCATATGCTTGTGTCAAAGATTATGCCATTCATGTGCAAGTACACACAGTTGGTGCAGTGAAACTGCAAATGGGGCATTAAATCAGTTATGATTCCTTTGATTGCTCCATCGGTTACTTGGATAAATGTGGCCAATTTGATGCTAATACATTCTGCTGAGTGCTGACCTCGTGGGATGTGTGCATTTATCAGGCCAAGACTAAAACAAGCACACCCAACTACTGTTGTGACATTAGATAACCTGGGCTGATTGCACATCCCCTGATGGTGACAATACAGATCTGCAATGCTTGCCTGGTCAACTTTCAATGGAACTTTCTGCACCTACCATGGTGATCACGGGTAATTAGATTCTGGACAGGGTGAGAAATGGCTACCGGAATCCAATGAAGGCAACAGGCAAGAAAATTACCCATTTGGGGAGGTATTTACAAAACATATCAATACAGGACTCTCTTGAGGCCATCCAATTAGAATAAGGGCACTTTAAATCCTTTAACAAAGATCCATTGTAGGGCAGATCTGCTGCCAGCAACCATGGTAATTCTTCTTCCAGTAGGGATTGTTGAATTTGCTGCAGTTAAAAAGCTTGTAACTGGATCATTTTAGGATTGAGTTGGCACTCTGCTACAAGTGATCTACCACCTGTTCTAGCATCTGCATCTCGCGGCCCACCGTAATGCTCCTGGCTGAGGCTCCTGGGACTATGAAGCATTTACTTTGAAAAGATTTGAGTGTCCAAAGCAGACAAGTTACCTTAATGCTTCAGCTAAGAATAATGGAATAGGACTCCACATCTATTTTGGTTTCTTTTGATTGGTTTTGGTGCCATGATTAAGAATAATAACCAGGGTATCCATATCGTGCCACTAGATGTAAAATTATTGGACCCACGCAAGATGAATAAAAGAGAACACAATTGACAATAATGCTTTCCTCAATCAAGAATGAAAGTTAGTGGGTCAATGACGATCAGATACTGTTGTAGCTACAACCGTAAATGGTGCTGACTAGTTATCTGGTGGTGGTATTTCCATGACCTACCAAGCAGGTTCCAGGAAACCAAAGATTTTGGATTCCAAGGAGAGCATGGTTACAAACTAAAACTTAAATGAGTTGACAGAAGGGCATCACCAGGACAGGAGCTGCGGCTTAATTTGACTAAGTTTCACCCAGCTAGGACACAGAAATAATTGACTGATTGATAGCTCTTTCTTGATTTTGTAGTTGGTGCTTGGCCGTTCTTAGCTGGTGGAATGGTTTGTTTGGTTAGTTCTGGTAACTAATGAAACTCATCCGTGCTAACTTTTACTCGACCCGCAGTGGTTGGTGTTCACCTTCTTAGTGAGACAAGTGGTGTTGAGCAAGAGAACATCGAGCAATTTCAGGTCTCTAAGGCACTTAGGTGTTCAGGGCACAATTGACATTACATTGCATGGGTCTGAGTGTGTGTACCCTTTGCTGACAGGTGGCAGTCAACCGCTGAACACACTGCATGACAAGGTGTGGGGATTGTAATTATTTCCAATGAATGAGGAATTCCCAATAAGTGTAGGTCATGAGCTCATATTAAGCCCCTGCCCTTTTACACACCGCCAGTTGCTACTACTAATTGGATGGTTTAGTGAGGTCCTTGGATTGGGCCCGCTGGGGTCAGCAACGGTCCCGGAGAAGCACCAAGAAGATGATCAAACTTGACTAGAGGAAGTAAAAGTTGCAACAAGGTTTCATAGGTGAACATGTGGAACGATCATTAATGGCAGAGTGGCCCAAGTGAATGACCGGGCCAGCCCAAACACTCAGTTGATTCCCAAATGGAACCAAGCCACATGGCCTGGCTCTCTTCTTGCATGCGTCTGGCAGAGCAGGCCATGACTGCTGAGTGCTTGGGTGAGGACTGAGTGCGGGGTAGGCTCCTCCACCTCAAGAAGACCCAACTGACACACAAGGACTGGTAGGGGCATGAGACAAGAGAAAGACCTCCCAAGATGGAACCCACGCTCACCTAGCATGAACCCAGGGGAAACCAAACTGCAGTGCAGGGTTTAAGCCCTTCTATGCCTGACCCCATTTCTCCTGGGTTTTGAGTGAGTGAGGAATGTCCTGTCTCATGTGGCAGGGCAGCCTGGTTAAGAAGGAGATGGAGCCATGAGGGAACCAAGGCTCTTCTCAGCAGACATGTTGTGACCCTCAAATCCAGTAGGAACTGCTTCATGGAACAGGAAGGAAAGCCACACATGGCTGTTTGGGTTTACATGCTTGTACCCCGAGCAGAAAGTGGGTAAAATGGTCATACAGAAAGGGACAATTCAGCTTGTATTGCCAGACCATGTCAAGGCTGAACATTAGGATAACCCCAGATATGTTTCAACCTTGTGAGTGAAATCCACTTTGAGTCCGTAAGGCACAATGAGCTCTGAGACCCATGTCTAGGCAAAACCCATGCCAATTAAGGCAAATCACAGAGAAAAACAAAAAGTGATGAGTGGGATGGTTGTTCACGTTTTGGAATCAGACAGTGAACAAAACATTATAAAATAGAATACAGTCTGAAATAATTACCCATGGTTTAGATCTATTCAAGTTGTGTATCCATCACTTTTTGTTCTCAGTAAAGCACACTCATACGAGCCAACTTTTTAAAAAACCTCAACGTGTGAGAGTAGATGTTTAGATGTAGCAGAGTCTGGGAATTGGGGGAACGAGGTTGGAGCTCATTACTCTCACCAGCTATAAAAAGGTTTCTGGGGGACATGGAGAGAACCTGGGTCTTTGTGACATGTACTGCATGAGAGCCACTGTTCCCCTAGAAAAAAGAAAAGCAAACAACGGTGAATGGTATTGGAGGCAGTTTTTCATTGCTTCTTCTCTCCAAAGACCGATGTTTCATAATTATGGAAGTTTTTCATGCTGGGTAGAATATTTATTTTCTGATAATCCTTTTTCTTTAAGGAAAGAAATAAAAAACAACGTGATGTACATTACTAGCCAATTTCAATCAATCAATGAATGGATGTTGCAATATAAAAAAATAGAGATAGCAATCACTATTGAATTATGTTCATTTTGTATTAGACTGTGAACAACATGTTACAAATGTAAGAAGGTTATATGTTGAAACAATGAGTGCTTCAACCACCCATGTCTGAACAACGAGGTCGGAACAACGACCTCGTTGTTATCACTAATGCCTTTACCAAGAATGCCTTAACAAAAATTTTTCGTTGTAAAGGCATTCCTGGTAAAGGCATTAGTGATCAGCATGCATGGTTCCAGCATGCGTCCCCCCTGGCCTCCCACCCCTAAAAATTACCGTGACCCCCCCATCCCCACAACCACCGCAACCCCCCACCCCCAAAATTACCACAACCCCAACCCCCCTCCCCTAAAACCTAAAACACCCCAACCCCCAACCCACCCCTAAAACCTAAACCCTGACCCCCCCACCCCACCCCTAAACCCTAATCACCCCGAGCCCCACCCCAAAAAACTAAAAATACCCCAAGCCCCCAACCCCTCCCCTAAAACCTAAAGCACCCCAACCCACCCCTAAAACCTAAACCCTGACCTCCCCTCCCCTGCCCCTAAACTCTAATCACTCGAGCCCCCCACCGCCAAAAACTAAAAATACCCCGAGTCCCCACCCCACCCACCAAAAAACAGCCCCAGTCCCAGCCCAACTTACCTCCTCCTTGATCGCGTCAACTCCCTTCTTCTGTGCCTTAACCACGCATGTACGTGGTTCACACATGCATGGTTAAGGCCCTAAAACAAGGAAGTCGTGGAAAACAAAAGCGTTGTTTCATTATCGTTTTCCACGACTTCGTGGTTCACGACTCGTTGTTCCAGATGTTTCCCATGTAAGAACTTAACAACACTTATGTTTCTAATCAATATAATGTACCAGTAATTGTACTTACATTATGTTTCCTTTGTATTCGAAATATGATATGTAATACGTACACAAAACAAGGGAGCCATGGGGACAATGAAGTTGGGAAAATATTTGCAAACTGCATTTCGTTGCTATGAGCATGGAGTCTACACAGTGCCTTGGTTAACTATGCCACAGTTAGGGAAAAAGTTAAAATGAAGTCTACTATGGGTGGCACAGTGTTGGGTTAAAAATTGTGTGATTTGTCAGGTGCAAGATACATCGCTTATTCTGTCTTTTGCTTACAAAAATGGGACATAGCATGCATATTTTGATGCTTTCTTCAACAATATCTGCCGGTCATTGATGGGCATTTTTCCTTAGGGAAATTTCAACAGGTTTGAAATATGGTTTTCACTGTTGCGATTTGATAACAGCCTCTCAAACCTTTTTGGTATAGTATTCTCAATGTATTATAAACATATTTTTTGATCATCTGGTGTGCTTGACCATTCAAATAGTGGAATGTAGTATGTTTAAGGAACTCTTTTGACCCTGAATTTCCACTAGAATCTAGTGTGAAAATTCCCAATTCTCTTTTCACAATTGTTCCTGCAAAGGTAAACTTTTTTGAGTTCTCAAAATACCAATATTATGTTTCCATTTCAAATACACTATTGTCTTTTCTTACATTGTGAGCAGAGCCTGTGTTTCCTCTACCTTGTTTATTTTTTCTAACCTGTATATTGTGTTGACCAATTAGGTAGGCCCAAGCAGCATTATAAAATGTCCCATGTGACTTTGTGTTTTCCAGCAAATCTTGAGGACTGATCTCAAATCTAAGTTATTTTCTATATTGTCCAGTCATAGGATTCTTGGATAGGATCAAGGGCTGACATTGAAGGATATGAGGATCACATTTCAAGATAACACCTTGTCTTATCCCTCAGAATTTCAAACAGTATAAGTAATGATCAAATCATTGCATTGTTACCAAAAGTAGACAAAATAACCCCTTAACAATGAACCTAAAACATGACTGGATAATACTTTTTTAAAGCTACACATCCCAAGCATTTATTTATTAACACTGTAAAAGTTCTCAAACAAAGCAAGCCAGCAGATAACAAAACCTGTGAATATTCACTGGCTCTCTCTGCTCATTGCTGGCTTTAATCTTAGCTCCAGGATTATTCCTTCATCAATCTCTTACTTTCACCCTAGAAATCAAGAACCTTTATTTAGCAACTTGATTCTCATTACTTGGTTTGGACAATAATAATTGCTTACAACAAAAAACCCACAAATCAGCCTTGATTATCAGGTGCATCTCCAAGCCAAATGTATTAACAGGACTTATTGATAGTCTCCTATTTAGAACGACTGTCAGCGCATCTTTGAACTTATTACAGTATGCCTTCAGTTTGTTGCATGTAGGAAGTACATGGCTGAGTGACATATGTGGAGCAGCTTTTTAGAGAGCATTTCACGTTCCCAATAATAGGAGTCATCTCTGATGGTGTAAAATATAAGAAATGGAAAATAGGAAAGCTATTTTAAATTTTTTGTTACATATTTGTAATTTCTTCATCCCAAAGCATGCAGTCTGGATATTCCAGATTCAGCAGAGCTTTGTAATAAGCTCTCTACATTTGTTGAAGAGAAGTTTTTGAATATCCAGACAGGCTTCATATGTCAGACTACTAGTCTTGCATGTACGTGACAGGTAGTACCAGATTTCTCCGTATTGTAGCTCTTTACATAAGTTTGAGCCTACCTAAATGAAGCACACTAGACAGGCCTTACAACTCACCAGTTGGGCTCTCAGAGTGATTCTAGCCCACTTATTCTTCAAGCTAAAGCTATGGAGATGTCTGTGCCTATCGTCAATTTGTTATTTAATAATTCTTTAGAGTCTGTTGTGGTACCAAAAGAAGGCCAACCTAAGAAATCCATCTCCAATCCTTCAGTCCTGTCCAACTTTAGAGCCATCTTTTTATTACCAGCAGCCTCTAAAATGTTGTAAAGACTAGTAAGTATTTGACTGCTTGCATACCTGGAGGACAAGACGTTACCTCATCCCACCCAATTGAGATTTCACACTCCTGCCATAATATTAAAATTGCTCTTCTAGAAATTTCAGTGGCAATCACGATTGCACATGATGCACAGGATGAAGGTAAGAATACTGCCCTGATTCTCTTGGATCAATCAGCAGCATTCAATACAGTATCCTACCCAATTCTTCTACAGCGATTAGCTGAGGTGGGTGTTGGAGGTGCTGATTTGGGCTGGGGAAAATAATTTCTAGAAAGGATAGGACAGTTTGCTTTGCTTGCACCTTTCTTCTCTATAAGCCAACATTTAGCTTATGGAGTGCTACAGGGCTTCTCTTAACCCCTAGGGTGCCTTGGACGAGGTGATCTCGTCCGAGGCACTGGTTCCCAGGTGCCTTGGACGAGATCACCTCGTCCTGCACCCGGGAACTGGGGGGAGTGCTAGCGCTCCCCCCATATACTCCCCATCCACCCCTCCAAGGCAGGGATGGAAGGGGAAGCCCTTCCCCTTCCACCCCCGACCCCCCTCACCCCAGTGATGTCAGTGCGCATCGCGCTGACAATCATAGAGGGCCTCCTCCCATCACGCTGGAAGCTCAGTTTCCAGCACGATCGAAAGAGAAATGCAAAGCATTTCTCTTTCGATTACGTGGGGGGGCCCAGAGAGGCTTCAAAGGGAAGGGAAGGAATTTTTTTCTCTTTGAAGTCTCTCTGAGCGTTTCAAAAGCCGGATTGCAAAGCAATCCGGCTTTAGAAACGCCCACTAGACACCAGGGATTTTCTTTGTTTTTTAAAATTGGCATAAGGGAGCGACGCCTTGGGCAAGGGTCGCTCCCAGGGGGGGCATTTTTTGGAAGGCCTTTTCTGCCCCCCCGGGGGCAGAAACCTCTAGGCACCAGGGATGTTTTTTTTGTTTTGTTTTTTTGGAGGTGGGGAGCGACCCCTTAGTCAAGGGTCGCTCCCCTAGGGGGCAAATTATATTTAGGCCATTTCTGCCCCCCTTGGGGGCAGATCAGCCTATTTTGATTAGGCCAATCTGCCCCCAAGGGGGGCAGACACCATTATGCACCGGGCATTTTTTTTTGTTTTGTTTTGTTTTACAAATGGGGAGCGACCCCTTGGACAATTTCCTCCCCCCCCCCCCCCCCCCCCGGGGCCGGCTGAGCTAGAGGCCAAAATCCACAGGTAGGGACTTTGCAAAAAACACCTCTGTTTTCTGTGAGAAAATGTGATGTGTCCACGTTGTGTTTTGGGCCATTTCCTTTCGTGGGCGCTAGGCCTACCCACAGAAGTGAGGTACCATTTTTATCGGGAGACTTGGGGGAACGCTGGGTGGAAGGAAATTTGTGGTTCCTCTCAGATTCCATAACTTTCTGTCACCGAAATGATAGGAAACAGTGTTTTTTGGGCCAAATTTTGAGGTTTGCAAAGGATTCTGGGTAACAGAACCTGGTCAGAGCCCCACAAGTCACCCCATCCTGGATTCCCCTAGGTGTCTAGTTTTGAAAAATGCTATGGTTTGCTAGGTTTCCCCAGGTGCCGGCTGAGCTAGAGGCCAAAATCCACAGGTAGGCACTGTTTTCTGTGAAAAAATGTGATGTGTCCACGTTGTGTTTTGGGCCATTTCCTTTAGTTGGCGCTAGGCCTACCCACACAAGTGAGGTATCATTTTTATCGGGAGACTTGGAGGAACGCTGGGTGGAAGGAAATTTGTGGCTCCTCTCAGATTCCAGAACTTTCTGTCACCGAAATATGAGGAAAATGTGTTTTTTAGCCAGATTTTGAGGTTTGCAAAGGATTCTGGGTAACAGAACCTGGTCAGAGCCCCACAAGTCTCCCCATCTTGGATTCCCCTAGGTCTCTAGTTTTCAAAAATGCACAGGTTTGGTAGGTTTCCCTAGGTGCCGGCTGAGCTAGAGGCCAAAATCTACAGGTAGGCACTTTGCAAAAAACACCTATGTTTTCTGTCAAAAAATGTGATGTGTCCACGTTGTGTTTTGGGGCATTTCCTGTCACGGGCGTTAGGCCTACCCACACAAGTGAGGTATCATTTTTATCGGGAGACTTGGGGGAACGCTGGGTGAAAGGAAATGTGTGACTCCTCTCAGATTCCAGAACTTTCTGTCACTGAAATGTGAGGAAAACATGTTTTTTTAGCCACATATTGAGGTTTGCAAAGGATTCTGGGTAAAAGAACCTGGTCAGAGCCCCACCAGTCACCCCTTCTTGGATTCCCCTACGTCTCTAGTTTTCAAAAATGCACAGGTTTGGTAGGTTTCCCTATTTGCCGGCTGAGCTAAAGGCCAAAATCTACAGGTAGGCACTTTGCAAAAAACATCACCGTTTTCTGTGAAAAAATGTGATGTGTCCACGTTGTGTTTTGGGGCATTTCTTCCTTCCAAAGATAAGAGAGTGTGTAAAAAAGACGTCTATTTGAGCAATGCCCTGTAATTCACATGCTAGTATGGTCACCCCGGAATTCAGAGATGTGCAAATAACCACTGCTCATCAACAACTTATCTTGTGCCCATTTTGGAAATACAAAGGTTTTTTTGCTAGCTATTTTTCACTCTTTATATTTCAGCAAATGAATTGCTGTATACCCGGTATAGAATGAAAACGCACTGCAGGGTGCAGCTCATTTATTGGCTCTGGGTACCTAGGGTTCTTGATGAACCTACAAGCCCTATATATCCCCACAACCAGAAGAGTCCAACAGACGTAACGGTATATTGCTTTAAAAGATCTGACATTGCAGGAAAAAGTTACAGAGTAAAACGTAGAGAAAAATTGCTGTTTTTTTCACCTCAATTTCAATATTTTTCTTTTTCAGTTGTTATTTTCTGTAGAAAACCCTTGTAGGATCTACACAAATTACCCCTTGCTAAATTCAGAATTTTGTCTACTTTTCAGAAATGTTTAGGTTTCTGGGATCCAGCATTGGTTTCACATCCATTTCTGTCACTGACTGGAAGGAGGCTGAAAGCACCAAAATGGGGTATGTCCCAGTAAAATGCCAAATTTGTGTGAAAAATTGGGTTTTCTGATTCAAGTCTGCCTGTTCCTGAAAGCTGGGAAGCTGGTGATTTAGCACCGCAAACCCTTTGTTGATGCCATTTTCAGGGAAAAAATCACAAGCCTTCTTCTGCAGCCACTTTTTCCCATTTTTTTGAAAAAAATGAAATTTTCACTGTATTTTGGCTAATTTCTTGGCCTCCTTCAGGGGAACCCACAAAGTCCGGGTACCTCTAGAATCCCTAGGATGTTGGAAAAAAAGGACGCAAATTTGGCTTGGCTAGCTTATGTGGACAAAAAGTTATGAGGGCCTAAGTGCGAACTGCCCTAAATAGCCAAAAAAAGGCCTGGCACAGGAGGGGGAAAAGGCCTGGCAGCGAAGGGTTAAAGCTCTACTTATGAACACGGCCCCCTTAACCCTTTTGACAGAATCTCATGTATAGGGGTATACCTTACTCACTAAGATTGGGGGGAGCTTTAGATTTCCCAACAATCACTTTCAAATATTTTTCTAACATACATTATAGATAAGCAGGGCACATGAGAGGGGCTTTAGGGGTAGTGGAAAGAGAGCAGAATACTGGTTGGTTTGTGTACTGAGAGAAAGTACAATATTTGGTAAAATAACCAACATTTTTAAGACCTTCAAAACAGAAGGAGGGAGTGGGTGTGTATGCATTATGTCTGTGTGGGTATGGAAAAATGCCTTGTGAAAGCCGGCATACACCTCACCAGACCCAACTGAGAACAGCTGTACCCAACTATCAAACAGAAAATACATTTATTAGAGGGGTGGAACATGCCAAACAGCCCCTGCTTATATAGACAATATTGAGCTGTTACTCACCATCTTTTCCTCTTTGACAGCTGCTTTAATATCATTCAAATCACGTTTAGCCAATGTACTGCATTGGGTGCAGGAATGTCACCTACAATGTAATTTAGAGAAAACTGAGATTCTTCTTGAAGGACTGTTAAGGGATAACTGGTTTATCAACTGCAAACCTGATGAATTACCTTCTCCTCCTCCAGCACCCACAACACTAGCCAACAATGTATGTGCAAGTTTGATGAGTAGCTCTCTTTCCAGTCTCAAAGCATAGCTGCAGTAGGATTTTGTTTCGCTTTCCTCCATCCCCCCAAAGAAATCCTTGATTTTCTCCACCTAGCAGCAGCAAGATGGTGGTTCATACTCTAATCACTCCCAGAGGAAATTATGCAAATAACTTACATATGGGACTTCCAGGCAATCTGAGTGGCAGACTCCAAACTGAACAAAACTCAGTAGTGTGACTCACCCTTGACATCCCCAAATGGGACTCTGTGTCAGAGTGTGTAAGAGACTTGCATTAGTTACCACTCACAATTTTTTTTTGTTGAAGGCTCTTCTCATAATCTCCCCGGCCTTTTACAAGCATGCACCTAAATATCTTATAGATACAATAGTGCATGACCACCCTGCCAGAATCCTCAGATCGGTTTCCCCCTGTTAGTCAAGATGCCAAGGTTTCATTGAGTCAGACTCGATGGACGGTCCATCTTAGTCCTGGTGGGTAAGCAATGGAACCATCTTCCTCTTGCAATGTAGTCTATTACTACTAATCTCGCAATTAGGAAAGCTTATAAAACTCGCCTATTTGCATCCTGCTAGTATTCTTCAGTTGGGCACCTTGGCCTTTAGGCTGCTGAGCAATTGTACGCTTTAAAAATTGCTCATTCATTCATTTATTCATTCTTTTATTAATTTCCCACAGGTTTTTGTAAAAAAATGTAAGATGCTCATCAATGCTCAACTTCTAAAGCAGTGTTTCCCAAACTGTGGGGTGTCGCTCACTGGTGGGTCACAAACTGATTTTTAAGGAGCTGTGAAAGTCTAAGCAATGAATAAAGATGGCTTTAAATCTATACTTATCCTGTCACATTTGCTGCACTTCAAAGGCAGAGGTCAAATGCCAGGCTATGTCTTCTGACAAATTATAACTTAATTTTTTAACTTGTGGACTAGTGTTTAGAAACTCCTCTTACTTTGCAGTGAGAGAAAGAAAAGCAAAGTGACTTATATGACAATTTTTCTGGGGTACGTGAGTATGAAAGAAAAGCTGTGGAATGTTTTTTTATCATGACACACAACAAAATGTAAATACCTGTAAATGAACTGTACATGTTCAGCAGTTATGAAAGCACAAATGAAGCACTTTTTTGTAATTCCGTAGTGTGATGGAAACAAAGATTTTAATAGGATCAGAGCAAATCAAGGCACTTTACTTTAGTGATATACAAATAATAAATATTAACTGAAACCAATTTCCACACATAATCATTTGTGTGCAATGTAGTTTTAGCAGTGAAACTGTACGACTGTGCAAATTTCAATGAAAATTGTGCTGTCTGTTAATAAAAATGTGCTGCCATATGTTTCTTTAGATATATACAAAAAAAATTGCCCAACTCATGACCATTAAAGCTAGGTGGGTCACAAATATTTGCCATCCTAAAAAGTGGGTTGTGGTTTTAAAATATTTTGGAAGCACTGTTATAAAGGGAGGTCAATTTCTGCCTCCTACTTAGCCTGGTTAGAGATATTAACTTTATCAGACTCCAGATGATGGATGTAGGGATACTGATTGAGAACTGCAGGAATGATCAAGCTGGATATTAATATTGGTTGTGGCTGAACTCCAACATAGTAAATCAATTTAGCATGAAGAAGTAAGAGTTGTATGTGTGGAACCCTCAGCTTATCCTTGGTAGCTTAGAAAAAATAGCTCTTGCTCAAGGAACGTGTGTATGGTGAGTGTACTACAATACCAGAAACATCGATTAAGTTAACAGATGAATTACTTAAAATTCCCAAATTATTTGAGTTACAGATAGTAAATGTAAATTCCTACAAAGACACCAGAGGACATATGTATGAAACACAGGCACAAAATACTGGTCATAAATTGTGACCAGAAAGTTTGTATATTTACCTATATAATTAAAGGTGATTCACAAAATTACAAATCACAGTGGGTCATAATCCTACCTACCTCATCGATATTTATGAAGTAGAGTGCAAAGTGCTACTTATGGCAATTGGTAGTCATCACAGTTTTGATGAGCTGATGAGGTCAACACACCACCATGTCTGTGATTGTTTTTTAAGTGTGATATTTCTATATTCAGCTGTTTGTTTTTCAATGCAGCCCATTTTTCTTTAACAGAACATGACTGTGTTAATAAAAAACTGTGATAAACTGTTTATGTAGACATTGGCCATCAGGACCACTTCCTCTTCTCCAACAAACTTTTTTTTAACATTCACAAAGGGAATCATAAACAAATGATATATATGGATAGGAATTGCTGTTTGGAAGGAAGGCCTACAACATGCCCAGTCGAAATAGTGATTACTTATCTATTTCTAAACCCATTTTAAGAGTCGGGAAAGGTTAGTGACTCCTAAAATGGATTTAGTTCATTGTAGAAAGCATTTTGTGGCTGCAATCTCTGAAGTGGAGCGTTTGCAAAAACAAAAACGCTTTGTACACCTGGCCCCAAGTGACGAAAACAAGTTTGAGGCTAACTGATCATGGAGTGACCGATGGGTAATAGAGCAGAGTTCACCTGAGTCAACAGTTTTATCTCTGAAAGAATTTTGGAGGGCAACACCCTTCAGCAGTGCAAGGCTGAAAGCTCTACCCAAGTGCCGCTCTAAGGGTTCCATAGCTTTTGTTTTATGAATCCTGCATTATTCTCAAACTCACATTTGGTGCGTTGCACCGGTCCTCTAGAACTGAAGACTTGTTGAAGCCAATGTTCTCTACATTTTTAGGGATTTCTCTTTAGGCACCAGGTCATGGGTTCGAGTAAAAAGGCTTTTCCTCCATTTCCTTCAAGACACACACCCAAACATCCAGTTCCAACAGATCTTGCTGGTTCTCTACCTGACAGTGCAGCATACTCTGTTCCATGATTCTGCTGTTCTTTCCAGGTTTAGGAAAGGTTAATTCACAGAATAAGCCACTCCTGGTTGGGAACCAGATTAACTTTCTCCATATGGGATCAACAAGAAATCAGTTTCCATTGCCCTCAAAGTAGCTTTTAAAATCAAAGATTCAAGGTGAAGCAGAAACATTACTCAAACCTTTCTACCACATAGCTTGTCTTCTTCTTGTATTCTCAGATTCCAGACTCATTCTGGTTTGACGGTGGTGACAGCAGTGTGTTCTAATGCTATCCCAACAGTTATTGGCACATTTTCCTAAGCCTATCACAGCAAATTTCACACAAGTCATCCGCCCTTACTTTTCAACATCGACTGTGACTTTTGGTGAAATGTTCGGCAAGATCACATTTCACAGTTTCTTAAAATGGGGACTGAAACCCTGGGCTGAGACTCTCTTTGCTTCCTAGTTTCACTCTCAAGTCTATCCTTCGAGATACCTTATGCTTTCTCTCCCATGGAGAAAGGTTCCTGTCTGTGCAAGCCCCTTTCTTCAAAAGGCTCCCTGGCTGTTCCCACTTTAACATTTCAGAGCCAGCACAAAAGCCAAGATGGCTAGCTCCCTTCTAATATCAAATGTTCCCCGAAAGGGGGAAGGGGAACCAGCCATTTTCGTGTGTACCTTGTACGTTAATTAGCGGTCTTATGTCTCAGATCATAGTGGTCACACAGGAGAGTCAGGCTTTGATGCAGGAAGGCTACTGCCCTGGGGAGGCTTCATATCTGCAGGCCATTCAAATTTTGGCTTGTTGATGAGAAGGTGTGAGAGAATGTAATTAGGGTTTCGCTACATGGGGCCCGACAGCTAACAGAACTCAGAGAACAAGTTTTACCTGAGTCTGAGGGACAGTGCTTTGGCCACATTTAAAAAAATAAGTTCTTCGATTTATAAAAAAACTCCATATTCGTCATTGGTTTTTATCTTAATTAATTAGTAGAGTGTCTTGCCAGTAGCGCTTCAGAGTTGCTCTTAAGCTAAATATATAGACAAGTAGCCTTTTGAAACTCTGCAGACTCCTTTAGTAATCACTGCTGTAGTTTCACTGAAACATGGCACTTTCAGCTCATGTTTTCCATTTAAACATGCAAGTGGGCACAGCTTCCATGTTTTGAATCTGGGCTTTAGGCAGCGTGGCCTTTCTATTACAAGACACACTTACAGTTCACCTAATGTGATATGTATTTAATGTCAACATTAGTTTCATATGACATTCGAACCCAGGGACCTTGCCCACAGCGTAATATGGCTACTTTGCTGCCCATATACTGGAGCTGAGAACCCATGCGAGAGACAAATGTCCAAATGCCATGGGCATTTAATATTTATACCACCACACTTACAGGGGACGTATGCAAAAGTACATATTGACAATCACTATTCAGAAAGATCTCCAGGTTGTATGGAAAAATCACATACAGTATGAGCTGTTTAGTGTCCTCTCATTGCCAAGAGGTCACAAATGCAAACAATCCAGCCCCTTGAAGAGTAAAAAAAAAACATCCTGGCGAGCGAGAGATATTTTGTACAATGGAAACCCGTTTCTTGTTGCTTCTCTGTAATTTCAGCCCATCAGGCATGATAATCTACTGCTCTAATGAATGACTACACATTTTACTTCCAGACTTGCAAAATTTTCTGTCACTCATAATTATGTGCTTGTGTATCTCTCACTGAGGCTATCCCTACTGCTATAACTGGCAAACTTAGGCTGTGCACAATTCCCATACCTAAATGAGAAATATTCCACAAGACGGAGAATTGGGAAAGTTGTGTAAACTGGAATATTACAAATAATACTTCACTAGATTTGTTCAGAATTGAGAATTTTAGATCTGGACACTCTACGTCATACCACTTTACTCCACTTCACTCTACGCTCCTCCCCTCTATGTCACTACATGGCTCTCTATGCCACTATATGCCATTCTTCACCACTCCACGCTACTACCCACTAGTCTATGCCACTCCACACCACTCCACTCTCCACAACTCTATACCACTCTATTGTGTGCCACTCCATTCTACTCTATGCTACTCCACTCTGCTCTATGCCACTCCAAGCCTCTCCACTCCACTCCACTCCATGCTACTCACTATACCACTCCACTATGGCACTGTACTATACATCACTCTACTGTACTCTACGTCACTCCACTCCACACACCTCCACTCTACTTAACGCCGCTCTATGCCACTCAACTCTCTGCCAGTCTATATCACTCCACCCTGTCACGCCACTCCATGACACTCTGCTCTATGCCATTCCCCTCTGTGACACTCCACTCTGTGCCACACCACTCTAAGCCACTCTACTCTGTGACACACCACTCCACACCACAACCCTTTATGGTACTCTACTCTACACTTCTCCGCACAACTCTATACCACTCCACTCTACACCACTCAACATCACTCTATTCCAATCTACACCACTCTGTGCACCCCTGTACAGTTTACTCCATGACACTCCATTTGAAGCCACTGCACTCTGCACCACTCTACTCTGTGCCACTCTCTACTTTACTCTATGTAACTCCGCTCTATGTCACTCCACTCTATTCTATGCTACTCTACTCTATGCCACTCTACCCTATTATATACCACTCCACACAACACTATTCTATGCCACTCCACTCTTTGCCACTCTGTTTCACTCTACACGATTCTCCTCTAGGTAACTCTAATTTACACCACTCTACACTACACCATGACACTAAACTAATGTTTAGTGATGCTGAACAGCAGCCATGCCGCTGTATAACATGGCTTAAAGACATTGATAAAGCCAATAGCTCTTGCATAGGCAAAACCTATTGGGTTTTCTAATGCTTGTTTTTAATTGTCCGCGTAGAATTTCCAGTTTCTCAGTGATTTAGTAACCCAAATGCATATAACTACATCCATCTGTACTGTGTTCTAAGAAGTCCTTACAAATTTGTAAGAGCTATGGCAACAAACGTTGGCAACAAAGTTGATATATCAAGTAAATCGGTCAGAGTGTGAGTCTCTGGTGTCAAGTGCCTTGACAGCAAAAAAGTCCTGAAAATTAGGCAAATTAGCCTTCATTTCACTCACACAGTAGATCTGTCAGTTATATCTTAATATTGACTTTAGAAATGAGATGGGTCCCATATAACATACACTAAAAAAGGACCTTTATCTGGCAAATGTATCAATGTAATAAAAGCTTGACGCCAAGAAGTTAGTTATCTACTATTCTGAAAAACAATTTGGAGATCCCACTAGGTTGGGGGCTTTACTAAGAATGCCTGTCTGTCTTCAACCAAAATGGTAGTGTTTAAAAAAGTTTACCTTTCCATAGCTCAACCTGGTATGTGTTAAAAACGGAATTCCTAACCATTCACTCTTTGACCCTTACCAGTCACACCCCTTTCCCAGCAGAACCTCCAGTATTCTTCAACCTACACCTCTTCAGATGCTGCTCCTCACTCAGACAACTTTAAAGATTTAATGACATCAAATTAAATGTATTAATTCATCAGAATTATCAAAGACTGCTTCCCAGACAAAGGTATGCTCATTTTTTTATAAAGATCAGAATTATGTTGCTTAATTTCCTGTTGAGAATGCATAACTGTCATTATTAAGAATTACATTAAATTATTCTAGAAAGAAGGTTGCAACAGTGGCCTTCTTAGCTTTAAACCACCACATTGTCCCCAATGCTATAGTCTTTTGTAGGCTTTCTGAGGCACATCAGATCTCATGGAGAATAGGTTTTGTTGTAGGTAGAGAAAAAATGTTTAAGAAAATACTTTCTTTAGACTCAACAAAGCCTGAACACAAAGCAGAATCATTTAACCCATTTTGCCCCTAGTCTAGAAGAGGATTTACATGTAGGAATCCTATTTAATACTGTCTAAAGAAGTGCTCTTGTGTTAAGGGGACATTATATCCATTTAAGGCAAAAATAAAATAAATATTTTCTTCTCTTTCCTGGTCTTTTTGCTTTCACAAGCCCTATAAATTGAAGGTTGGTTTCCCATGACTTGCTTTCTAAGTCCTCCACTTTCTCCCTAAACTGTTTCATATCTACCTTATTCATCTCAAAGACTAACCTGTGATACCTTGTTTGTTTCCCCTAATCATTCCTGCACTTTCTCAGTTTCAGAATCTGTCAATTAAAGGCCTCCATCTCACCCCGACAATCTAAATAGTCTCTTCCAGGCTTCCATCTCCCACTCCCACGTTTTCAAAAAACTGTCCAATCTCATCCTGATAAACAGCTCATTAATGCTCTTACCTTTTAGTGTTACATTGGGAAACAAGGAGCATGTCGTTTTTGTTTTTACGTCTCTATAGTAACTGGAACACATTTACATCTTCTGGTAAGGAGTTTGTTTTAACTGCCTGGCCCTTCTGCTATTTTCCATGTTTCTGCTTTGGACTAAATGCTTCCTTACCCTTACTAAGCTTTACTGTGCAAACATGTTCATTAAAAATACCCACATGCTGTCCCTTGTAACTCACCTGCCACCTTTTTATCCAAGCACTAGGGTGATTTTTCCCCATTATTATTGAAATCTTGAAGATAGAGGCTCACAACATCACAATTTCGGTCAGAAAGCAATGGTTGTCATAACATGGAAACTTTTATGATTTTTGCTCAGCGTATTTTCATTTTGGTTTGCACTACGCACATAAGAAGATTTGGGTGTCAAAGTCCTCAGTCTAATCCCTCCACAGTGATTTCCTTCTTTTTTGCAGTCACCTGTTTGCCCCTTAATTCATATGTAATGTATGTGCTCAGCGCCCATGTGCATTCCCTTACTAATTTGGACAGACATTCCTAGAAGAATGAGGAACAGGAAAGTTGAGCTTGTTGTCCTTCTCTCAGCCATCTTGAATCTCACCAGACTTTCAGATCCTGCAATATCTTTGAACGCTCAGCAACGTTGTTGGAAGGCCACTATAAATATAATGCCTTCTGGGTTATCAATGTTTGCATTCAGGATCCTGGGGGGTGTTGACCGCTGCTACCCCACAGAAGCAGATGATGAATCCAATGAACAACAGTGAGGTCAAGAAGCCAAGCACAGCATAGCAGCTAAGTGTCAATTCCTTTGTCTGTTGTTTGTAGCCAGCCAGCATGAATACTGGAATATTTATGGATATCTGTCTGCACGTTAATATCTGATCTCGATGATACATTATGAATTATGTGGTGCAGTGAAGAGAGCAGTTACACAAAGTGATTGTATTCTGTAATTCTGCTTGGATATCTTCTACCTGAAATGTTTACCTAGATAGAATTGTGAAATACTTCATCAATTGGAATAACAGACCATTGAAAGAGATTGCATTATACAGATTGGGAAAGCCACTGTGAAAGACTGTTGTGCAGATTGGAAAAGCCACTGTGAAAGACTGCAATGTGCATAATATAAAAGGCATTGTGAGAGATTGTATTGATTGGGCTGAAGAAAGTCAACAAGACACAGTGAACTGTGAGTGACTGCAGCATGACTAAGTGAATTTGCCTCGAGCCTCAAGAGACTTTTTCATGACACACTAGGCTTGTTATGCACACTCTGTTTTGTACAGTGAGAGACTGCCAAACTTACAATTCAAGGTACGCAGTTAAAAGTACATGAGGAATGGTGGCTTGGCTGGGAAGGCCATAATGGAGAACGTTGTCCAACAAGCTGATGGCTCCCTGACATGAGAAGCTGCCTGCGTCCTGGTTGCTGGCCACCCTAAAATACCCAAGGGTATGGGATCACTCCAGGTGCTACCTGGCTTGGTGGCGCATGGCCACAGTGCAAGAAAGAGAGAGTGTGGCAACATTCCATTTGACTTGCTCTGAAGGCAACGTAATATGCCATGAAGGAGGAAAGGGGCAGGGCTTGGAGTGCTGTGTCAGTGCCGGCATAGCTGCCCCAGGTGTATCAGAGGGGTGGCACCAGTTGTCTGGGCCTCTGGGAGCCACAAGAGGCCCCCAACATAAAGCGGGTAGAACAGAGGAGCGCCCTGGAGAAGCCCTGACCACTGGTGCTATTATGAAGCATAAGATGGCTACTGCACAGCCATGACTGTTCTTGAGCCAGTGGCAGTGAGCGGGGATGCATTTAGAGAGATATGGTGGTGAGTCACAGGGGGCGACTTCTGCTGTCTGCACCTCAGGGGCATTTAGATGGCTTGGTTGCCTCATAATCCTAGAGGTAGGAGCTTGCAGAGCAGGCCTGTGAGGAGTGGCAAATGTGAACCTGCAAGTGTGGCTGAGTCCAGGTGAAGATGAGGGCAGAGTCCTCAGACACAGGCCCTCCTGCATCTAATAGGGAGAAGCCCTACACAAACTGACTTTTCCCTTGCAACCTGGACCTCCTGCACACAGTCTCACAGACGTAGTCTTGAGGCACCAAAAGTGCCTGATTGACCTTGTACAGTGGTGCACCGCTGGAGGGCCTGAAATACACACTACTGGGAGGCCTGACTGTTCATGCTTCTAGGATAGAAGCATGGGGAGGGTGACATTGGAGGGTCTCATTTGAGAGGTGTTTGGCCATGTTGGCCACTAGTTGTGCAGTGTTTACATGCGTCATTTCACATGTTTGTTTTGTTTAGATGCCATATTGCTTGGACGTCCTCCTCTGTACTCAACATGACTGACCTTAAGATTAAGACATGGAACATCAATGGGCTGAACTATCGCATTATGCAGTTTGTGGTCTTACAGTTTGCTGAACAGTACAGCCTAGGTGTTGTATTCCTTCAATGGGTGCAACAGGGTTTTCTATGCGGGCTACTCAAGTAGCTCCTGGAAAGTGGCTATCCTCTTGCATAGCACCTGCCCATGGTAATATCTCACACAGACTATGACGCACACAGTAGATGAGTGGTATTGGAGGTCATGAATGCTGGGCAGGCCTACACCTTGCTCACTGTCTATGTACCTCTGCTACTGAAAAGGGAGACACTCGATAAACTGCAGTCTATATTTTCACGGCTGCCCCAATGGTGCATGATCATTGGACGGGACTTCAACATGTTGATGTCCACCCATAGAGATTGTTCTACAAGGGTGGCAACCACGTGTGGGACTGAACCGCGCCTTGTTGCCTGACCATTTACTTTTGGACTTTGCGATGACAGACATTTCACAGCAGCAGATTACACACACACACCTCTATGGCCAATAAAATGAGATCCTGGATCGAAATGTTCCTGTTCCATGCCACTGACTAGAGGGATATCTGAGTACTCACCCATGGTGGTCTGGATGGGGGGTGTCTCTCTACCATGAACTGACTGGTGAGGGGACAGTGCCTGGTAGATTGGAAGGTCACACCATATTTGTCACAGACATTGACTACTTACAGCTCAATACGGAGTCCATAAAATCCAAGAGTACCCTTGGGGAAGCCGGGAAGGCCTATATTTGGGGGTGGCAAGATCCCACTTCAGGGTCAAAAACAGAAATGACTCCTTTTGAATCACCAAGGTGGTGCCAAACACGTGCCTAGAACATGCAGTGAGCCACAAAGAGACTAAAAGTCACCATCTGGCGAACAATAAGGCATTCCTGAGACAACTCTGCCTCAAAAAGGCACACACATGCTGGATTAACTAGTTCAGTCAGGTGTACCCTTGGGGGGGTAAGTTCAGTAAACTGCTATGGGTCACCATGGGTCAGGGTATAGGGTGGTCCCAAGCACTGTGTATCCTTCAATAGGGGGCCTTTGCAGACTTCTGTTGTGATCTATGTGCAAGGCGGGAGAGATCATGGTGGGAGTTTTCAGTGCCTCTGAGAGCGGATTTGCCCCTATTGGCATTGTCGGCATTGGAAAGACATGACTTAGAGCAGCTCCTCACACTGGAGAAACTGGAAGTTTCCGTCACTGAGGTGATTTTGAATAAGGCATTGTGACCTGATGGGTTTCCTATTAAATATTATCAAAAGCCCTGGGAAGTCCTTTTTTCTCAACCCATAGCCATTGACACTGAGATAGTGGAGAAATGTCACTTCCCTGAGGGACTGGAACTGGCAACAATAGTAATCATGCATAAAGTGAGACCACCCCCCGGAGGTCCTCTCATTAATAGTGAGGTTAAATTATATGCCAAAGCCCTGGGCAATAGGCTACTCAAAGTTGTACTGGGATTGGTGCACCCGGACCAATGTGTCTTTATGCCCCAACAAAGTACTAAGCATTGCATTCGTCAAGTACATGCAGCTGTAGCGTATTGGCACAAATTGACAGATACATGTGCATTCCTGCTTGGAGACTTTGAAAAAGCTTTTGATTGTCTAGACTGGGGTTTTCTCTGGGACATACTGGGCCATGTGCTAGTCCCAGAGTGCAATGGTGCCCTCTCCCAGGCTTCTCCAATACTACTGGGCAGTACACAAGGATGCCCCTGCCCCTCCTTCTGTTCTGGCAATGGTGCTGTTTGCTGCATGGCTGGGATGTGATGTTCAAGTGAGGGGGTTTTACTGGTGACAGGGCCTGGCGGACCGCATAGCATATTTACAGATGATGTTTTGTTGGTGCTGTCCCAGAATCCACAACTGCTATAGATTTTGGAATTGTATCGGCAGGCATCAGGCCTACATATTAATTGACTCAAGTCTCTCTTAGTGGCCTTGAATGGGTTGGAGGAGCAATGAACTGGCAAACCCAGATCTGGGTCTGCAAATTGAGCTTCCAATACCTGAGCATTCAATTTTCTCTGCTGCATCCCCTCACATGGACCCTCAATCTTCACCAGTTAGTTGCCAAGATGCCAAAGGGTCTCACCAAGTGGGCACAATTTCCACTCATCATCCTGGGTTGAATTGCAAGTTTTAAAATGATGGAGCTACCGTGCAGTTTACACATACTTCAAAACTTCCTGCATGCCATCCCATTCAGAAAGTGCACGCAATCTACTTTTGATGGGGATATGGTTGCATCGGGCGTAAGACACTACTAATGGGCTTCACAACTAGTGGCTTGAGTTAATGGCTTCAAAAGTGCTGGGCAGACCCCGCATTCTGCACTTAAGTGGCTCTTATAGGTTTGGATAATTTTATGAATATGCTCCATGGTGCACCGATCCCATGCTTCTTGCCAAAGTTCTCCGGGTGGTGTTTCAAGTGTGGAGGTCAGTGCATCGCTGGGCAGGATGGGACAAGAGAGTTACATTGTAGACCCCCACATTGAAGGGTAGCTGGTTAGAGCAGATGGCTCATCTAGAGGTGTTTAGTAGGTGGGATCTGATTGGCATCATTAAGCTGGTGGATGTATGGCAGAGCTCACATACACAATCTTTTCAGGACCTTCAGGCAGACTACAGTCTCCACCCCTCACAATTCTATACATTTTTACGAGTCAAACATGCATTGAGGCGCAACAAGGATTCCATTGCCATAGCCCCAGAATTCAGCTCCCTGGAGCATGAGTGTTAATGGGCCTGCTGGGATGGGGGCGGTTATCTCCCATTTACAAAGCTTCAGGGATCAACTCCCTGAACTGTTTGTCCCTGTAACAGCCAAATGGGAGGGATGGGTAGGACCGTTGGAAGATAGAGAGGAAAGGGAGGCCATTATGGTGCCAAGGGAGCTCTTCATGGTAGAAGGTGAAAAAGCTACATGCCACCTATCTTACTTCGATGCACCTGTGAAGGAAGAAACTCCGCCCCACCTTTAACTCCTCATGCTGTGGAATGGGGGAAAAGGACTTTTCCATGTGCTCTGGTCCTGCCAGGCGATAGATAAGTACTGAGAGGCCATCTTCCACACTCTCACTGGTATTGGAGTGCCCCATAGATCTGCAGCTGCAGGCGGCTCTCTTAGGTTTGATGGAGGACCCAGGAGGGTACAGAGGGGAGCGCGCACTGGTTGGCCTGGAAACTCTGTTAGCGGAGAGAGACATTGCATGGGTTTGGAACTCACAATCCCTTGCCTAATATCGACCTGGCGCAATGGACTGGTGCACCAAACTGGAAGAACCAATTTAAATGGCGAGGGGATATCCACACAAGCACAAGAAAATACAGTGCTATTGGTGGTGTTTTTTAAAAGTGGAATGGTATGCAGGCGATTATTGTATCCGTTGTGTTGCTATTGGCTCTACTTGACTATTAACGCTGTGAGAATTAACATGTTTATTACTCATAAATATAATAAAAATTTGGTTATTAACACAAAATTAAAGAATAGCAGAAAGAAATGATGTGCAGAACTGGTAAAAGGAGACAGTTTCTATGCAATATTTATGTGTATATGGATGTTGAATGTCAGACCACCTTGTGAATGGTGCTCTTCTCTTATATTTACCATTAAACAAACAAGCAACAGAAGAAATGTAGCACAGCAGTTTGAAACAAAAGCAAGAGATCTTGGTAGGTGCTAACCCTTGGCCTTAGGATGAGAGCTGAAAAGCTCCTTTTTGTTATATGCTATATTTAGAAGGCTCTCTTGTTTTCTCTTGCAGGACAACACATAACGTTATTTTATTATTATGCATTTGTTATTTCAGTTTTTGTTTGTTACCGACCACCCTCTAATGCGGTAATCTGATACAATACTGTTAGGCCCCCGTTGATTGCTGGCTTTACGTTTCACTCAAGGGTGGGCAAGCTACATGATGGAGGGGTGCAGTGCAGTGTGGCCAGCGGAATCTGGAGATAGCACAGGAACAAAGGGTTTGATTTATTCTATGCAGTTCTCTCCCTACCTGGTTCACTGGTACGTCAACTGCATTCTTAATTATGGCAACAATTAAAGGTTCAAGGAGCACTAAGGCAGCAACAGCAGCAAAGGAGTGTGTTTATTCTGATAATGTTAACAATGATTCCATAGACACAAAATGAACATACTCCAAGGGACTTCCATCTACCCAAAGCCTCAGGGCAACCCTGCCAAGTACCACACATCAGGAGTCACACTAATGCATTTTAGTGAGGTGGTCCGCATCAGAGCGCTAAAATGCAAAGTCACACATTTATAGCTCCTCCTTGACACCACAGGCCCACTCAGGTAGGTAGACACAAGAAGGATGGGAAGCACCGAACAACCACTCTCATGATGAGCAAGCAGCACCACGGTGATCTGGCAGAGTGTATGACTAAGGTACTACTGCAGACTCAGGTTCATTTACAAGCCCATAGCGTCACTTTCAACGATGCTCCAGTGGCGCTGTGCCCTTTTCCATATTTACAAGGCGCGCTAAGCCCCACTTTGCGTGGCTTAATGCCGCCCTGTAAATGTAGGCTTACCACACATTTTTCTGCGGCAGAGGGGCGTGCTATGGGTGTTGCTGTAGGCATTTCCATGCAACACCTATTGCTTTAGACACTGCCACAGATTTAAGAGAAATCGTAAACCTGAGGCAGAGACAAAAACTAAGGACACCCCAGGCATGGCATTACAAGGAGAAATACTTGTATTTCTCCTCCTGTTTGGTTTTCTATGTGTGCTGCATTCTGCAGCACACATAGAAATAGCAAAACAACATTAATGATTGTTTCTGTGCAGAAAGGTGTCCCTTCCTGCACATCAACAATCATTAAATAATTATGATTTGCTACTCCTATGTGTGCTGCATTCTGCAGGGATACCTTCCTGCACATAAACAATCATTCTCAGCAAAGCAGGCACCCTTGCACTATAGTGCAAGGGTGCTTGCATTGGCGCTAGGCAGCTAATTTTAGTGCCAGCACTAGGGAACACACAGGGATGCACCGTATTGTTGTAAATATGGTGCATGTCTGTGTTTTTTAAATGTACGAGCGTGGTGCTGCCAAATTTGGCTCAGATCGGCACTCTGACATTTCCTTGTAAATGAGGCCCTCAGTGTGCAAAGTAAGTTCTCAAGAATGCCAGGTCAGGAGTGGGTTCATGCCGGCCTAGGGGCTCAACTGCACTGGCTGCAGTATTCATAATTACAGCCGCTGGGGGCCAGCCTCCGTGGCATTCATGTGACATGACATCACATGATTGCAACAAAGCAGTGTGGTGTGTCCGGCATGTCAACAAGTCAACTGTCTCTTTGAGTGCAGGCCGCTGTGCGGAAAACAGCAGTTTATCTTTCTTTAGTTTGACACTGTCCACCATGCCACAGTAATTATATTTGTCATGTGCGACAGCATCCTTTGGCCGTTGATAGGTCGTACAGTCATTGCAGAGTCAGGATCATAATGACATGTTGACCATTATACAAAAGGATGTGACTGCCTCTTGTACTTGCTGCAAGACCCATCACGGCCGGGGCTGACAGGATGGTTTTCCAGCAAGGGACCAAGTAAAGTAATTGGCCCTTTTTAGGTCAAGCCTAGGCAGTGTGCATTTGCTGTCTCTCGACATGCTGTAATCTACTTCTGTGGGCTTTCACCACACCCATCACTTTCATTTTCCTTCGTCTACCTTTCAAAATTCCTTTAGCTTGTTAGGTAAATCCTTTAGGTTTGTCTGGCCTTGAGACTGTTTTGTTACCACCTTGGAAATTGACCCTAATATATGGATTAATAGACGATCGCCCATATACCATAGTGTTCCACAATGCTTTTTCCTTTTATCTCTCCGTTTCGTGCTCGTGATGGTATGTTGTTTCATCCTATTGCATCTTGCTGTTTCTTTGTGGTGTCTGTGCTCGACAAAGGCTGCAAGCTGGAGAGGGATTCTTTTTCATTTATTTATATAGCGTGAACTCAACTGCAAGATTTGAGAGCTTTACATGAGCAGTGGTTAAATTTGCAGCCCCATTCCTAAATTCTTCCTAAGTTTAGCAGTTGAAAAATATACAAACAGGCATCTTTAAAATAGAAACAAGACAAGGGAAACCCTTTAGGCGGCTCTCCTCTGCACAGCGGGAGAGCAAGTACAACAATATTCACTGCCCTTGGGAAACTCGTCCCATAATGCTTTGTAGGGCATTCCATTTACAACACATTTTTCCCCATAACTCAGCCTGTGGTGGTTCTAGGACGATGGGACCACCACCAAAATACGTAGCAAGTTGTGCTCTTTCTGTCCAGCTCATCTTCTGGGTCCCCGCTCTAGGTTGGGCGGGGCAAAATCATAACCTCTCCCAGCATTCAATTTCTTTACATGCTCTCTCATGGCTGGACCTTTTGATTTACAGCTAGGAGTAGTTTGTGATTTAAGGGCTTTGTTTGAAAAAATATTCTAGCAGGCCTGCTAGGTCTGAAAATGTGTAATGCACTATGCTCTGAAGGGACTGAATATATGGTTACGCAGGCCAGGCTGTCTGCTCTTATCTTTTCTTGTGGTTATGACCACTGGGGCTGACTATCTGGGTACATGACCATGTTTTTAACAAATGCTATTTTTTTGCAGGCCTGTTAGGCCTGCAAATGTGTAGTTCACTATGCCCTCTAGGGTCTGAATATATGGTTACACTGCAATGCTTTTTGCCCTTTTTTTATGTGGTTATGCCCACTAGGGGCTGACTATATGGTTACATGGCCATGTTTCTTCCAAATGCTATTTTTATTGTGGTGCCCTGTAGGGATGTTCTGACCAATGCAGTCTAATGCCAAGTGTATGAAGGAATGCACAAACACAGTTTATTTCTGATAAAGGTTTAATGTGCTGCATGGCTAAATACTTATAAGGTCCCAAAGGCGAGACTATTGGCTATGCCAATGCTTGTTAGACAATGAGGTGGTAGGCAGCAGCTTTGTTATCTTTGCCGTGCCTTCCGCTGCTAAAGTGGCACCCACTGGTCCATAGCATGACATCTCTGTGATGGTTTCTGTAAAGAGTTCGGCATGTGTCACTGGCAGCAAACAGAATGGTTTGCACCTCCCCCACATCCCGCGTGAGAAGCCCTGGCCCCTAGGAAGAGATCCATTGTCGCCCAAGTGGGGCCTGGGAAAATAAATATCAACTCATCTGCTGCCATTCACATGTTGTGCAGTAGGGACTACAGTATTGAGTGCTTGGTGCTCCATTCAGGCAGGATTGCCACCTTTCTAAAAAAGGAAATACTGGATATTAATATGTGTTCATGTTTTAAGGGAATGCAAAGGCCTCGACCTAATATATAAAGTGAAATTCACAGAAAGTCATATGTATTCAATTTCAATGTGACCTTTCTGTTTTTGTTTGTTGCTTACCAGTTAGGGAACTTTACAGGTAGATCCAGAGAAGGTTTAAAGTGCTTTACTAGTTATACTTGCTGATTTAAAGTACATACGAATAAGGAGGTTAAAGGCTGGCTTTCAGTAATTGGTTAACATTCTTTCCTGTCATCCGGGACATTATAATAGTAGAAAACCAACTAGGGCATCCCCCGCAACTGACTCAGTCTATTGCCTGCAATTACCAGCACTCATTTCAGACTTGCGGCCCTCATCCGAGCCCGAAGAGGTTCTGGGCATGCCATCACTCACATCTGTATGGGCGGCAGCTGAACAGTCAGTAGTGACATCTGGGACACAGTGAAGAAGTGCAGTGATGACACGGGCCGTCTCCAGCTCAAGCGGAAGTGAGATATGCCTGCTTTATGCACTCTAACTCCATCATTTCTGGCCCCTGAAGTTTCAGCTCGTCTCATATTCAGTGCCTATACCCTCATCCTATATACTGATCTGCTCTCTGGACCCATCTTGCTCTTGTCCAATGTCGCCTTTAGGCTCTGTCCCTATATCTTTACTCACTTAGATCTGTGCCCTCTCTTCTCTCTCTGTCCTGATACTGTCTATTCCTCTCATTCTGTTTTTCCCCTCTGCTCTGGTAAATTTCCCTGCGTTCTGGTAAAATGTCACTCAAAGTGTCACACATGATGCCCTAATTGTGACACATAAGCACGCTAAAAATATGAAAATATCGCACATGGGCAATCTGAAAACCTGACAGCTATGTCAAGATGGGTGCCTGAGGAGCATCAATTTGCAGTGTAAGTAGACACCAGCTCACTGGCCACACAAATTTCCTCAAAATATAAAAAAAGACAGAACTCTTTGAAATAAGGTTAGTTCCAAGTTGGCAGGGAGAGAGAATGCTGTTTGCAGGGCGGGATGGTATGAGAGCTCCTCAGCCCTCTGAAACTAAAAAAGCAACCATTTTCATGATGTGATTCCCTGCAAGAGAAAAACAACATTGTTGAAAACATTGTCAGACCCAGATGTATGGAAATATTTCGTGATATTTTACTTAGATCTGCTCGTAGCGCCTATGACTTTTTTACTCTATGTATTTGAAAATTCTTCAGTAAAATAGGAATGCTGGGTCGGGTTAACACTCAAAAACCGTCCTGGAGCTGATTTTCAGTGATGATGGACAATATTTTTTCATTACAGTTTGCAGCCTAAAGTGTAATCCCCCGGAGAGTGCAATGACTTGCTGTGGATCCAGATCCAACAGTCAGTATGTTGCTCCTTATTCAGGCCCCTTGAGTGGGCCAATGCTGAGTGAAATCATGTTCCTAGATTTCTAGCTTTCATTTCACGTGCAGTATTTTTCCATCTTTTCCAGCTAATAATTGCATTATTTCACAGTCCTTAATAAGTGACCGTGGCCATATCTGATCGGATTTACAAGAGAGAATGTGATGCAAAATTATAGGTAAGTTAGAAATTACTGTTCTATTGTCAAAAAACCCATTGTAGAAAAGGCGAAATCTATACAACGCATGCTAATTATAAGCTTTTGAAGAAACTGATTTAAATGACAGCACTTATGTAAGATGGCATATACACAGTGCTGTATGCTACAATCATTATTGTTTTAATGACAATAGCATTCATGTTTCTGAAACAGAAAGGCATTATTCTCATTCCACATGGATAAAAATATGTTTTCAATATCCCTTTAAGAGTAACAGAACAGAAGAGGAGACAGAAAGAATATGTCGTGCTTTTGTTCGTTCCCTGCACCATTCCTCTGACAATAGGTCTCAGAACAGAATGTGACAAAAGAGATCAATATCGTCCTCAGTCATGGTTAAAATCAAAGTAAACATAGCAGCACAGATCGTGTAATATAATTTAGTTTCTAAAGACCAAACAGCCAAAGGGGTGGTTGGTGTGCTTCTTAATTTTCTTTGACAAGAGTTTATTTTGATGGAGTCACTTCCCACATAAAACAAAATGGCAGCCTACGCTCTGAGCTTGTCATTCAACCTCTTTCTTTGTATCGGTGCAAAAGTGAGTTTTTCTGCTCAATAAAAGCACCCCTGCCTCAACCGAGTAACTTCTAACAGCAAGTTTCCAGTTTCCAGGAACGTTCACTTGCAGTCTCAGTTTGACCTGAATGTGGTCTGTAAAACACGTTGACAGAGGCAGTGCTTAATTTGTGCTTGTTGTTTCTGGTGCTGAGCACCGGCACTTATTTTTTAGGGCCGGCGCTTATTCTTCTGCCTCGAGCATTTACTGCGAGCAAAAGACACTTATGGGAAAGACGGCGGAAGGGAAATACGAAAAAGTGTCACAAAGAGAGATGGCTGAAAGCTGCAGGACTGAACTGAAGGGGCGGGGAGTGGCTTTAAATGGACTGAAGAGGCCCGAGATGGTTTCGGAATTACGCTGCCTCGGTATTCCGTGTTCCCGCATTTAAATGCTGCAGCCGCGTTTTAAGTGGAGGGCTTTGGCACCTGCACGTTTTCATTTACAAATTAAGCAATGGACAGAGGTGGTTGGGTCCTGGTTCCCTTCCTAAAGGTGGGGACTGTGTCTCAAGCTGAGGATCACAGGGAATTTTTTCGTTTGGAATCTCTTGCCCCATCTTGCCTCATCCACTTCTTATAATTTGAAAATAAACCCTTGAGTCACGAATTCTTCAATCTCCGTCACATGTACTCCAACCATGTGACAAAACAGCTTCACCAGTCCATCGCCAATGCAAGAGACATAATCAACGACTATTTGATCAGTGTGTGCCACACGTTGTTCTAATACTAAAGCCTTCCCATTACTTAAAGCCTACAAAGGCTTTCTTTGTGATCCACTCTGAAACTCGTTTCTGTTTCTCCTTTGTTGGATAAACTGGGATCATTAATCAATTAATAAGCAACATGTCCAGGACTGTGGAATAATAGCTTTGTGTACCAAGATGCAGCAGTACCCCTATTGTGTACCATTTGTGATTCTCAGTACCCTCTCTCCCGCGGACCTTATGAGACATATAATTTGTACTATATCTAAAACTATGGAAATCTTATTTCTTTGAAGTTCCAAATGGCTTCCTGTACCAAGGAACTGCTGCAGCACTGGCAGCCAGAAGGTTTGCCAATAATATATTAAATGAGGTCCTATATTGGGTCATTAGATGCATATTAGATTGTGATTTTAAATGGGTCGAATAGTAGTCTCTATAACAGTTACTATAAATCTTTGGAAAATTAATGCTGCTATCCCCATGTATCAATTCATGAAGGTCTAGCATTATACATATGGATATTATAAAGCTTGCCCTTAGCAGTCTTAATAAATTTACTTACCCTGGACAGATATGTATTCAGAGGCACACAACTAGGATTACATCAAAAACATTAAAAGCCCGTGATTTCTACTTATGTGCATTGTAGTCTTCAACCAAGTTGTGCTGGCTACAGGGAAAGTGTCAAGTACACACCATTGTTGAACCCAAGCAGTTCTTGTTTGAGCACTCTATTAAACTTGGCAGGGAGCAAAATAATTTGTGATTGTTTGAACTGGAATCTCCCTTGCATGGTGTACAGTTGTGTCCCCGGTAATAAGCGTCCAACTGCAAGTTCCTGGTATCCTGTTTTTTTTTTTGGCCCTAGCCTCATGCTAATGTAGTGTGTGCATGACAGCTTAGGCATGTAACCTATTATGAGTCCTGGACCATCAAGTGCACTCTCCATAGAGACAAGGGACTACTGTCCCCCTCAGGGATTCAAGTGTGCCGTGCAGTGGTGACAACTTGCCAAGTTTTGTAATGGTTGGAAATCACTACCTTTGTGTGGTGTTCTCCCAGATTTTTACCCTCTACAGCTGAACTAGTTTTTGTTGCTGTTAGAAATGGTGTTTTTGGTTGGCAGTCAGGTTACCCCCTGTCCAAGCAAAAGCCCTCACTCTAGTCAGGGTAAGTCACACACAATCCAAGATTATCCTGTGCCCACCCTCTGGTAGCTTGGCACGAGCAGTCAGGCTTAACTTAGAAGGCAATGTGTAAAGTATTTGTGCAACAAATAATACAATACCACCATATAGCACCACAAAAATACACCACACAGTGTTTAGAAAAATATATAATATTTATCAGGATAATTGTAGGTCAAAACGAATAAAGTTGCAATGTGAATTTGTAGAGATATCACTGAAAAGTGAAATACAGTGTCTTAAGTCTTTAAAAAGCAAACAAAGTCTCTTTCAAGCACAAAGTACCTGGTTTGGAGTGGAAAATCTCCTCAGAGGACCACAGGAGAAGAGATACGTGGAAAAAGGGTGTGTGCGTCGATTTCTCCCCAGCACACACGGACTTGCGTCGTTATTTTTCACGCGGGGAAGTCGTACGTCGTTTTCCGGCGCGCGGACAGTCTCTTTCTGTGGATCGCGGGGATTACCAGATGTCCCGGGTCTGTGCGTGGATTCTCCTGCTTTTACCGGCTGCGCGTCGTTCTGCGGGACTGTGCGTCGAAGTTGCGCTCTCACGGCAGGCGTCACGTCAATTTTCCTCTGGAGGTTGGGCGGCGTTGTCCTTGCGAGGCCGTGCGTCGAAGTTCCGGTCGTCCCGAAGGCGTCGCGTCGATCAGCGTCGGTGTGCGGTGGTTTTCGCGCCGCGGAACAAGCTGTGCGCCGAAAATTTCGGCGCACGAAGCGTCCAAGTGAAAAAGAAAAGTCTTTTTGGTCCTGAGACTTCAGGGAAAAGGAGGCAAGCTCTATCCAAGCCCTTGAAGAGCACTTTTACAGCCAGACAAGAGTTCAGCAAGGCAGCAGGGCAACAGCAAGGCAGCAGTCCTTTGTAGAAAGCAGTCAGGTGAGTCCTTTAGGCAGCCAGGCAGTTCTTCTTGGCAGGATGCAGGTTCTGGTTCAGGTTTCTTCTCCAGCAAGTGTCTGATGAGGTAGGGTAGAGGCCCTGTTTTATACCCAAATGTGCCTTTGAAGTGGGGGAGACTTCAAAGAGTGGCTAAGAAGTGCACCAGGTCCCCTTTCAGTTCAATCCTGTCTGCCAGGGTCCCAGTAGGGGGTGTGGCAGTCCTTTGTGTGAGAGCAGCCCTCCACCCTCCCAGCCCAGGTAGACCCATTCAAAATGCAGATGTATGCAAGTGAGGCTGAGTACCCTGTGTTTGGGGTGTGTCTGAGTGAATGCACAAGGAGCTGTCAACTAAGCCCAGCCAGACGTGGATTGTAAGGCACAGAAAGATTTAAGTGCAAAGAAATGCTCACTTTCTAAAAGTGGCATTTCTAGAATAGTAATATTAAATCCAACTTCACCAGTCAGCAGGACCTTATATTACCATTCTGGCCATACTAAATATGACCTTCCTGCTCCTTTCAGATCAGCAGCTACCACTTCAATACTGTATGAGGGCAGCCCCACTGTTAGCCTATGAAGGGAGCAGGCCTCACAGTAGTGCAAAAACGAATTTAGGAGTTTTACACTACCAGGACATGTAAACTACACAGGTACATGTCCTGCCTTTCACCCACACAGCACCCTGCTCTAGGGGTTACCTAGGGCACACATTAGTGGTGACTTATATGTGGAGAAAGGGGAGGTTTAGGCTTGGCAAGTACTTTTAAATGCCAAGTCGAGGTGACAGTGAAACTGCACACACAGGCCTTGCAATGGCAGGCCTGAAACAAGGAAAAGGGGCTACTTAAGTGGGTGGCACAACCAGTGCTGCAGGCCCACTAGTAGCATCTAATCTACAGGCCCTATGCACATAGAGTGCACATTACTAGGGACTTATAAGTAAATTAAATAGTCCAATCAGGTATGATTCAAGGTTACCATGTTTTTAAGGGAGATAGCATATGCACTTTAGCACTGGTTAGCAGTGTAAAGTGCGCAGAGTCTAAAAGCCAGCAAAAACAGTGTCAAAAAAGTGGAGGGAGGCAGGCAAAAAGTTAGGGGTGACCACCCTAAGGCTGTCCGATCTAACATGTGTCCCCCCCAGCTGAAAGTGGGGAGAGCTACCTGACCTCCTGGGAGCTCTCATCGCTAGGGCGGAAGTATCTGGAGAGACCATCAGCATTGGCGTGGTCAACCCCTGGGCGATGTTCCACCGTAAAATCCATCCCCTGTAGGGAAATGGACCACCTCAAGAGTTTTGGATTCTCACCCCTCATCTGCATGAGCCATCTGAGGGGCCTGTGGTCTGTCTGAACCCGGAAGTGAGTCTCAAACAGGTAGGGTTTTAGCTTCTTCAGTGCCCAGACCACAGCAAAAGCTTCTCTCTCAATAGCACTCCATCTCTGTTCCCGTGGTAATAGCCTTCTGCTAATAAAGACTACTGGTTGGTCTAGGCCCTCCTCATTTAGCTGTGCTAGGACCACCCTTATGCCATGCTCTGAAGCGTCTGTCTGCACGATAAATTCCTGGGAGTAGTCAGGGGCCTTGAGCACGGGGGCCGTGCATATGGCTTCCTTCAGGGAGTCAAAGGCTTTCTGACAAGCCTCTGTCCAATTCACCAACCTAGGTTGTTTCTTGGAAGTGAGTTCTGTCAAGGGTGACACAATGGTACCAAAGCCCTTGACAAATCTGCGGTAGTATCCTGTTAGGCCTAAAAAGGCTCTCACCTCAGTCTGAGTTCTAGGTGGTTGCCAGGCCTTGATAGTTTCAATCTTGGCCTGGAGTGGCTGCACCTTGCCACCACCCACTAGGTGTCCCAAGTACACCACAGAACCCTGCCCAATCTGGCACTTACTAGCCTTGATGGTCAGGCCTGCCTATTGCAGGTCCTGAAGCACCTCCTTGAGGTGGAGCAGGTGTTCCTCCCAGCTGGAACTGTAGACAGCTATGTCATCCAGGTAGGCTGCACAGAAGGCATCCTTGCCAGCTAGGACCCCGTTAACCAACCGTTGGAAGGTAGCAGGGGCATTTTTCAATCCAAATGGCATCACCCGGAACTGGTAATGGCCATCAGGGGTTGAGAATGCGGATCTTTCTTTAGCCCCCTCAGTCAGGGCGATCTGCCAGTACCCTGAAGTAAGATCAAACGTACTCAGGAACTTGGCAGCGCCCAGCCTGTCAACGAGCTCATCAGCTCGGGGGATGGGGTGAGCATCAGTTCGTGTGACTGAGTTGAGACCCCGGTAGTCCACACACAACCGTAGTTCTAGCTTCACACCTGGGACAGTAGCCTTAGGGACCAACACCACTGGGCTGGCCCAGGGACTACTGGATTTCTCGATAACCCTTAGAGCTAACATCTTGGAGACCTCCTCCTTGATGCTGGCCTTCACCTTATCCGATAACCTGTAAATTTTGTTCTTCACAGGGAGACTGTCACCGGTGTCAATGTCATGAACACAGAGGTGGGTCAGTCCAGGAGTAAGGGAGAACAGGGGGGAGAACTGCTCCAACAGCTCATAGCAGTCTCCTTTCTGGTTTAGAGTCAGGGAGTCAGAAAGAATGACCCCTTTCACTGACCCATCACCTTCTTGGGCAGAGAGGAGGTCGGGGAGAGGTTCACTCTCCTCTTTCATTCCTTCATCTGTGACCAGAAGCATGTTGACCTCAGACCTCTCAAAATGAGCCTTTAGTCGGTTAACATGGAGCACCCTTAGGGGGTTCCTAGGGGTTTGGAGGTCCACTAGGTAAGTGGCCTCCCCTTTCCGCTCCTTTACTTCAAATGGGCCAGACCAGCGGTCCTGGAGAGCTCTAGGCTCTACTGGCTCCATTACCCACACTTTGTCTCCAGGTTGAAACTCTACCAGGGTGGCCTTCTGGTCATACCAGCGTTTTATTACCTCTTGACTGGCCTCAAGGTTATTTTGGGCCTCTTTCCAGAAGCGGGTCATCTGGTTGCGGAGGGCCAACATGTAGCTGACCACATCCTGAGGGGGTGCCTTTGGAGCTTTCTCCAACCCCTCCTTGACAATGCTTAAGGGTCCCCTGACAGGGTACCCATAGAGAAGCTCAAAGGGACTGAACCCCACCCCCCTCTGGGGGACCTCTCTGTAAGCAAAGAGAAGGCATGGTAAGAGGACGTCCCACTTACGCCTCATGGCCTCAGGGAGGCCACCAATCATGCCTTTCAAGGTCTTGTTGAATCTCTCCACAAGACCATTAGACTGGGGGTGATAGGGTGTGGTGAACTTGTAGGTTACACCACACGCATCCCACAGAGACTTCATGTATGCAGACATGAAGTTAGTGCCACTGTCAGACACTATCTCCTTTGGGAATCCCACACGGGTAAATATCCCCATCAGAGTTCTGGTCACCACCGGTGCAGTTACGGTCCTCAGAGGGATTGCCTCTGGGTAACGGGTGGCATGGTCCACCAAAACCAGGATGAACCTGTTGCCTAAGGCAGTTTTGGGGTCCAATGGACCAACAATGTCGATGCCCACCCTTTCAAAGGGGGTGCCAATGACAGGAAGTGGGATCAGGGGGGTTTTAACCCTTTTTCCTGCTTTACCACTGGCCTGGCAGGTAGGACAAGATCCACAGAACTTATCTGAGTTTGTCCTCTTTCTGGGCCAATAAAAGTGGGTGACAAGCCTGTCAAAGGTCTTGCCTTGCCCCAAATGTCCTGCCAGGGGAATGTCGTGAGCCAGACCCAGTAGGAAGGTTCGGTAACACTGGGGGACCACCAGCACACGCGCTGCCCCAAAGGCCGGAACCTTAAGCTCACTGTAGAGGAGATCATTCTCCCAATATAAGTGGTGATCGCCAGAGGCTTCACCTGCCGCCTGGTCTGAGGCTTGCTTCCTCAGACCCTCTAGAGTGGGACATTCTTTCTGCGCCTTGCAGAATTCCTCCCTGGTGGGTCCACCCTCAACTTGCCAGCCAGCAAGCTCAGGTAGGTCACCTAGGGTGGCAATGTCTTCCCCAGTTGGCTCGGGAGCCTCCTCCTCAGGAGCCCCGTCAACCACTGCGGGAACTTCTGGGACCGGTTTCCTGCGCCCCTTCCCCCTCCTCTTGGCAGCTCTCTGGGCCATTGTTCCAGGCTCCAGACGCCCTTGACTTCCCTCTCGGTCAGCCATGGACCGTGTGGTCATGCATACCCACTCAGGTAACCCTAACATCTCCAGGTGAGATCTGAGCTCCACTTCTTTCCAAGCAGTATGCTCAAGATCATTGCCTAACAGACAATCTACAGGCATGGCAGGACTCACAGCTACTTTCAGAGTACCAGAGAACCCCCCCCCACTCAAAGGGAACCAGAGCCACCAGTAGGTGACTCTCACGATTGTCAGCGACTATGACCTGGTGGAATGTATTAGGGACTATCTGCTCTGTTGACACCAGCTGACTCTTGATAGTAGTCATACTGGCTCCTGTGTCACGCAGAGCCTCCACCTTCTGCCCATCAATGGTGACCCACTGCCTGTACTTGGAAGTATTTTGGGGCATGTGGGCTTTGGGCACCATTTCTCCTTCTCCCAGGGACACTAGGGAAATCTCTACCTGTTCCCCAAAGCTATCTGGTTCCATTCCCCCCCCCGAGCGCTACACTAGTCAACCCAGGTGTCTGTCCGGTAGTGGACGGTGCTCTCTTGGAGCACTGGGGGTCGCCTTTATAGTGACCATACTGGTAACACTCCATGCATTTGGGGTTGGACTTCCCTGACCTATCATATGTCCCTGGCTTTTTCCCAAATCTGGAAAAGGAATTGTTGCCACCTCCTCCCTGGGAATTCTTTTGGGGGCCTTTGGAGAGTTCCTTATCTGTAAGTTTATCTCCCCCCTCTTTCTTCTGTTGGGAACCCTGACCACCTTTGTGGGTGTCCCCCCCAGGTACCTTCTTGGACACTCTGGTGCTAACCCAGAGGTCTGCCTCTTCAGCAAGCTTCCAGGGATTAGTCAGCTTACTATCCACTAAGTGCTGGCGCAACTCTGTAAAAGTAGTATTAAGCATATGCTCTCTCAGAATCAAGTCATATAACCCTTTATAATCATCTACTTTGTTGCCCCGCACCCATCCATTCAGTGCCTTACTGGAAAAGTCAAAGAAATCTACCCATGTTTGTGTGTTTTGTTTGGTGCTGTCCCTGAACCTCTGACGGTATCCCTCAGGGGTCAGCCCAAACTTGGCAAGTAAAGTGGCTTTTTGAAGTGGGTATGTGTTTTGATCAAGTTGATCCAATGTGAGAAGTGTGTCCCTCCCCAATGGCGGCACATAACCCCACATAGCTACCCCCCATTGCCCTTCAGGAACCTCATGAGCCCTTAGTGCAACTTCATAAGCAGCTAACCATTTATCTATGTCATCTCCCACCACAAAACTGGGCACCACATTTTTCGGTATACGAACCTTCTTTTCTCCAACAGGTCCTGTCAGTATGCTGCCACCATATTGCTGGATTCAGACTGCTTTGCCTTGAGATCCAGCTCCTTGAGACTCAGTTCATGAGCCAATAACAGTTTCTTTTCAGCCAAGGCTCTCTTAGCTGCAGCTTCAGCTCTTTCAGCTTCAATCTGTTTGGCTGCTCTTTCAGCCTCAGCTTGCTTGGCTTCTCTCTCTGCCCTTCTTTCCTCCTGTTGAGCCTCAATTTTCAGTTTTGCCATTTGCAATTGGAACTCCCTTTCCTCTCTCCTTTCCTCTGCGGTCAGGCTTTGCACAGAGACACTGCTCCCTGGTCTGGAAGGGGGCACAATTGCAGTGGTAACACCATCCACAGACAGTAACAAATCCTCTGAGGGGCCATTTTCTGGCTCCTCTTCCTCATCATCCTCTTCTAAATGGGCTTCTGCCCAGGCCCTCAGTGCCACTTGAAAGTCCTCCTTTTTGGAGGCCCCTTGGGTGGGTACACTCATTGCCCTGCAGAATCCTTTTAGTTGTTTGACCGTATATGTATCCAACAGGACTAGGTCAAAGTCTCCTACCTGAGACCCAGTCAGAGACATGTTGAGTGAGGGTTTAGTTTTTGAAAATTGTCAGGAAAAAATGAATTTTGCAAAAAGAGATAAAAATCAAGTTGACCTTCAACTGTGGGCAGGTAGTGAAATACTTAGCTACTGTATGTCACTGCACAAATACAAGTCCTACCCTCACCGCTGATCACCAATGTTAGAAATGGGGTTTTTGTTTGGCAGTCAGGTTACCCCCTGTCCAAGCAAAAGCCCTCACTCTAGTCAGGGTAAGTCACACACAATCCAAGATTATCCTGTGCCCACCCTCTGGTAGCTTGGCACGAGCAGTCAGGCTTAACTTAGAAGGCAATGTGTAAAGTATTTGTGCAATAAATCATACAATACCACCATATAGCACCAAAAAAATACACCACAGTGTTTAGAAAAATATATAATATTTATCAGGATAATTGTAGGTCAAAACAAATAAAGTTGCAATGTGAATTTGTAGAGATATCACTGAAAAGTGATATACAGGGGGTCATTCTGACCTCAGCGGTAAAAGGCACTTACTGCCGGTCAGAAGACCGCCATAACACCGCCGCGCCCGCGGTAAACCGCCACGGTCATTCTGACCCGCAACTTGCAAACCGCCAAAAACCCGACATCCACAAAAGTCCGCCACACCAAAGGTCAGCGAAAAAATGGCGATGACCAAACCTCCACCGTCACGCCAACAGAAATACGCCCATACCATTCCGACCCACAAATCCACGCGGCGGTCTTTCAAACGCGGTATTCCATTGGCGGTACACACCGCTGCGGTCAAAATACACACACAGATAGAAAACTCAGCCACATTGGTCAGTTTGAAACACGCACACCTGATACACATACTAACACCACTCCCACACACCCAACACAATATAAAACACACACCCACATCACCCACAAACCCCTACGACCCGAAATTATTGACGAAGGCTAGAGAGAGAGCACAGAATAGACAATCCCACAACACAGAGGCACACAACACCATCACCCACACAGAATCCACGCACCAAACACCACACACCACCACACGCACCACACTCATCACCACAAACGCCACCCCACACCTCATCCACACCACCCCATGGCACCCCAAAGACACCCCAGGTTCACTGACGCCGAACTCAGGGTCATGGTGGAGGAAATAGTCCGTGTAGAGCCCCAGCTCTTCGGGGCACAGGTGCAGCACACCACAATTGCCAGGAAGATGGAGCTATGGCAAAGGATAGTGGACAGGGTCAACGCGGTGGGACAGCATCCACGCAATCAGGATGACATAAGGAAGCGCTGGAACGACCTACGGGGGAAGGTGCGTTCCATGGAACTGTTAACGCGTCCGTCTATGTTAATTTATACACATCAGGACTCGTTTTAGGCCAATGAATCTTTGGGCCCAGTGGTAAGACACCGTAGGACGAGATAACTGATCAAAATATCAATCAATATGTCAATAACATTGTCAACATTTAACGCCAAAATATATCTTACTTTAGACATTAATAAACATTCTGCGCAACCATGACCTTTCAGTCATGAATAACCACACCTTAATGAAGTTTTATGAGTTTTATTCCCTATTGATTACAATCTAGTAGCAAATGCATCAATCTCAAAGCCAGGAAGCATATAAGCACAGTCACAAGATGACAACCATAATAAGCTTTCAATAATGCAAAGATCAGTAGCATAGACAATTAGATGGATATAAGCAGATCGTAATACATCGAACTTTCTAAGATACTAGTTCAGCATAGCATCACGTCAGTCACGTCAGTTTGTCAGTCAGAATGAATACCTCGTCTAACCTCTGATTAGCATTAGCATGTTGGGCTTCATGCAAAACAATTTTGAACACCAATTTGGAAAAACATCTAACTAAGGTCTCTAATCAAAAACATACAGCAGTTGGTACCTAGAAAGAAAAGCAAGTAAGAAGATTTCATTAGCAACATTTGTTATTACCCTCCTCAAGATAGGTCAGCATACAGGATCAGTCTTCGTCTTCAGGACATCAGTTAGATCGCCGTCAGTCTATCTAAGTTAAAGGCAAAGACACTCTCCTCATAAGGAGAAAAGTGTAAGGGGCAGTCTATGGGCAAGGATGGTTTTGTCTAGGTCTCAAGTCACAAAATAGAGTGACAGAGTTTCGGGATGCAATCGATATCATTCCCTACCTAATGTCGTTTGTCTCCTGTGTCATGGGTTTTTATCCCTTTTTCGTGATTCATTCCCCCAAAATTCTATTGGTCAGTCAATACACCCCACCATTGTTAACCTATCAAATTATACATTAAGTAATGCATTTTGTCATTTTCGATAAATCCTTATTTTCTAATTGGTCATCATAATTGACGTATTTTCGTAGGTGGCTCATCCGGGATTACTTCATTGACTTTGCACGTATCAGGTAAAAAGTTCTCTTCTTCTCGCTTCATCGTCCTTGGAAGTGTCCATTAATGTTTCAAAGTATATAACTGTTATACTAAAAGCTGCTAGCATGCGGATGAGAAAATCTAGCATTGTTGCGAACTAGTGAGGAAAAGAACAATCGCTGGATCATGGTCTTTTGCAAGTCAGTACACTGAAGAGACAGAAAAATACGCTTTAATATGAGAGCTACACAGCTTTGCTTGACTCACGCCAACTTAAGATATACGAGTTCTAATGAATGCAGTTTTATGCGTTTTAATGTGCACAGCTTTGGCAGTCTATGAACGATTATTTCTTACAGTTGACATTAGTTTACACACATAAAATCCTTTACGTTAATGAATATGTTTCAATGAATATTTTATTTAATGCAGCATTGTTAATCATAAGCATTTCACATCTATAATATGTAATATCAAATACGCTCTCTCAGTATCAAGGCACAACATAGCGGTGCAGAAGACTGGCGACGGACCCCCACCTACTCCCCCAGAATTTACAGCATGGGAGGAGGAAGTCTTGCACATCCTGCATCCTGAGGGCCTCGCAGGAGTAGGCGGAGGAATGGACTCTGGTAAGTCAAATCTTCACTACTGCTTCCCACCCCCACCCCACCTGCATGCCAAATCATACCCCCACCCTCACCCCCACCCCCATCACACCAACTCCTAGCAAAAGGCTCACCATCACAACCCACCTATCCCAACACCAAGCCCTGCATGCGACCACAAAGCATGGACACCCATCACCAAAGCATGCCCACTGCACACACACATCACCCCCACAAGCCACCCTCACAAAAGCCCCCACAAGGGAATGCCTGCACTTGGGTACACGGACACCCACCCATCACACGAAATGCCACACACAGAAGCAATAACCATACCTTTATACCCCTGCAGGACCCGAACGCCAGCACACCGCCACGGAGGGTCCAGAGATGTCCATCCCACCCCCAGAAGAGGCCCCCAGCGATGACAGCAGCTCTGTCTCCCTGGACCCAGATGACCAGCCCGGCCCATCGGGGACCTCTGGACAGTCGGTTCCCCACAGACAGCCATAGGCTACACCAGACCCAACCCTCTCTGGGAACACCAGTACAGCTCCCACCCAGCGGGCCCATGCCTCTGTCTCCAGGACACGTCAATCAGCGGTGTGTCCACCACTACAGGGCACCCAGGTTGACCCACCACCCCAACAACAACAGGGACCTGGGGGCAGTGGTAGTGGGCACACCGTCCAGGGGACAGAGGCCCAGGAACACAGGGGAACTGGGAGGGCTGCTGTGCGACAAGGGGGGGACAGGCCCAGGAAACCGACTCTCCAAGAGGCCCTCTCCTCCATCATGGGAGCTTACCACCACTCCCAGGAGACGATGGCGACGGTACTGGCCCGGTTCCAGGAGATCCAGGCACTGCAGGAGGAACGGTACATGGGGTTCAGAGAGGAACTGAGGAACATCGGGTCCGCAATGGGGACCATCGTCGTGGCCATTACCCAGATAGTCACCACATTGCGGGACCATGTGGCACCCCAAAGGGCCCCTGTCACTAGCCCAGGCCAGGAACAGCCTACCACCTCCGCCGGCGCTAGTGGACAGGAGGCCCCCACACAACAACAGGCCACCAGAACCCCACCTCCTGCAGAAGAAGAACCACCCCGCAAGCAGAACCTGAGATCCCACAAGAAGACAGAGTAGGATTGCAAGACCCCCGCCAGCCTAAGATACCCCCTGATGTCATCCCACTGTCCCACATTGTCACCCTGTCCAACCTTTAACTGCCCCTGCTCCATCCTTCCATAGGCATATGGACAATGCACCTGTGCGACTGAGAACTGGACTCTGCCATGGACATTACTCCACCCCCACCCATCACCGTTTTACAATCATGTACCTATATGTAGCACTTAAAAGAAATCACTTATTGCACTTAAAAAAACAGGAGTCTGCTTGTATTCTTAACAAATGTATTACACATAACGGTGCAATAATGTCCAGTTACTTTGTGATGACAACATACCAATTTCAATAAGCTTTAATCCATGGGCAAACAAAGCTGAAGTCAGGCAGTGGGTCATACAGCTCTGAAAAGGGAAGGGAAAGTCACAAATCAGTTAACAGGAACTGGGGGGAAACACAGACAGTGGAGACGCATGAGGCCTTAAGTAAATGTAAAATGGCGTGGGTGATTCTTACCTGTGTGCTACTGAAAATATTGTTGTATGAATGTATCCCTGTTGTCCGTGTCGTCGCCGTTGTCTTCCTCCTCTTCACTCTCCACAGGCTCCACAGCTGCTACAACACCACCATCTGGACCATCCTCCTGCAGAAAAGGCACCTGGCGTCACAAAGCAAGATTGTGAAGCATACAGCAGGCCACAATGATATGGCACACCTTCTTTGGTGAGTACATTAGGGATCCCCCTGTCATATGCAGGCACCTAAACCTGTCCTTCAGGACCCCGAAGGTCCTTTCTATGATCCTCCTAGTTCGCCCATGGGCCTCATTGTACCGTTCCTTTGCCCTGGTCCGGGGATTCCTCACTGGGGTCAGTAGCCACAACAGGTTGGGGTAACCAGAGTCACCAATTAGCCACACACGGTGTCTCTGTAGCTGTTCCATCACATAAGGGATGCTGCTATTTCGCATGACATACGCGTCATGCACTGACCCAGGGAACTTGGCATTTACATGGGAGATGTACTGGTCAGCCAAACAGACCACCTGGACATTCATCGAATGATAACTTTTTCTGTTTCTGTACACCTGCTCACTTTCTTTGGGGGGAACCAAAGCCACATGGGTCCCATCAATGGCACCAATGATGTTGGGGATATGTCCAAGGGCATAGAAATCACCCTTCACTGTAGCCAATTCGCCCACCTCAGGGAAAATAATGTAGCTCGACATGTATTTCATCAGGGCAGACAACACTCTGGACAAAACCTTAGAAAACATAGGCTGAGACATCCCAGATGATATGGCCACTGTTGTCTGAAAAGACCCACTTGCCAAAAAATGGAGTACTGACAGAACCTGCACCAGAGGGGGAATCCCTGTGGGTTGGCGGATGGGGGACATCAGGTCTGGCTCCAGCTGGGCACATAGTTCATATATAGTTGCTCTGTCAAGCCTGTATGTAAGTATGATATGTCGTTCTTCCATTGTCGACAGGTCCACCAGCGGTCGGTACACGGGAGGATTCATCCTTCTCCTCGCAAGTCCCAGCGGACGGTGCCTAGGAAGGACAACATGGAGCACAGAGTCAAGCAACCCACAGGTTCGTTCACACAGCTTGCACAGTACACGAATCGCTATGCATTGAAAGGCTTGTATGAGTGGCAATGCAAGGCCTAGGCCTGTGTGACGCAGTAGAAATTATGCCATGTGGACCCTTGAAATGGCGCCTGCCTGACCTGTGAAGTGTGACAGTGGGATGTGAGGTCACTGCGCTGGCGTGGCACACCATGGCGGTAGGCGGTCGAAGACCGCGGCGCAAAGCAGCATTGGTTAACATTGAGCCCTATGTGTCTCAGGAGCCAATGACGATGTGCGCCGGCGGTTGTGGTACGCACCGCCGCGGTACGCACCGCCGCGGGCGTGACCGCCATTTTCTAACTGCTTCATCACTCGAGACCTGATCATCCACAGGAGAGGACCTATACTGCAAGTGCTGCTGTGACCTCGGTCTTGGAGATACAATGGCTGCTGCGACTGGGGAAAGGGCCCCTGCCTTCACTTCCGAAGAATTGGAGAAACTTGTTGATGGGGTCCTCCCCCAGTATGCGCTACTCTACGGTCCTCCAGACCAACAGGTTAATACACAGGGTGCACGTTGAATGGGCTATGCCTGTGTTGAGTGGGGTGTATGTAAGATGGTGGGGAGGGGAGCGAATGAGGAGTGCAACGCACGAAAGATGAGAGCATGTGCCACAAGGCAAGGTTGGGGAGGGGGGGGCCACTCACATTGACCAGGCAGAAAACTGATGCGATTTCCTTTACCACCCTGTACATGTCACATAGGTCAGCGCCCATCAGAAGATCGACATTTGGCGTGCCATCGCCAAGGACGTCCGGGCCCTGGGGGTCCACAACAGACGGGGCACCCACTGCCGAAAGAGGTGGGAGGACATCCGCCGCAGGACCAGAAAGACCGCTGAGTCTCTGCTGGGGATGGCCTCCCAACGTAGGAGGGGTGCCAGCCGCCAATTGACCCCCCTGACGTCCCGGTTCCTGGCGGTGGCCTACCCCGAATTGGATGGGCGCGTGAGGACATCACAGCAGACACAAGGGGGTGAGTATCAGCACATTCTGCTATCTTTGCGCGCAGTGAAGGTGTCTGGGTGGGGGAGGAGGGCTGTGGCTATCTCTAGGCCAGGGCGCATTCTGTAGGCTAGGCCCCTCCGTTAGACACGGCCCTGTGCCCCCGCCCCCCACCTCTGTAGGGTGCCAAGTACAGCTATCCATGGTCCGGCCTCACCCATGTGTGCATTTGTCGTCCATAGACCTGTAGGCCTAGTCACAATAACTGAGTAGTGTACCCCGATTGCGCGGCCTAGTGCAGGGGGCTTCTGTGTCTGTCCTCTCCGACAACGGTGTTGCCAATGCATGCACTCAACCTGTCTTCATTTCTCCCCCCCCCATTTTCTTTGTCTTCCTGTTCATGTGTGCATTAGCATCATCAGGCGGAGGAGAAGTGGCATCGGCGCACGAGGGAGCTGCATCTCACATGGCCCCAGAGGGCCATACAACAGACTCCGAGTACACCAGTGAGACGGAGGGCGAGTGGAGCTCCACAACGGGGACCCGTGGAGACGTCAGCGACACCGACACGTCCTCGGAAGGGAGCTCCCTAGCGGTGGCGGCAACATCCGTGCCCACCGCCACAACAGGTACAGCCGCCACCCAGCGCACCAGCCCCACACTCCCAGCAGCCCCTCAGCCTTCGCTCCGTGCCCGCTCGCCCAGGAAGGCGGGCATCTCCTTCGCCCCAGGCACCTCAGGCCCTGCCCCAGTTACCCCTGCTGCCCTCAGTGAGGAGGTCATTGACCTCCTCAGGACACTCATTGTTGGGCAGTCTACCCTTTTGAAGGCCATCCAGGGGGTAGAAAGGGAGGTGCATCTGAGCAATGCATACCTGGAGGGCATTCATTCGGGTCAGGCTGCCCATCAGCGATCGTTCAACGCTCTGGCCTCAGCACTGATGGCAGCCATTGTCCCTGTCTCCAGCCTCCCTCTTCTGACTCCCTCCACCCAGTCCCAGTCTCCTGTTCCTCTGCCTATCCCATCCACACCATCAGACCAGCCTGCACACACCTCTACACCCAAGGGCAGCTCATCCAGACATAAGCACCACAGATCCCACAAGCATTCACCCAAGCAACATCCAGATGCAGACATGCCAACGGTCACTACCACCTCTGTGTCCCCCACCTCCTCATCTCCCTCCTCCCTCCCTGTGACGTCTCCACTCACACCTGCATGCACACCACCATCAGCCAGTACTTCCATCACCAGCACACCCTCCATTACAGTCCGCACACATGCAGTCACCACCCCCACTGCCATTTACACGTCCCCTGTGTCCTCTCCCAGTGTGTCTGTCACCCCCTCTTCCAAACCACACAAACGCAGGCAGCCACCCACCCAACAGCCATCCACCTCACGACAGCCTCCGTCACAAGCACCTGCACCCAAAGACAGCACACTTGACTCTCCTACAACCACATCCTCTTCCTCCACTCCCATACCCACTACACCTACTCGTCCCTGTCCTTCCCAAGTCCTTTTCCTTTCCAACCTTGAGCTCGTTCCAATCACTGACCCACCCCCTCCATCTGGTAAGAGTAAAAAAAGCACCTCAGCCACCACCAGCCCTGCATCTACTGTGACCATAGTGCAGGGCTATTGGAGTCCACCAGCTCCTAGGGCAGGAACATCGGCCAGCAGCAAGGGGACAGCCAGCCCACCCCCTGGGAAGAGGACAAAAAAAAATAAGGGAGGCAAGGGCCACAGAGCTTCAGCGAAGGAGGGCAAGGGCAGCAGGGCGGAGAAGTCAGGCAGCAGGCGAGCTGCCCAGGAGGGCCCCACCAGCCCCATTCCGGTTGTGACGGACGACACCCACGGGCCCAGGACTCCATCACAGGAGGGCCCCGCGACCGCAAGGTCGGATGCCGACTGAGCGGGAAGTCTTGGCCAGGTCTGGCTCCCTAGAAACACAGGACAAGCACCGCTGAACAGGGCCCCGCCGGGAGAAGCACCGCTGAACAGGGCCCCGCCGGGAGAAGCACCGCTGAACAGGGCCCCGCCGGGAGATGCACCGCTGAACAGGGCCCCGCCGGGAGAAGCACCGCTGAACAGGAGCCCGCCGTGACAAGAACCGCTGAACAGGGGCCCGCCGTGACAAGAACCGCTGAACAGGGGCCCGCCGTGACAAGAACCACTGAACAGGGCCCCGCCGGGAGAAGCACCGCTGAACAGGGGCCCGCCGTGACAAGAACCGCTCCGCTGGGCCCCGCCGGGAGAAGCACCGCTGAACAGGGGCCCGCCGTGACAAGAACCGCTCCGCTGGGCCCTTCATCTCAAGCACCGCTCCGCTGGGCCCTTCATCTCAAGCACCGCTCCGCTGGGCCCCGCCGTCTCTGCACCGCTCCGCTGGGCCCTTCCTGTCAAGCACCGCTCCGCTGGGCCCTTCATCTCAAGCACCGCTCCGCTGGGCCCTTCATCTCAAGCACCGCTCCGCTGGGCCCTTCATCTCAAGCACCGCTCCGCTGGGCCCTGCCGTCTCTGCATCGCTCCGCTGGGCCCTTCCTGTCAAGCACCGCTCCGCTGGGCCATTCATCTCAAGCACCGCTCCACTGGGCCCTTCCTGTCAGGCACCTCTCCGCTGGGCCCTTCATCTCAAGCACTGCTCCGCTGGGCCCTTCATCTCAAGCACCGCTCCGCTGGGCCCTTCCTTTCAAGCACCGCTCCGCTGGGCAACGCCGTCTCAAGCACCGCTGGCCCATTGACAGTGCCGGTTCTGTGTCGAGCAGGGCTTCACAAAGCACTCTGGGCACCATGCCTCCTCCATTAACAGTGGAGTCGGTAATCCATCTGATGGACTGTGGCATGGCACTTCCCAGGATGGAACAGTGGGCAAGCCACCCACTGTAGAGACTTGAGAGACTGTGGCTTTGCACTCCCAGGATGGCACAGTGGGCAAGCCACCCACTGTAGAGACTTGTGAGACTGTGGCTTTGCACTCCCCAGGATGGGACAGTGGGCATGGAGGCCCCTCGTGGATCTGGCGTCGTGGACTCATGTGGCTGAGGTGCCCCCCCTTCCCTTCCCCCTGAGGTGCCTGTAGTTTTATCATCTGATGCCCCAGCAGTGTTCTCTCCAATGGTATCTGGTCTCCTGTGTGGGCTTTGCCCATGTGTTTGTGCACATTGGCCCACGGACTATGGAACTTTGAAAGAATGTGCAGGACTTATTGCCTATGTATATATTTTTGACTATGTTCATTCCTTATTTTGTATCTTTCATATAGCATATTTCCCATACCTTCAATGGAGCTATTTATACATATATTTTATAGATCATTTTAATTGTGTCTTTGCATTATTCCGGTGGGTTTGGGGGGTGTCACTCTGACTTGTTGCTCTGCATTGGGGTGTAGGTATTTGGGGTGGGGGGTGGGTGTATGGCGCATGTGTGTGCTCGTAAGCTTTCCTCCTCTCCCCTCCCCTGTGTCGTAGGTGCAGTACTCACCGTTGTCGTCTGCGCCGGCGTTCGTACTCCTGGTAGATGAGCAGGTAGACAATAGCTGGTAGGATGTTTAATTCGGGTTCCATGCTGTCCTCCTTCCTCGTGGAGTGTGTAGAGGTGAGCGTTTTCCCGTTCGTAGTCTGTTTCCGCCGTGTTTTTATCGACGGGGCTCCCGCCCCGGAAAAGGTGGCGGATTGGTGAGTTGTGATAGGGTGGGCGGCACATTGTCTGCCGCCTGCCTGTTGGCGGTGACCGCCGCGCTGTTTGTCTGTCCCGCCGTGGCGGTCGGAGTGTTAAAGTGGCGGCCTTAGTTGGCGGTTCCCGCCAGGGTCAGAATTCCTTTTTTTTGACCGCCTGCCTGTTGGCGGGTTGGCCGCCGCTTTATCACCGACCGCCAGGGTTGGAATTACCCCCACAGTGTCTTAAGTCTTTAAAAAGCAAACAAAGTCTCTTTCAAGCACAAAGTACCTGGTTTGGAGTGGAAAATCTCCTCAGAGGGCCACAGGAGAAGAGATACATGGAAAAAGGGTGTGTGTGTTGATTTCTCCCCAGCACACACGGACTTGCGTAGTTTTTTTTCAAGCGGGGAAGTCATGCGTCGTTTTCCGGCGCGCGGACAGTCTCTTTCTGTGGATCGCTGGGATTACCAGATGTCCCGGGTCTGTGCGTGGATTCTCCTGTTTGTTTACCGGCTGCGCGTCGTTCTGCGGGGCTGTGCGTCAAAGTTTCGCTCTCACGGCAGGCGTCGCGTCGATTTCTCCTCTGGAGGTCGGGCGGCGTTGTCCTTGCGAGGCCGTGTGTCGAAGTTCCGGTCGTCCCGAAGACGTCGCGTCGATCAGTGTCGGTGTGCAGCGTTTTTCTCGCCGCGGAACAAGCTGTGCGTCGAAAATGTTGGCGCAAGAAGCGTCCAAGTGAAAAAGAGAAGTCTTTTTGGTCCTGAGACTTCAGGGAACAGGAGGCAAGCTCTACCCAAGCCCTTGGAGAGCATTTGTACAGCCAGACAAGAGTTCAGCAAGGCAGCAGGGCAACAGCAAGGCAGCAGTCCTTTGTAGAAAGCAGTCAGGTGAGTCCTTTAGGCAGCCAGGCAGTTCTTCTTGGCAGGATGCAGGTTCTGGTTCAGGTTTCTTCTCCAGCAAGTGTCTGATGAGGTAGGGCAGAGGCCCTGTTTTATACCCAAATGTGCCTTTGAAGTGGGGGAGACTTCAAAGAGTGGCTAAGAAGTGCACCAGGTCCCCTTTCAGTTCAATCCTGTCTGCCAGGGTCCCAGTAGGGGGTGTGGCAGTCCTTTGTGTGAGAGCAGGCCCTCCACCCTCCCAGCCCAGGAAGACCCATTCAAAATGCAGATGTATGCAAGTGAGGCTGAGTACCCTGTGTTTGGGGTGTGTCTGAGTGAATGCACAAGGAGCTGTCAACTAAGCCCAGCCAGACGTGGATTGTAAGGCACAGAAAGATTTAAGTGCAAAGAAATGCTCACTTTCTAAAAGTGGCATTTCTAGAATAGTAATATTAAATCCAACTTCACCAGTCAGCAGGACTTTATATTACCATTCTGGCCATACTAAATATGACCTTCCTACTCCTTTCAGATCAGCAGCTACCACTTCAATACTGTATGAGGGCAGCCCCAATGTTAGCCTATGAAGGGAGCAGGCCTCACAGTAGTGCAAAAACGAATTTAGGAGTTTTACACTACCAGGACATGTAAACTACACAGGTACATGTCCTGCCTTTCACCCACACAGCACCCTGCTCTAGGGGTTAAATAGGGCACACATTACAATAGAGGTGACTTATATGTGGAGAAAGGGGAGGTTTAGGCTTGGCAAGTACTTTTAAATGCCAAGTCGAGGTGACAGTGAAACTGCACACACAGGCCTTGCAATGGCAGGCCTGAGACAAGGAAAAGGGGCTACTTAAGTGGGTGGCACAACCAGTGCTGCAGGCCCACTAGTAGCATCTAATCTACAGGCCCTATGCACATAGAGTGCACATTACTAGGGACTTATAAGTAAATTAAATAGTCCAATCAGGTATGATTCAAGGTTACCATGTTTTTAAGGGAGAGAGCATATGCACTTTAGCACTGGTTAGCAGTGGTAAAGTGCGCAGGGTCTAAAAGCCAGCAAAAACAGTGTAAAAAAAGTGGAGGGAGGCAGGCAAAAAGTTAGGGGTGACCACCCTAAGACTGTCCGGTCTAACAGTTGCCATTAGAATTAAAAGAAAAGTAAAAATGGTATCCACCTGATTGAAATATTTAGTTTACTTATATGCCTCTAGTACATTGGTACTACATGTACCCAGGGCATGTAACTTAAATGCTATAAGTGGGCCGCAGCACTCATTGTGCCACCAGTTCAAGTAGCTCTGCAAATCATGTCTGCATGCCTGTCCCAGCAGCCTCTGTATGCAGTTTTAAAAACACCATTTCAACCTGTTAAAATTAACCTTTTGCCAGGCCTGGACCTTCCTATTTAATACTTATAAGTCGCACCTGAGGTAGGCTCTTACAGCTCATATGGCAGCATGCGTGGTATTAAAAAAGTAAGACATGTACTTGAGTTTTACATGTCCTGGCAGTGTAAAAATCCGAAAGTGTTTTTTCACTGTGGCAAGTCTAGACTCCCATAGACTAACACTCGGTTACCATACTACATTAAATAAGTGATAACTTCAGGTTAGAAATGGCTAGAGAAATATATTTTCCACTCATTTGAATTGTAATTTAAAATCCTCTTTAATATTCAAGTCCGACTTCTACTTTTACTTGCTAGTTTGAAAAAGTCACTTTTAGAAATTTGCATTTTTTAACTAAAATCAAATGCGCCCTTCTATCAGTGTCCAGAATCAAATTGCTGTTAATAGCTATCCTGTGGTGTGAAGGGTTTTCATTCCAGGCAGTAGTCAAAGGAGCTGATGTATGGAAGGGTTGTACTAAGTCCATTCCAGAGCTTCAAAGGGTAGCCAGAGGGCTGGGCTCAGCTACTCCTGATTTAAGAAGATGCCTATCCTGTCACTGGCAAACCTATTTCACACTCAAGCCTGTCTGCCCCCAAATGCAGCTCACACCTGGGCCTGGCTACGCCTTGTTTCAGTAGACAAACTGGAGCCAAACCCAGGGAAAAGGGAGGAACTGACCACATTGAACTTATGGTTAAACAAACGCCAGTGTACCCCACACAACAAAGCTGGTGCACTGGGCATAAAAAGAGCAACCCCAGAACCCCTCATCAGAATACTACTGGACCTGAGAAGTTTCAAAAGAAACACTGCCCTGCTGTCTGAAGAAGGAAGGCTCGATCTACTTGCACCTCAGTAGTAACTCCAATTGTCTTCTGGCTAACCTTTTTGAACTACAGGGACATAATAACATTTCAGAGGACTTTCCTAACTGGACCTCCCCTGGACCTTTCTGCTGGCTTCTGGAAGTGAGTACTGCCCCCCAAGTGCTGTCATAATGGTCCTGGACCCTTGCTAGAGTCAGAGTGTGCTTCTCTCTACTAACTGAAGATTGTACTGGGTCCAATGCAGAGTGGTGCAGAGCGATGCAGGGCTTCACTACCCCAGTATCATGCAGCTTCTGAATGGTGGCTTAACCATATCAACTGCTGTGAGAAAGTAGCCTCTTTCAAGGCTTGTTACCCCCACTTTTGGCCTGTTTGTGAGTATATGTCAGGGTGTTTTCACTGTCTCACTGGGATCCTGCTAGCCAGGGCCCAGTGCTCATAGTGAAAACCCTATGTTGTCAGTATGTTTGTTATGTGTCACTGGAACCCTGCTAGCCAAGACCCCAGTGCTCATAAGTTTGTGGCCTATATGTATGTGTTCCCTGTGTGATGCCTAACTGTCTCACTGAGGCTCTGCTAACCAGAACCTCAGTGGTTATGCTCTCTCTGCTTTCCAAATTTGTCACTAACAGGCTAGTGACTAAATTTACCAATTCACATTGGCATACTGGTACACCCATATAATTCCCTAGTATATGGTACTGAGGTACCCAGGGTATTGGGGTTCCAGGAGATCCCTATGGTCTGCAGCATTTCTTTTGCCACCCATAGGGAGCTCTGACAATTCTTACACAGGCCTGCCACTGCAGCCTGCGTGAAATAACGTCCACGTTATTTCACAGCCATTTACCACTGCACTTAAGTAACTTATAAGTCACCTATATGTCTAACCTCCACCTGGTGAAGGTTGGGTGCAAAGTTACTTAGTGTGTGGGCACCCTGGTACTAGCCAAGGTGCCCCCACATCGTTCAGGGCAAATTCCCCGGACTTTGTGAGTGCGGGGACATAATTACATGCGTGCACTGTACATAAGTCACTACCTATGTACAGCGTCACAATGGTAACTCCGAACACGGCCATGTAACATGTCTAAGATCATGGAATTGTCACCCCAATGGCATTGGGGGGACAATTCCATGATCCCCCGGGTCTCTAGCACAAAACCTGGGTACTGCCAAACTGCTTTTTTTCAGGGTTTGCACTGCAGCTGCTGCTGCTGCCAACCCCTCAGACAGGTTTCTGCCCCCCTGGGGCCCAGAAAGGCAGAACAAAGGATTTCCTCTGAGAGAGGGTGTTACACCCTCTCCCTTTAGAAATAGGTGTGATGGGCTGGGGAGGAGTAGCCTCTCCCAGCCTCTGGAAATGCTTTGATGGGCACAGATGGCGCCCATCTCTGCATAAGCCAGTCTACGCTGGTTCAGGGCTCCCCCAGCCCTGCTCTGGTGTGAAACTGGACAAAGGAAAGGGGAGTGACCACTCCCCTGACCTGCACCTCCCATGGGAGGTGCCCAGAGCTCCTCCAGTGTGTCCCAGACCTCTGCCATCTTGGAAACAGAGGTGTCTGTGGCACACTGGACTGCTCTGAGTGGCCAGTGCCAGCAGGTGACGTCAGAGGCTCCTTCTGATAGGCTCTTACCTCTCTTGGTAGCCAATCCTCCTTCCTAGGTAGCCAAACCTCCTTTTCAGGCTATTTAGGGTCTCTGCTTTGGGGATCTCACCAGATATCGAGTGCAAGAGCTCACCAGAGTTTCTCTGCATCTCCCTCTTCACCTTCTGCCAAAGGATCGACCGCTGACTGCTCAGGACGGTGGCAAAACCGCAACAAAGTAGCAAGACAACTACTAGCAACCTTGTATCGCTTCATCCTGCCAGCTTTCTCGACTGTTTCCAGGTGGTGCATGCTCTGGGGGTAGCCTGCCTCCTCTCTGCACCATGAGCTCTGAAGAAATCTCCTGTGGGTCGACGGAAACTTCCCCCTGCAACCGCAGGCAACAAAAGACTGCATCACCGGTCCTCTGGGTCCCCTCTCAGCACAACGAGCATGGTCCCTGGAACTCAGCAACTCTGTCCAAGTGACTCCCACAGTCCAGTGACTCTTCAGTCCAAGTTTGGTGGAGGTAAGTCCTTGCCTCCCTACGCTAGACTGCATTGCTGGATACCACGTGATTTGCAGATGCTCAGGCTCCTGTGCACTCTTCCAGGATTTTGTTCATGCACAGCCAAGCCTAGGTCCCCGACACTCTAACCTGCAGTGCACAACCTTCTGAGTTGTCCTCCGGCATCGTGGGACTCCCTTTTGTGACTTTGGGTGGACTACTGATTCACTTTTCTTCTAAGTGCCTGTTCAGGTACTTCTGCGGGTGCTGCCTGCTTCTGTGAGGGCTCCCTGACTTGCTGGGCACCCCCTCTGTCTCCTCATCCAAGTGGCAACATCCTGGTCCCTCCTGGGCCACAGCAGCATCCAAAAACCCTAACCGTGACCCTTGCAGCTAGCAAGGCTTGTTTGCAGTCTTTCTGCATGGGAACACCTCTGCAAGCTTCTTCACGACGTGGGACATCCATCCTCCAAAGGGGAAGTTCCTAGTCCTCTTCGTTCTTGCAGAACTCCAAGCTTCTTCCAACAGGTGACAGCTTCCTTGCACCCTCAGCTGGCATTTCTTGGGCTCCTACCCACTCTCGACACTGTTGCGACTCTTGGACTTGGTCCCCTTGTCTTACAGGTACGGAAATCCACTGTTGTTGCATTGCTGGTGTTTGTTCTTCCTGCAGAATCCCCCTATCACGACTTCTGTGCTCTCTGGGGGTAGTAGGTGCACTTTACACCTACCTTTCAGGGTCTTGGGGTGGGCTATTTTTCTAACCCTCACTGTTTTCTTACAGTCCCAGCGACCCTCTACAAGCTCACATAGGTTTGGGGTCCATGTGTGGTTCGCATTCCACTTTTGGAGTATATGGTTTGTGTTGCCCCTATACCTATGTGCTCCTATTGCAATCTACTGTAACTTTACATTACTGGCATTACTTCCTTTTGCTATTATCTGCATAATTTTGGTTTGTGTACATATATCTTGTGTGTATTTCTTATCCTCATACTGAGGATACTCACTGAGATACTTTTGGCATATTGTCATAAAAATAAAGTACCTTTATTTTTAGTACCTCTGTGTATTGTGTTTTCTTATGATATTGTGCATATGACACCAGTGGTATAGTAGGAGCTTTACATGTCTCCTAGTTCAGCCTAAGCTGCTTTGCCATAGCTACCTTCTGCTAGAAAGCTGCTAGAAACACCTCTTCTACACTAATAAGGGATAACTGGACCTGGCACAAGGTGTAAGTATCTCTGGTACCCACTACAAGCCAGGCCAGCCTCCTACAACTGCTGAGCAACCTAGAGCCTCGCACCACAGCACAAGGCATCTCCTGATTATTAGTCCTACTGGATCCGATGCAGAGCCCCACAGAACCACAGAGATTTTGACTGAAAATCTCATCAGAACCAACTCAGCACAACCCACTGCAATACAAGATGATGCAGAGTCATGCAGAGTCACGCAGCACCATCTTCACATCAAGCTCAAAAGGTAAAACTCCAAGCTGGACAAACCTGATCTTGTATCAGATGCTACATTGGGGTAAGCTTGAACTTGTGACTTTGTCCTGGTCTGGCAAGACCAGTTACTCTACAAACAAAGGAGCTGCCTTGTCAAGTGAAAGAAATGGTCAGTTTCTAGGTGGGTACTGAATACAATGCAGTCTGTTGTGAAGCCAATGAAATTTCCCCAGAAGATTTCTTTTCAGAGGATCAGTGAAAGGTGACTTCATGGCATTTAGAGTCTGGAACTTCCATAAAATATGTGGCTATTGCATTTGCTGAATCCTTGCACATTCCAATAATCAAGAGAAAGATTGCTGTGGATGTGAAGGAAGTGTTCTGATTTATCCTTCGATCTACTGAGGTTTCATATGTGTATGATTTCTTTGGAATGTTTGGCAATCATGACAAAGACTGTTTGATTAGACAGATGCTCTTTCGTTTAAGGCAATTTCTGAATGCCCTCGTTGACCTTACACTATCCTTGTTGTGGTTGGGCCTCGAAGACAGTTCAATAGTTATGTGTGGAAAATGTAATCTGACTCCAGGGGTAGACTCAACTCCTATGTTCACGACGAGTCAGTGGCATATGAGAAAGTGCAGGGCGGACTTAAAGCAGATCCTTGCTACACATGCTCTTGCCGACGTATGGCTTGCTGACCAGGAGATTGATTCTGGCTTTATGTATGATTCTATACCTCATCACTCATCTTCTCGTATAGACATGTTTGTTGTTAGTTACAGTATTGTATCATCATTAGCAATTAAACTCATTCCCAGGATTGTTTCAGATCATAATTCACTTTCACAAGTCTTTAAATTAAGTGAATTAGATAATACCAAAACTTTGCGCCGGTGGACCTTTGACCACAAATTACTATTAGATGCAGAGAATATTAGTTATATGGGTTCTGGTATGAGGGATTTCATCTGTGTAAATCAGGGGTCTGATAATCCTATCATGGTCTGGGGTGCCATAAAAGCTTTTGTTAGAGGTCAGACTACTAGCTTTGCTATCCATAAGAACAGGATCCACCAAGACCAAGATGCAGGAGAAGCTCCTCCAAGTAGAAATAGAGCATTCACCTCTGCTTTAGTCCAGTAATTACCCTAATATTGAACTAGTTAGATTTAGGGACCTATCTATGTTAAGGATGCAGTTGAAATAAAAAGATGTTCGACAGGGCTTGCTCAAAGAATAGGGCAAAATATCTGTCATGCTTCAAGAATGCTGAGGAGATGGATACACCTTTGGCATTTCAGTTAAAGGACAAGAGAAATAAAAATCTAGTAACATGCATAAGACATGAGAGGGGTTACATAAATACTGGTTGATCAACAACTCTCACAGTTTTCCATCAATTTTATTCCAGTTTGTACAAGGATGATTGCCAGACAACTCTGGGCTCTCTTCCAGATCATTTGGCTCAACCAACTTACAGTTGTGCAGAGGGCTAAATTGGTTTAAGTTATATCTAATTTTTGCAGTCTCAAAAAGTCAAAAACTGATGAGCATTTCACATCATTACTCAGGCACCTGACATAAATACTTCCCAAGAGAAGCATCAGGAAATATATGAAAAACATAAACATTATAAGATTGTACTTCTAGTCCAATTTCCTATTCCTTTTCTTTGTCTTCCTTTTTATCACAGGGGTAAAAGCGTCCTCTCCTGTCACCGCCTGGACATTACGTCTTTCATCCTGTGCACACAAGTCTCTAGAGTCATTGCTCTCAAACCCAGTCTCTTCAGTGTCATCACCCTCTTTCTCCTTCCTTTTTAATGAGGTTGAGACATCCATGGCAGCTTCAACCTCTTCCTCAATAACAATGTCATCCTTGCCCCACTCAACTAACCAGCAACTGCAGTGTCAGAGAAAGAAAACTGTTCTAGAGCTGTACAGGCATACTCTATCTCACTACAAAAGTCTGTAGAGGAAATTGTAGACATTGTAACCTGAGTATCAATAGCATTTGCAAAACCAGATGAAGTTGTTTCTAGGATGTGCTGCCTTAAAGTAGAAAATACCTTTGGCTTAACATACAGACTGTCATCCTTATCAGTGCCTTTTGGCTGCAGAACAGAATGTGGAACAAGTTGCACCTTGGATGAGTCAATGGCTGCACCTGTGTCGGAAATCAAGGAAGAGCCTCCAGCACTGATTATTCCATTCCTTGCTGTACCACACAGGTGATGTTGAGCAACACCCCCCTTAGTGGCTTTGGAGGATGTCTGCTCTGATTGGACAGCCAAATCCAAATCAGGTGTGGGAGCCATGATTGGTAGATCGGGTGCACCTGGTGAAGCTCCCTAAATGGGTTCCATGTTTTTCCAGCCTCATCAACAGCACCTGCTTGCTTTCCCTCCAAAATTGGAGCACCTTCCCCAGAGGAGTCTTGCTCGACAGTGATATCCACCTTTTCTTCAGACAATGATAAACCAGGTTGGAGATCAAATCTTTCCTCCTCAAAACCAAGGCTGATCAATTCTTCCTCCTCTGCCTCAACATCTTCCCTTGACCTCCCTCTACCCTTGTGGGGAGTGAAAGGCTGCTCCAGTTGTGCAGCTTTAATTTTAAAGGCATAGGAGGAGGGGCAGTTTTTAAACTCATGCTCATGTGAGCCACACAGATTGCAAATTTTCTCAGCCACACAATCCTCAACTTCATGACCAGTGGTTCCACACTTAGTGCACAAAGGTGCAGTACCATCCTTAGCCAAGTGCGCCTCCAAATTTAATTTCCTGCATCTCCTAGGCTGACTCACATAGAAGACAGTGCCCGTGGCCCCTCCCAGTCTAATAGCACTTGGTATATACCTCAGTTCCTCAGTGGCAGGGTCTCTCTTTAAAGATAGCCAGTCTTTACTCCATTAGCATCTCTCACTCTGGCCCCATGAGAAACAATGCAAAACTGATTGAGCCAAGTGATAATGTCAGCGCTCTGAACATATTAATTAAACATGGAGACATTCACCCATCTCTTCTGCAGCCGAGTCAAGGCATTTATGGAAAACACTTTCAAAGGTACAGAGCCATTCGTTTCTTTAAAGCGCTAGAGGCATTGATCAAACAAAGCAAAAGTGGTGAAAATCACTTCAAAGACTTTACCTCCAGGAAAAGCAAACAGGTAGTCAATCAGATCTGGTCAGAATCCAAGTTCCTTTTGCAGCACTGACCGGCTGAACAACAATCCACCCATCTTGACGTCTTCAACTGCTGAGAACCTCATGGCATTTTGGGGCGCTCGACTAGCCGCCATCTTCGCAGAGATCCCTTCCAGAAGGGTCCCCCGATTTCACACTGAAGAGAAGAGCTACACCCACTGGGAACACTGGAACCTCCTCCTCGAATACCTCAGAGAACACAAACACATGATCATGATGTCTCCCATGCCTTCTGTATTGGAATGCTGTCCAATGTACTAAACATTAGTTGTGGTACAAGGTTGTCCCCTCTCTCTGCTTCTATTTGCCCTGTAGCTGGATCCATAAATTGAGGAACTTAAAAAATTGGCTCTTATTCCACCCCTGAGACTGCATAGTTGGGAGGCTAACCTACTGGCATATGCTGATCACATCAACATTTTAACCTCATCTTCCCAGAAAGCTCTCTCTGCCATAGAGGAATCAACTATTGCATTTGGTCAACTCTTGGGTTATAAGGTACATGGGGACAAGGCAGCATTATTGCCAATAGCATCCCAGTAGGGACCAATGCCCAATATGTCACATGAGCTAAATATTTGGATGAAGATTGTTCTGTTAGTGTGGATACTATCATAGCTCTTAATCAAAAAGCTTTGTATCAGGACTCCCTATCCATATTTAGGAAAGGGGATGGATTATGTCTTGGGTTAATTGGTAGGTGTGCTATCATCAAAATAGTCATTCTCCCACGCTATCTCTACTTGTTCCGGCTCATTCCCTTGTATCTATACAAGAGCTTCTTCAAAAAGGTTGAAAGCAGCTGGCAAACATTTGTGTTGTAATATAAAAAACTTTAACGCACTATAAGATACACTCAATTTCCCCACAGTGAGGACAGGCTAGTATTACCGATTCTCTAGCTTTATTTTTTATCTGCATTCATCTCAAGACTCTGCATAGTAGCCTGAGACATGTCTATGGGATTTGATAGGCTTAGTTTCTGAATACCAGATCTTTCCATAGATGGTAATATCTGATAAGGGCTTTGATTGACACTGCCTATTTTTAACACACTAAGTTCAAATACTTTTTTAGTGTATCACATGATGATCTACCAAGGCCATTTCAGGGCAGCTGTTTAAGGTGTTGGTGTAACTTCTGAATTATGAACCAAGGGCAGCTCTGCAATAATAGAGCTCTCTCAGCATTTCAGGAAATAAACAAGGAATCTTGACTTCCTAAACTTGCTCCATTTTGCATCTTTCAAGTTCAAAACATTCTTATCGCTTTTATCCTCCAATTAAATGAGTTTAAAGAACAATGCATTTTTGTTTAAATTCATCAAGGTCCCCAAATGTAGTTATATTTGCATATTTTACTCAGTAACGGTGAGCTTGAAGAAACAAACTAATAGATTTGAGATCTTGTCTGCTACTTGGTCTTGTAATTTACAGTCAAACATTTCCATTAATGATATAAGGCAAACTAACACGCTCACACAAAGCGTTTTAAACATTTCTTGGCTAAGGACTTTTTCCTTCAAAATGCTTCATGACCTATACTATACACTAACAAGGTGTATAAATGGGGATTGAGGAATACATCTGACTGCTTTTGCTGTAGCCAGCCCAGGGCAGACACTTCGTATTTTTGTCTTGTGTGAACAAATAGTTCCATACTGAAATAGGGTATTTGATATTGTTAGAAATGGGGTCTCTAGTTGACAGAGGTATACACCTTTGTCCAAGTAGGGACCATAATCACATTAGGCCAGACGTGTTGGGCCATTGGCATCTCGTAGAATGCTTTTAGGCATGTACCAACCCTATTTTGCAAGTCAGGAACCTATTACCAACTCGTAAAATAGGGTTTGCAATTCATTATGAAGAAGGGGCATGCCAAGAGCGTCCCTTCCTAATAGCGAGTCACACTTGTTAGAAATGGGGTCTCTAGTTGGCAGAAGTATTGACCCTTGTCCAAGTAGGGACCACAATCCTAGTCAGGGTAAGTCACACATAATCCAAATTATCCTGTGCCCACCCTCTGGTAGCTTGGCACTGAGCCTTCAGGCTTACCTTAGAAGGCAATGTGTAAAGTATTTGTGTAATAAATCATACAGTAACACAGTGAAAACACCACAAAAATACACCACACAGGAGGAGATGCGTGGAAAACTAAGGGTGTGGGTCAGATATCCGTGCACACACAGACGATGCGTCAATTATTTTCCACGCAGTAAGGACTTTGCGTCCAATTCCGGCAAGCAGGCTTAAATCCTTTTTGTGATGCAGTGTCTTTTTGCACCCAGGGACTATGCATGGAAATCCTGGATGTGCAGGATGAAGTCACAGATGCAAGGGTCAGAAGTCCATTATTTTCATCATAGACCTTTAGGAAATGGCCCATCACAACTTGCTACCACAAAGCTGGTCAGAACTAGTGAGGCAAAAATACAGCATTTTCCCGTGGCTTTAAAATTGACATCACCCTGTTTGAGAGCCCTACACACAGTACAAATAAATACTTTCTGTCACAGGTGTGATTAGAGAGAGCGAAACGTCAAGCAAAGTCAAGCAAGGATTGGAGGGCAACACTAGAGGTTTTCATTTTCAAATCCCTCAAGTCCCAAAAGCATAGCTTATTGCACACTTAGGTTCTTGGCTATAATCCCTGTTCCTGTCAAAGACTCATGTTGTCAGCCAAAATGATTACTAGAGGTTTTGTAATATTTGGAGCAAAAGTCAATGAATGAGTTGGGTGTGCTGCTTCTAAGTTCCTTGGTGAATGGGGGGCTTTTCCATTCTGTGCTGTCTGCAGAACTAGGTTGTGCACACATTTGCCCTTTGGCCTTGGCCACCTTTAAGATCTTATTGGTTAAACAAGGCAGTTATTATCTATATAACAAAGTATACCTGTCCTACTTTGCAAGTGTTCCGGTTTAGGGAGGACCTGGTTTGGCAGACCGGGCTAGACTGTTCCCCTTGGAGCAGAGTCAAGAATGAGTTGCATGTGGCTAGGTCCAAACTGATGTGACATGATGCAAAATAATGATGGACTGGGATGCGGCTCCAAGTAATTACCAATGCCTGAGATTAAATAAAGCATTTCATCCATCACTTTTTAAATACTTTCTGAACTAAGGGGCTGGGCGTTGCTGCCTTTCTCTACCACAGACAGTATCTTTTCTCCCCTCCTGTCATCCGTTTCTTTCAGTATTTGGATTTTTTTTTATTATGTGACAGTTTTTTACATATAGTGGCTATACATATGTTTCTTTCTAGTTAGTGAGCTGTGATTTATAAGAGGCTAAATTACTTGTTTATCACATGTAGCACTGTACTCTGGACTAGAACAGTCGATTTATCTGTATTCCATTGCTATGTTTGAGGTTGATTTGCATGCATGTTTGGTTTTCAAGTGTTTGCTTCTGGCCTTTGCAAACCAGGGTGCTGTCTACAGGAGAGTAGCTGTCAATGGTGCAGCAGGTGCAGTGGCACGGACTCCGAGTTCTGGGGGCCACTGAAACCTGATACTTGCTGTGTTTTACTACCCCAACAGTAGTAGGAACGGTTATTTTCCTTGCTTCCACCAGGGCCCATGGCATCCTTTCTATGTTACTGTCTAGGTTTAGTTGAGGAGCTGTATGTAGCCGGGCATCTTGCATGGCAATCACTTGGACAGAAATTTGGTTACTCAATATATAATGGTATGCTTCATCTGGTGTCCATGTTTTAACATACTACATGTTTGAGTGTGTCTCTGATTTCCTGTAAAATAGAAAATGTGTTACATACATACTAACTGTCTTGTTTAAGCAAAATACCTTTAAAGTGACGGGGGCAAAAGGGCAAATATATCCACTGCCCATTTGTACAGACAGGAGAGAATGGAGAATTCCCCCATTTATTCAGGAACTCGCAAGCAGCATACCCAACCCAACTAATTTATGCTCACTGGACTTGCAGCGACATGAGGTGCTGGTGCAGGTGATAGCGCGTCCAGTCCTTATAAATTACTTGTACTTGGACACGCTGAAGGTCGGTGAACCTTTCAACCGAGTTGGGTCCTCCTCATCCAAGAATAGTCAGATCACTCGAATTAATAATCAATAACCATTATAATCAGTACCCAATACTCAATTGATAGATCAAACAACACATTAGGAATCAATAGTAATCAGTATTTTGACACACCATGACCTTTCAGTCATGAATAACCACACCAGTTTATTAAAAGTTAATTAGTTTATTTCCCTATATTAACAAAGCTAACATAATATATGTAAGTCTCAAAAGCAAATGATATACATATACGAACATTACTAGCTGTCCATAGCGACGGAAGAAACATAATCTACGCAAAATCTGGATTATAATGCACTTGGTTATAGCTATACAGATCACTAATATAAGCAACTGAATTTGACTAATTGCATACATCAGTCAGCATAACAAGATTTCAATTCGACATGGTGCATCAAGTGAATACCTCAACTAACCTCTAATTAGCATTGGCATGTGGGGCTTCATGCAAAACGAATTTAGTCAACACAAATTTTGAAAACTTCTAGCTTGGGCCTTGTCAAAATAAGCAGTTGGTACCTAAGAAGGAAAACATAATGCATAATACAATTATCCTTTCATAATTACCAAATACAATCAGCATTCAAGATAAGCCTTCGTCCTTCAGGTACCGGTTCGATCAGCATGGGGCAGATTTCAAGGGGGCAAAGTTAAAGGCAAGTTTCCTTGCGGCAGCAAGGAAAATGGGGCAAAAGTTACTGCATAGGCAAGACGGGGCAAAATTAAAGTTAAAGTCTCTAGGGAGAGAATTGTTTTTAGGTTTCTTTCTCTGCGACAGAGAAAAGCATCAAAGTGTCATTTAAAATGGTGTCTTGAATCTGGCTTCAAAATGGCATCGAGAAAATGGCTGACTTCTCTTTGTCCAGTAGGTTTAAGTAAGAAACTTTCCAAATTCTTCAGGGTCTTCCATTGGAGGGTTCATAGGGTGGCTTCCTTTTGACCAATGAATAGTGTCTTTCTCTTAGTACTCATTTATGCATAAGGTGTCCTTGGAGTCTTGGAACACAAGTAGCAACAAAGTTTGCCAATTAATTCTACATCAGTGTCTTTATTGTCTGCACATGCAGAAACTGACCTTGCTTCAAAGGGGTTGAAACTAGCCTAGCACGAAACCTTGAGATAAGTGTATTAGTCATTTCTACTGGAAAAATACAACCTTAAAGTTAAAATACGTTTTTGTTAATACAAGTGAAAACCACGCAGTTAAATTTGAGACCAGGCAACTAGGCCAAAGCCTATGCTAAATTTAAGCTAAGCATAAAACAGTTTCAACAAGAAAATCATAAAATACATTTGCAATTATGACGGATTACTACATTGTCGATTCTTCATGATTAATTAAGCTTGTTTATAATAATGGCGAACTACCTTGTGGGCACATTTTCCCACGTACATTATTTTTCTTTACTAAAATCACACTACCTTATACGATTTTGTTACATGATATATGAATATTTGTTAGCCTTTCTTTTTCTGCTTCATCACAGGCTATATTTCAGACAGAATCTCTCTCCAGCTGCTTAAAAAGTGAAATATCGAGGACTTTAAGGAGGCTTCATTCAGGATTTCTCAGATTCATAAAATATTTATTTTTACCTCTTTCAGTGGTTAGAAAGAAATATTATTGAGCTCCACTTCTGCTTCTTTAAGTACAGCCCCGATCTAAGACCTTCGGTATGAGAGGTATGCAATTCAAGTTTAGCATTTTCATGGTTTTGGCCCACACAATTTCTGCCAGTTGAAAAGTGGTGAATAATATATGGGAAAACAGAGCATATGTGCTATGAACATGTTAGCTCTTATTCTGAGGAGGCTACATAGGAATAAGGCACAAATTGCATACTGGGGGAAAACTGAGCCCTGCATAGTTGGCATTTATCAGATGGGCCATTTCCACCTTGGAAACCGTTTAAACAATTATGGCCTGGACTTGCAAAAAACACATGCATGTGTATTGACTCTTATATTCTGCACACATTCACCTACACCAACCAAAGTTAGTTCAAGTGAGAACATACAAAGGGACTGCACAAAGCAGGAGGGTTCATTAGAGAACAGTGCACATGTGGCCTTTCGTTGTCCAAAATCCAAAGACTTTTTATGCAAAAGCAGAGGGCATTAGTATATTTGTGCAAACACATTTCTGGAAGACATGGAGAAACATACCTTGGAAATTTCTGTCATAAGTTACCCCTAAAGCATTTAATCATCACAATGCAGGGTTTGATATAATATGTAATTGATTTCTCTCTCTCTCTTTCTCTTGCTCCCTCTCTCTCTCTCGCCACTAATTTATTATTCATTTTCTAAGTTGTTTTGAGTGCCCCGGCCCCTTCTATGATCCTGGGTTCAAGGCAAGCAGGCACAGTTTTCCTTCCTCAGGCAGTTCTTCTTCTGCATCTTCTCAGGTACGGAGGTGTTCTGATGAGAGGGTCTGAAGGTGATTCTCAGTGCCAACCTGTGCGTTGGAATCACTTCCTTTGTATAACCTTAACTTGTTCTGGTCAGTTCTTCAATTTTCCCTGGATCTGGCTCCAATCTTTCTAGGGTAATAAAGAGGAGGCTGGTCCAGGTGTGGGCTGCATTTGCCAGTGACAGTGCAGGCAGCTCCGGAAGTCAGGAACTAGTGTGCAAGGCCCTCAGGCTACCCTTTGAAACTCAAGGATGGCTGAGTACAACAACCCCGCCAGGCCATCCTGCTCAAAAGAAAAACATTCTTCCTCACATCCAAGCTTGTTTGTTTTGTCTCGAAGGAGTACACATTACACCACTGGAAAATCTTTAGCAGTCATACGACCCTGGCCAAGGGTGGCAAGGCGTATTTGTTTTAGGCCGAAAAATGTCGAATTTATACAAGTGGTATTTTCGGAATAGTAATTTAAAATCCAACTTTACCATTAAAGAGGGTTTGAAATTACAATTAAAATAGGTGCAAGAGGTATTCCATTATCTGATCCCGAACTAAAGTTATCATTTATTAAGTGTGATAAGGTACCCAATTGCTAGTATATGGGAGAACTAACCTTGCTGCAATGAAAAACAACTTTAGTACACAAAAGTTCACATCCTACTTTTTAAAGACTACTAGGCACGCTGCCCTATGAGCCATTAGGGATTACTTTAGTGGTGCCTTATAAGTATTAAAAAGGAAGTTTTAGGTTGGCCTGGCATATGGTTTATTTTGCCAGGGTAAAATGGCAGTTTAAAAATGCCCTACAGACTGCAGTCGCAGGCCTAAGACTTGATTTACAGTGCTACTTTAGTGCATGGCACAATGAGTGCTGCAGTCCACTTGTAGCATTACGGGGCATATTTATACATGTTTTGCACTGAATTTGCGTCATTTTCTTTACTCAACTTTGGTGCAAAACTAACTCCATATTTATACTTTGGTGCTGTCTAGTGCCAAAATTATGGAGTTGAAGTCATTTTGGGGATGTGGAAACTTACTTAGCTTCAATGAGATGCAATGTAGGTGTTCCTGTGCAAAAAATGACTCTAAGGCCCTAGCGCCTTATTTATCCTCCCGTACAAAAATCACGCACAGGGGAAGGAGGGGTAAACAAATGCTGCAAAGCTTGCTTTGCACCATTTTTTAACTCCTAGGTCAGGGCAGGCGTTAGGGGACCCGTGGACCCATTTCCATGGTGGAACACCATGGACTAAGCCCACAGATGCCCCCCCCCAGGCCCCAGAGACACCCCCACCCATACCAGAGTGACAGCGGAGGATGGGGGACCTCATCCCAGGTAAGTATAGGTAAGTATTTTTTTTAAGTGCCATTGGGGGCCCTGAAATGGGCCCCTCTACATGACACTGGGTGCAATGGCCATGCCCAGGTGACCCTTGTCCCCTGTGCTGGCCATCAGGGTGGTGGGCATGACTCCTGTATTTTCTAAGGCAGGAGTCATGTGGTATGGATGGTTTTGCGTCAGAAAATGACTCCAGGCAGGTTAGAGTCTTTTCTTTTTTACTCTGACTTGCCTAATGTCATTTTCATTTTTTGGTGCAAAACCCCCGTCTTCCATACCACCAGCCCAGCCCGACTAACTTCATTTTTTTTAATGCTAGCCTACCCTTTGCACCGGCTTGCATCATTCCATAAATATGGTGCCTGGCTGATGCACAGAAATGGTGCAAGCCGGTGCTAAACTTTCTGGTGCAAAACTGCGTTAGTGCATCAGTGTTAGTAATTTACAGGTCCTGAGCATGTTAAGTACCACTTTACTAGGGCCTATAAATAGATGTAATGTGTCAATTAAGGGTATATCAGTTTTGCCATGTTTGGAAGGAAGAGCACAAGTACTTTACCATTGGCGTACAGGAGTAAAGTGTGCAATGTCAAATAGGCAACAAAAACGGGTTCAGCAAAAATAGGATAGTAAAGGCAAAAAAAACTGGGGGAATACCACGCAAATATCCAACACATCATCAGTGTAAAAGTCAGAGGTTCTGGGTGGACTAATATGATTCTTTCAGCAAAACTCAATCCTCTCAACAATGCTAGGATATGCTGGCATTTCTAATACTTGCTTTTGATTACTTTTTGGTTGCAGAGACACAGTGAGATATATCCAAGTCCTCAAGATTACAATGATGTGATTGACAGCTCTAGGACATAAATAATCACTGCCTGTTATAATAACACAAAACACTAAAACTGACACACATTAGACATTTCCAAATGAGTTATCTTTCACTAAATCATTTAGAACTTTTTGATATTTCTGTCTAAATTGTTTCTATAAACAACAGTGTTTTGTAAATAGTGCCGTTTTTGATTTTATGGGAAGATAAGTAGCACTATGGTGGAAACTGAAAAATAAAACCCGGCAGACTGGGGGCTATTAAAGAGATTTCGCTTTGTTATCCAAATGTCTCGGATCCCATTTTATCTTCAATCATATGGCGTATTTTGTTAAAAGCCATTAATCTCCTCTGCGTGAATAAGGATAAATGCATACATGTAGCCTGAATAACTAATCAACATCCGGCTTTTTTGCAGAGCAGTGCAGCGTAGGGTTCAGGTAAAGGATGAGAGATGGGAGCCAGGATCGAAATCTTTGCAATAATGTGCGCCCATTCATAACATCTCGAAAGTCGCAAAATATGGCCACGGACTCAATGGGCTGCTGACGCAGATATGTTAATTGAAATATTAATGAGTGTTTATGCATTTTGATTAACAAGAAAATGGTAGAAATATATAATGTAGAAAATTAACGTGCACGTTTGAAAAATGTGCCCACAGAGAGTGGCTACCAAGATTCACAAATTATACTAAAAATGACTACAAATATGTGAAATATTGAAAATGTGTAATAATAATGTAGTAATATGTCATATTGAGATATATAACGTATTTTTTACATTATATTGTAGAGCTAACTTAACCGAAGTTGTGGCCTAGTTTTTGCCAGGCCTCATGCAGAAGCTGAATAATCATGCAATGTAGAGAAGCTAATGTGCTGAACTGACCCTGAACTACTTGTTTTAATAAAGTCTGCTTAGCTGGAATTTTCTGCAATGAACCGACGGACAGGAGACGATGGAACTAGAGTGTATCAAAATCGGTGTAAAGCAGACAAGATGTACTTTCCCAGGACTCGAACAATAGAGACACTGACTGGAGAAGAAGATGCAATATTTTCAATACCTGATGAGCCGGGTGATGAGGACATCGTACAGTGAACCGATCGACACCTTGAGAACGGCGTAATATTAGAATTCATAGATTTGAAGAGCTGAATGTATTGGGTAGCATCACATATGGTGACTAATTGACCAATTAGGATTTGGGGGATAGTCTGGGTGACTTTAATATAATGTTGTGACAAAGGGGGAAAACTTCAGAAACGATGGGGAGATGTTAGAGGCAGATGATCGGGGAGAGACATTTTGCTGAAATTGATGCAAGACTCTGTCATTGGGCTCATGCTCTTGAGAGCCTGTTGCATTGCTGATCGATTAATGACCTGAAGACGAAGACTGATTTTGTTGCTGATCCATACCGTGGATAGGTAGCTATGACAAAGTGACTGGTTGACTTTTTGTGCCTTTTCTTTCTGGGTACCAACTGCGCTGTTCTTAAATAGTTTTTCTCTTAGCTAGATGTATTCCAAATTCAGGTCCCAAACTGTTTTCGTATGAAATCCCACATGCTAATGGTGATCTGAGGTTAGGTAGGGTTCCTATTTTGAGATGCTGACATATATGGTGACAAATGATTGATGGATTGATTTGCTGAACTCTGCTACTCATGTTAACATAGTCATCATTATTGGCTTATGTTGAGGCATTAGAACGCATGTTTTCTCAAGTTCTGATTAGATTATGTTATTGGTGGTCACTAATGAATTAATACTGAAGTCGATTGAATAAAGTTTGAATTAACCTCATGCATTAGTATTGTAACTAATAGGGAAATAAAATTGATAAAACTTATAATTGAGTTGTGGTTATTCACAAAATGTTGACACTATTCTCTGAAGATTAATGTTTCTCTTAGTGGTTATTGATTCATGTGTTGATTACTGATGGACATTGCATTGGTTACTATATAGCTAGGATACTTCATGCGAATCAAAAGGTTCATCGACTTATACGCGTCCCCTTGTAAGTTTACTTACTAAGGACCAGGCGCGATAGCAGATTTTGGTAGCAGCTCAATGGTTAATTTCCTTGGAGAACTAGTTATGTGGTGATCGATGGTTATGGTGGAAGTCTAAGTTAGGGATAGTTGCTCATTATTACTGTGATTTGGATTTATTTTTTTCGTGATGGCAATTGTAGCAAAGATGATGTCGCCTGAAGCTCAGAAATGACTTTCCCAGACCCTGGATCCTGCTGGGTATGTTCTCGGCGTTCTAGTGATAGTGGGAAAGTGGTAGGTTGCGCTTGCAAAGGCTGATGCAGATCGCAGGTGAATTGTGACAAATTTGAGGGAAGTAGGGAGTCTGCGTACTCCAGTTGAGGTTTAGTAGGAGTGTGCGTACTCCGCAGTCTGAGAGTAGGGAAGTCATCGAACTTCATATATGTGTGGCGCTTTGTGCTCAAACATTGTCCACGTGGTTGTGGTGATGTACGGACCCTGCGTGGTATAAGACTCCAGAGTATATTGACAAGTGTAGGAGACACTTGGGTTTATGTTGTAATCTGTCTGGTTTAGTAGGTTGAACAGGCGTGCTCAACAAGTCAGTGTGTGAGTTAAATGAGTAAGATAACTTTTTGACTGAGATTTGGCGAGTCCTACATGCACCAGGACAGACCCATTGATCAGTTGAGAGTAAAATTTGCAGGTCAAATTTTGCTTGCGAATGTGTACTGAGAAAGAGGAATAGCTGCATGAGCGAAAGGGCCATCAGTGAAAATCTGTAAGGTCTCTGAAGCGATTGTGTATCTTCCTGTAGTAAACCAGCAGGTTTGTTTTTTGGTTTTTGGTTAGTGATCACAATAGTTTTGCATTAGTTTCATGTGAGTTGAAGATTAGGAGGAAAAGCCCAAAGACTTTGTCAGCCGCAGTGTGTGAGTGTGATGTCAGAGTGAGCCGCTTGGATAGGTTGGTTAGTGAGAAGAGTCGCGTGCGGATTGGCAGCCGTCTGAAAGAGGCAATTCGTTGGGAAGGCAGGTGAAGGGAATCTTGGGAGTAAAAGTAATTTGTAAGGAAATGCCTCCTTGGCATGGTTACCCCCTGACTTTTTGCCTTTGCTGATGCTATGTTTTGAATTGAAAGTGTGCTGAGGCCTGCTAACCAGGCCCCAGCACCAGTGTTCTTTCCCTAACCTGTACTTTTGTTTTACACAATTGGCACACCCTGGCATCCAGATAAGTCCCTTGTAACTGGTACCCCTGGTACCAAGGGCCCTGATGCCAGGGAAGGTCTCTAAGGGCTGCAGCATAGCTTATGCCACCCTGGGGACCCCTCACTCAGCACAGACACACTGCTTGCCAGCTTGTGTGTGCTGGTGAGAACAAAACGAGTAAGTCGACATGGCACTCCCCTCAGGGTGCCATGCCAACCTCACACTGCCTATGCAGTATAGATAAGTCACCCCTCTAGCAGGCCTAGCAGGCCTTACAGCCCTAAGGCAGGGTGCACTATACCATAGGTGAGGGCACCAGTGCATGAGCACTGTGCCCCTACAGTGGCTAAGCAAAACCTTAGACATTGTAAGTGCAGGGTAGCCATAAGAGTATATGGTCTGGGAGTCTGTCAAACACGAACTCCACAGCACCATAATGGCTACACTGAAAACTGGGAAGTTTGGTATCAAACTTCTCAGCACAATAAATGCACACTGATGCCAGTGTACATTTTATTGTAAAATACACCCCAGAGGGCACCTTAGAGGTGCCCCCTTAAACCTAATCCAACTACCCGTGTAGGCTGACTGGTTCTAGCAGCCTGCCACACTCGAGACATGTTGCTGGCCACATGGGGAGAGTGCCTTTGTCACTCTGTGGCCTGTAACAAAGCCTGCACTGGGTGGAGATGCTATCACCTCCCCCAGGCAGGAGCTGTAACACCTGGCGGTGAGCCTCAAAGGCTTACCCCCTTTGTTCCAGCACCGCAGGGCACTCCAGCTAGTGGAGTTGCCCGCCCCCTCCGGCCACGGCCCCACTTTTGGCGGCAAGGCCGGGGGAGATAATGAGAATAACAAGGAGGAGTCACTGGCCAGTCAGGACAGCCCCTAAGGTGTCCTGAGCTGAGGTGACTCTAACTTTTAGAAATCCTCCATCTTGCAGATGGAGGATTCCCCCAATAGGGATAGGAATGTTAACTCCTCCCCTTGGGAGGAGGCACAAAGAGGGTGTACCCACGCTCAGGGCTAGTAGCCATTGGCTACTAACCCCCCAGACCTAAACACGCCCTTAAATTTAGTATTTAAGGGCTTCCCTGAACCTAAGAATTTAGATTCCTGAAACTACAAGAAGAAGAGGACTGCTGAGCTGAAAGACCCCTGCAGAAGAAGAAAAGAAGACACCAACTGCTTTGGCCTCAGACCTACCGGCCTGTCTCCTGCCTTCTAAAGAAACCTGCTCCAGCGACGCTTTCCCCAGGACCAGCGACCTCTGAATCCTCAGAGGACTGCCCTGCTTCAAGAAAGACAAGAAACTCCCGAGGACAGCGGACCTGCTCCAAAAAGACTGCAACTTTGTTACAGAAGAGCAGATTTAAAGACCCCTGCAATCCCCGCAAGAAGCGTGAGACTTGCAACACTGCACCCGGCGACCCCGACTCTACTGGTGGAGAACCAACACCTCAGGGAGGACCCTCCGGCGACTCCGAGACTGTGAGTAACCAACGTTGTCCCCCCTGAGCCCCCACAGCCTGCAGAGGGAATCCCCAGGCTCCCCCTGACCGCGACTGCCTGACTCTAAAATCCCGACGGCTGGAAAAGACCCTGCACCCACAGCCCCCAGCACCTGAAGGATCGGAACTTCACTGCAGGAGTGACCCCCAGGAGGCCCTCTCCCTTGCCCAGGTGGTGGCTACCCCGAGGAGCCCCCCCTTGCCTGCCTGCACCGCTGAAGAGACCCCTTGGTCTCCCATTGATTTACATTGGAAACCCGACGCTTGTTTCTACACTGCACCCGGCCGCCCCAGTGCCGCTGAGGGTGTACTTTTTGTGTGAACTTGTGTCCCCCCCGGTGCCCTACAAAACCCCCCTGGTCTGCCCTCCGAAGACGCGGGTACTTACCTGCTGGCAGACTGGAACCGGGGCACCCCCTTCTCTCCATTGGAGGCTATGCGTTTTGGGCACCGCTTTGAACTCTGCACCTGACCGGCCCTGAGCTGCTGGTGTGGTAACTTTGGGGTTGCTCTGAACCCCCAACGGTGGGCTACCTTGGACCCCAATCTTAACCCCGTAGGTGGTTTACTTACCTGCAAAACCTTACAATACTTTACCTCCCCCAGGAACTGTGAAAATTGCACTGTGTCCACTTTTAAAACAGCTATTTGTGTTTTATGTGAAAAGTATATATGCTACTGTAATTATTAAAAGTTCCTAAAGTACTTACCTGCAATACCTTTCAAATGAGATATGCCATGTAGAATTTGAACCTGTGGTTCTTAAAATAAACTAAGAAAATATATTTTTCTATAACAAAACCTATTGGCTTGATTTGTCTCTGAGTGTGTGTTCCTCATTTATTGCCTGTGTGTATGTACAACAAATGCTTAACACTACTCCTTTGATAAGCCTACTGCTCGACCACACTACCACAAAATAGAGCATTAGTATTATCTCTTTTTGCCACTATCTTACCTCTAAGGGGAACCCTTGGACTCTGTGCATACTATTCCTTACTTTGAAATAGTGCATACAGAGCCAACTTCCTACATTGGTGGATCAGCGGTGGGGTACAAGACTTTGCATTTGCTGGACTACTCAGCGAATACCTGATCACACGACAAATTCCAAAAATTGTCATTAGAAATTGATTTTTGCAATTTGAGCTATTTTTCTAAATTCTTAAAAGACCTGCTAGGGCCTTGTGTTAGATCCTGTTTAGCACTTCTTTTAGAGTTTAAAAAGTTTGTGAAAGTTTGAATTAGATTCTAGAACTAGTTTTTAGATTCTTAAAAAGTATTCCAACTTTTAGAAGCATAATGTCTAGCACAGATGTGAATGTGGTGGAACTCGACACCACACCTTACCCCCATCTTAAGATGAGGGAGCTAAGGTCACTCTGTAAAATAAAGAAAATAACAATGGGCCCCAGACCTTCCAAACTACAGCTCCAGGAGCTGTTGGCAGAGTTTGAAAAGGCCAACCCCTCCGAGGATGGCAACACAGAGGATGAAGATAGTGACTTGGAGGAAAATTCCCCCCTACCAGTCCTAACTAGGGAGAAGAGGGCCTCTCAAGCCCTGTCTCCAAACATAATAGTCAGAGATGCTGGTTCCCTCACAGGAGGGACCAACCTCTCTGAAATCACTGAGGATAACTCCAGTGAAAAGGACATCCAGCTAGCCAGGATGGCCAAAAGATTGGCTTTGGAAAGACAGATCCTCGACATAGAAAGGGAAAGACAAGAGATGGGCCTAGGACCCATCAATGGTGGCAGCAACCTAACTAGGGTCAGAGATTCTCCTGACATGTTGAAAATCCCTAAAGGGATTGTAACTAAATATGAAGATGGTGATGACATCACCAAATGGTTCACAGCTTTTGAGAGGGCTTGTGTAACCAGAAAAGTGAACAAATCTCACTGGGGTGCTCTCCTTTGGGAAATGTTCACAGGAAAGTGTAGGGATAGACTCCTCACACTCTCTGGAAAAGATGCAGAATCTTATGACCTCATGAAGGGAACCCTGATTGAGGGCTTTGGATTCTCCACTGAGGAGTATAGGATTAGATTCAGGGGGGCTCAAAAATCCTCGAGCCAGACCTGGGTTGACTTTGTAGACTACTCAGTAAAAACACTAGATGGTTGGATTCAAGACAGTGGTGTAAGTAATTATGATGGGCTGTACAATTTATTTGTGAAAGAACACCTATTAAGTAATTGTTTCAATGATAAACTGCATCAGCATCTGGTAGACCTAGGACCAATTTCTCCCCAAGAATTGGGAAAGAAGGCGGACCATTGGGTCAAGACTAGGGTGTCCAAGACTTCCACAGGGGGTGACCAAAAGAAAGGGGTCACAAAACCTCCCCAGGGGAAGGGTGGTGAGACAGCCAAAAACAAAAATAGTAAAGAGTCTTCTACAGGCCCCCAAAAACCTGCACAGGAGGGTGGGCCCAGAGCCTCTTCACAAAACAATTTTGGGTACAAGGGTAAACACTTTGATCCCAAAAAGGCCTGGTGTCGTAGCTGTAATCAGCCTGGACACCAAACTGGAGACAAGGCCTGTCCCAAGAAAAGTACCTCTTCTAACTCCACTCCAGCTAACACTGGAATGGCTAGTCTCCAAGTGGGATCAACAGTGTGCCCAGAGCAAATCAGGTGTCACACTGAAGCTACATTAGTCTCTGAGGGTGGGGTGGATTTAGCCACACTGGCTGCCTGGCCTCCTAACATGCAAAAATACAGGCAGCAGCTCTTAATTAATGGGACAAGTGTAGAAGGCCTAAGGGATACAGGTGCCAGTGTCACCATGGTGACAGAGAAACTGGTTTCCCCTGGTCAATACCTGGCTGGACAAACTTATCCAGTCACCAACGCTGACAATCAGACTAAAGTACATCCCATGGCTATGGTAACTTTAGAGTGGGGAGGGGTCAATGGCCTGAAACAGGTGGTGGTCTCCTCCAATATCCCACTAGACTGTTTGCTTGGAAATGACCTGGAGTCCTCAGCATGGGCTGAGGTAGAACTGAAAACCCATGCAGCCATGCTGGGTATCCCTGAACTGGTGTGTGTCAAGACAAGGGCACAGTGCAAGGCACAGGGTGAAAAAGTAGAGCTGGAGTCTGGAAAAAGGGCCCAGCCTACCAAGGGAAAAGGAAAGTCAGCTGGGAAACCAGCTGCAACACAACAACAAAAAGAGAACCTCTCTTCTCAGGAAGAAGTTCTGCCCTCGGAGGGAACTGAGCCTATGGAGTTGGAACCTTATCAGGTTGAGCTCTTAGGCCCAGGTGGACCCTCAAGGGAGCAGTTGTGTAAGGGGCAAGAAACCTGTCCCTCTCTTGAAGGCCTTAGGCAGCAAGCTGCTGAAGAGTCCAATGGCAAGAAAACTGGAACACATAGGGTCTATTGGGAAGATGGGCTCCTGTACACTGAGGCAAGAGATCCCAAACCTGGTGCCACTAGGAGAGTGGTAGTGCCTCAGGAGTTCAGAGAGTTCATACTGACCTTAGCCCATGATATTCCCCTTGCTGGGCATTTGGGACAAACCAAGACGTGGGAGAGACTAGTCAACCACTTCTACTGGCCCAATATGTCCCAGAAAGTTAAGGAGTTTTGTGTCTCCTGTACCACCTGTCAAGCCAGTGGTAAGACAGGTGGACATCCAAAGGCCCCCCTCATTCCACTTCCAGTGGTGGGGGTCCCCTTTGAAAGAGTGGGTGTGGACATAGTGGGTCCACTTGAACCTCCCACAGCCTCAGGAAATATGTACATCCTAGTAGTAGTGGATCATGCTACTAGGTATCCTGAAGCTATTCCCCTTAGGTCGACTACTGCCCCTGCAGTAGCCAAGGCCCTCATTGGTATCTTTACCAGAGTGGGTTTCCCTAAGGAGGTGGTGTCTGACAGAGGTACCAACTTCATGTCAGCATACCTGAAACACATGTGGAATGAGTGTGGAGTGACTTATAAATTCACTACACCCTATCATCCACAAACTAATGGCCTTGTTGAGAGATTCAACAAGACATTAAAGGGCATGATCATGGGGCTCCCAGAAAAACTCAAAAGGAGATGGGATGTCCTCCTGCCATGTCTGCTCTTCGCTTACAGAGAGGTGCCTCAGAAGGGAGTAGGATTCTCACCCTTTGAACTTCTGTTTGGCCACCCTGTAAGGGGACCACTAGCTCTTGTGAAAGAAGGCTGGGAGAGACCTCTTCATGAGCCTAAACAAGACATAGTGGACTATGTACTTGGCCTTCTGGTGTGTGTCAAGACAAGGGCACAGTGCAAGGCACAGGGTGAAAAAGTAGAGCTGGAGTCTGGAAAAAGGGCCCAGCCTACCAAGGGAAAAGGAAAGTCAGCTGGGAAACCAGCTGCAACACAACAACAAAAAGAGAACCTCTCTTCTCAGGAAGAAGTTCTGCCCTCGGAGGGAACTGAGCCTATGGAGTTGGAACCTTATCAGGTTGAGCTCTTAGGCCCAGGTGGACCCTCAAGGGAGCAGTTGTGTAAGGGGCAAGAAACCTGTCCATCTCTTGAAGGCCTTAGGCAGCAAGCTGCTGAAGAGTCCAATGGCAAGAAAACTGGAACACATAGGGTCTATTGGGAAGATGGGCTCCTGTACACTGAGGCAAGAGATCCCAAACCTGGTGCCACTAGGAGAGTGGTAGTGCCTCAGGAGTTCAGAGAGTTCATACTGACCTTAGCCCATGATATTCCCCTTGCTGGGCATTTGGGACAAACCAAGACGTGGGAGAGACTAGTCAACCACTTCTACTGGCCCAATATGTCCCAGAAAGTTAAGGAGTTTTGTGTCTCCTGTACCACCTGTCAAGCCAGTGGTAAGACAGGTGGACATCCAAAGGCCCCCCTCATTCCACTTCCAGTGGTGGGGGTCCCCTTTGAAAGAGTGGGTGTGGACATAGTGGGTCCACTTGAACCTCCCACAGCCTCAGGAAATATGTACATCCTAGTAGTAGTGGATCATGCTACTAGGTATCCTGAAGCTATTCCCCTTAGGTCGACTACTGCCCCTGCAGTAGCCAAGGCCCTCATTGGTATCTTTACCAGAGGGGGTTTCCCTAAGGAGGTGGTGTCTGACAGAGGTACCAACTTCATGTCAGCATACCTGAAACACATGTGGAATGAGTGTGGAGTGACTTATAAATTCACTACACCCTATCATCCACAAACTAATGGCCTTGTTGAGAGATTCAACAAGACATTAAAGGGCATGATCATGGGGCTCCCAGAAAAACTCAAAAGGAGATGGGATGTCCTCCTGCCATGTCTGCTCTTCGCTTACAGAGAGGTGCCTCAGAAGGGAGTAGGATTCTCACCCTTTGAACTTCTGTTTGGCCACCCTGTAAGGGGACCACTAGCTCTTGTGAAAGAAGGCTGGGAGAGACCTCTTCATGAGCCTAAACAAGACATAGTGGACTATGTACTTGGCCTTCGCTCAAGGATGGCAGAGTACATGGAAAAGGCAAGTAAAAACCTTGAGGCCAGCCAACAGCTCCAGAAGTTTTGGTATGACCAAAAGGCTGCACTGGTTGAATTTCAACCAGGGCAGAAAGTCTGAGTTTTGGAGCCTGTGGCTCCCAGGGCACTTCAGGACAAATGGAGTGGCCCTTACCCAGTGCTAGAGAGGAAGAGTCAGGTCACCTACCTGGTGGACCTGGGCACAAGCAGGAGCCCCAAGAGGGTGATCCATGTGAACCGCCTTAAGCTCTTCCATGACAGGGCTGATGTAAATCTGTTAATGGTAACAGATGAGTATCAGGAAGCTGAGAGTGAGCCTCTCCCTGATCTTCTGTCATCAAACCCTAATGATGGCTCAGTAGATGGAGTGATCTATTCAGACACCCTCTCTAGCCAACAGCAATCTGACTGTAGGAAGGTCCTGCAACAGTTTGCTGAGCTCTTTTCCCTAACCCCTGGTCAGACACACCTGTGTACCCATGATGTGGACACAGGAGACAGCATGCCTGTCAAAAACAAAATATTCAGACAGTCTGATCAAGTTAAGGAAAGCATCAAGGTGGAAGTCCACAAGATGCTGGAATTGGGAGTAATTGAGCACTCTGACAACCCCTGGGCTAGCCCAGTGGTCTTAGTCCCCAAACCTCACACCAAAGATGGAAAGAGAGAGATGAGGTTTTGTGTGGACTACAGGGGACTTAATTCTGTCACCAAGACAGATGCCCATCCCATTCCTCGAGCTGATGAGCTGATAGACAAATTAGGTGCTGCCAAATTCTTAAGTACCTTTGACTTAACAGCAGGGTACTGGCAAATCAAAATGGCACCTGGAGCAAAACAAAAGACAGCATTCTCCACACCTGATGGGATTTATCAGTTCACTGTTATGCCCTTTGGTTTAAAGAATGCCCCTGCCACCTTCCAAAGGTTGGTGAATCAAGTCCTTGCTGGCTTGGAGTCCTTTAGTGCAGCTTATCTTGACGATATTGCTGTCTTTAGCTCCAACTGGCAGGATCACCGGGTCCACCTGAAGAAGGTTTTGAAGGCTCTGCAATCAACAGGCCTCTCTATCAAGGCATCCAAATGCCAGATAGGGCAGGGAACTGTGGTTTACTTGGGACACCTTGTAGGTGGAGGCCAAGTTCAGCCACTCCAGCCTAAGATCCAGAGTATTCTGGACTGGGCAGCTCCAAAAACCCAGACTCAAGTCAGGGCATTCCTTGGCTTGACTGGGTACTATAGGAGGTTTGTGAAGGGATATGGATCCATTGTGACAGCCCTCACAGAACTCACCTCCAAGAAAGTGCCCAAGAAAGTAAACTGGACTGTAGAATGCCAACAGGCCTTTGACACCCTGAAACAAGCAATGTGCACAGCACCAGTTCTAAAAGCTCCAGATTACTCCAAGCAGTTCATTGTGCAGACAGATGGCTCTGAACATGGGATAGGGGCAGTTTTGTCCCAAACAAATGATGATGGCCTTGACCAGCCTGTTGCTTTCATTAGCAGGAGGTTACTCCCAGGGGAGCAGCGTTGGAGTGCCATTGAGAGGGAGGACTTTGCTGTGGTTTGGTCCCTGAAGAAGCTGAGACCATACCTCTTTGGTACTCACTTCCTAGTTCAGACTGACCACAGACCTCTCAGATGGCTGATGCAAATGAAAGGTGAAAATCCAAAACTGTTGAGGTGGTCCATCTCCCTACAGGGAATGGACTTTATAGTGGAACACAGACCTGGGACTGCCCATGCCAATACAGATGGCCTTTCCAGGTTCTTCCACTTAGAAAATGAAGACTCTCTTGGGAAAGGTTTGTCTCATCCTCTTTCGTTTGGGGGGGGGGGGTTGTGTAAGGAAATGCCTCCTTGGCATGGTTACCCCCTGACTTTTTGCCTTTGTTGATGCTATGTTTTGAATTGAAAGTGTGCTGAGGCCTGCTAACCAGGCCCCAGCACCAGTGTTCTTTCCCTAACCTGTACTTTTGTTTTACACAATTGGCACACCCTGGCATCCAGATAAGTCCCCTGTAACTGGTACCCCTGGTACCAAGGGCCCTGATGCCAGGGAAGGTCTCTAAGGGCTGCAGCATAGCTTATGCCACCCTGGGGACCCCTCACTCAGCACAGACACACTGCTTGCCAGCTTGTGTGTGCTGGTGAGAATAAAACGAGTAAGTCGACATGGCACTCCCCTCAGGGTGCCATGCCAACCTCACACTGCCTATGCAGTATAGATAAGTCACCCCTCTAGCAGGCCTTACAGCCCTAAGGCAGGGTGCACTATACCATAGGTGAGGGCACCAGTGCATGAGCACTGTGCCCCTACAGTGGCTAAGCAAAACCTTAGACATTGTAAGTGCAGGGTAGCCATAAGAGTATATGGTCTGGGAGTCTGTCAAACACGAACTCCACAGCACCATAATGGCTACACTGAAAACTGGGAAGTTTGGTATCAAACTTCTCAGCACAATAAATGCACACTGATGCCAGTGTACATTTTATTGTAAAATACACCCCAGAGGGCACCTTAGAGGTGCCCCCTGAAACCTAATCCAACTACCCGTGTAGGCTGACTGGTTCTAGCAGCCTGCCACACTCGAGACATGTTGCTGGCCACATGGGGAGAGTGCCTTTGTCACTCTGTGGCCTGTAACAAAGCCTGCACTGGGTGGAGATGCTATCACCTCCCCCAGGCAGGAGCTGTAACACCTGGCGGTGAGCCTCAAAGGCTTACCCCCTTTGTTCCAGCACCGCAGGGCACTCCAGCTAGTGGAGTTGCCCGCCCCCTCCGGCCACGGCCCCACTTTTGGCGGCAAGGCCGGGGGAGATAATGAGAATAACAAGGAGGAGTCACTGGCCAGTCAGGACAGCCCCTAAGGTGTCCTGAGCTGAGGTGACTCTAACTTTTAGAAATTCTCCATCTTGCAGATGGAGGATTCCCCCAATAGGGATAGGAATGTGACCCCCTCCCCTTGGGAGGAGGCACAAAGAGGGTGTACCCACCCTCAGGGCTAGTAGCCATTGGCTACTAACCCCCCAGACCTAAACACGCCCTTAAATTTAGTATTTAAGGGCTTCCCTGAACCTAAGAATTTAGATTCCTGAAACTACAAGAAGAAGAGGACTGCTGAGCTGAAAGACCCCTGCAGAAGAAGAAAAGAAGACACCAACTGCTTTGGCCCCAGACCTACCGGCCTGTCTCCTGCCTTCTAAAGAAACCTGCTCCAGCGACGCTTTCCCCAGGACCAGCGACCTCTGAATCCTCAGAGGACTGCCCTGCTTCAAGAAAGACAAGAAACTCCTGAGGACAGCGGACCTGCTCCAAAAAGACTGCAACTTTGTTACAGAAGAGCAGATTTAAAGACCCCTGCAATCCCCGCAAGAAGCGTGAGACTTGCAACACTGCACCCGGCGACCCCGACTCGACTGGTGGAGAACCAACACCTCAGGGAGGACCCTCCGGCGACTCCGAGACTGTGAGTAACCAAAGTTGTCCCCCCTGAGCCCCCACAGCGACACCTGCAGAGGGAATCCCCAGGCTCCCCCTGACCGCGACTGCCTGACTCTAAAATCCCGACGGCTGGAAAAGACCCTGCACCCGCAGCCCCCAGCACCTGAAGGATCGGAACTTCAGTGCAGGAGTGACCCCCAGGAGGCCCTCTCCCTTGCACAGGTGGTGGCTACCCCGAGGAGCCCCCCCCCTTGCCTGCCTGCACCGCTGAAGAGACCCCTTGGTCTCCCATTGATTTACATTGGAAACCCGACGCTTGTTTCTACACTGCACCCGGCCGCCCCAGTGCCGCTGAGGGTGTACTTTTTGTGTGAACTTGTGTCCCCCCCGGTGCCCTACAAAACCCCCCTGGTCTGCCCTCCGAAGACGCGGGTACTTACCTGCTGGCAGACTGGAACCGGGGCACTCCCTTCTCTCCATTGGAGCCTATGCGTTTTGGGCACCGCTTTGAACTCTGCACCTGACCGGCCCTGAGCTGCTGGTGTGGTAACTTTGGGGTTGCTCTGAATCCCCAACGGTGGGCTACCTTGGACCCCAATCTTAACCCCGTAGGTGGTTTACTTACCTGCAAAACCTAACAATACTTTACCTCCCCCAGGAACTGTGAAAATTGCACTGTGTCCACTTTTAAAACAGCTATTTGTGTTTTATGTGAAAAGTATATATGCTACTGTAGTTATTCAAAGTTCCTAAAGTACTTATCTGCAATACCTTTCAAATGAGATATTACATGTAGAATTTGAACCTGTGGTTCTTAAAATAAACTAAGAAAATATATTTTTCTATAACAAAACCTATTGGCTTGATTTGTCTCTGAGTGTGTGTTCCTCATTTATTGCCTGTGTGTATGTACAACAAATGCTTAACACTACTCCTTTGATAAGCCTACTGCTCGACCACACTACCACAAAATAGAGCATTAGTATTATCTCTTTTTGCCACTATCTTACCTCTAAGGGGAACCCTTGGACTCTGTGCATACTATTCCTTACTTTGAAATAGTGCATACAGAGCCAACTTCCTACATAATTTCCTTATTGAATTGAATAAATACAACAGAGAAAGATGACGTTTTTCAAAGCATTCAGAAGTGCCATGAAGGGCGACATATACATTAAGGCAACAGTGGGGGAGCCAACCCCACCGGAAAATTCTCCGGCATTTATTGTGGTGGAGGAGCGAGGTGTCGTGCCATGTCTTTGGTTAAAGCAGTGGTGCAAATTGACAGTGAATCAGGGAGCTTTAGCGTTTCCAGAGCATGGAACGTTTAATTTGAGAATTTTGGATCCGTTGCGTATGATATTATGTGAGACAAAGCTACTACTGAGACCAGCACAGTTTGAGGCATTAGCAGTTTGGGAGCTCATAGCAAGACAACAGCAAGAATGAAATTCCAGAGGAGAATAAGGAAGGTAGAGAAGTCTTTAGCAGAGGCAAGATGGGATTGGGAACAGAAGAAGTGGAGAATGGCGACGTTGCAGGGTGTTAAGTTGTTTCCTGCTATCACAGAGGAAGATGAGTCAGAAGGGAAAGAGGATACTAGTAAGAGTGATAGGAGTTCATAAGGGGGTAAGAAGAAGAAAAAGACTTATGTGGAAGAAGAAGATTCAGATGCTGAGGATCTTATTACTCAGGTGTTAAGAGACTGACCTCCACCATATGCGATACATGAAGGGGGTCCAAGTACTAGTTCTGCTCCAACTGCCACAGCTCAAGTATCGGGACAGTGGGACCAGTACAAACAGAGAATGGACAGGTACAAGGGGTTGTGCAGAGTACTCCTAATGCAGGGACTACTTCGGTAGTCCAGGCACAGATGCACCCACCACCGGTACAGAGAATTTATCTAGAGGTACCGATACGCGAGACAACCTCAAACTTAGTGGTTCCTACGGAGCAAGTGGTTCCAAGGCCAATGCTAGTTCAGACTGAGCCAACTCCAATGTTGATGCCTCAAGCACAGCCACAGGGTTTGTTGAAGTTCACACCAATGACAGGGACACAATCAGATGTGACACCAGTGATGAACCAGTGTATGGGAGTAGCCCTTCCACAAAATGCGGGTGTCAGAGGCGGACCAGATGCAATATCGCTGACGATTACAGTTGGTCCAGTGGCACCATTGTTTGCGCAAAAGAAGCCGATTGCAGGAGAACAGGGTAAAATGTCACAAAGCCACGTGTGGAAGGGGGTGAGTGAACATGTGCAGGGGGTTTCATCTATGGGTCAGACCTTTGATGGATCCAGGCCATTAATGGACTTTAGTCCACTTCTTGCGCTTCGAGATGCTGTAAATGGCACAAGTGTAAGTCAGAGCTTGAAGCTTTTGACACCGCAAACTCCAGGGGCAGTGGTACAACAAGTGCCATTGCCGAACACAAGTAACATTTCATTAGAGGGATTAACAGCACAGCAGTTAAATGAGTGGTTAGATAGTCTGAATTTCCCACAAAATACATCCAAGGGTGAAGAGCAGATTGATCATGTACGGCTGGCTACCGAAATAACCAAACTAGTTAAAGGATCAGTGAGAGTGAATAGGTTAGAATCCTGTACAGAAGAAGAGCTGAGATATTTGTGTCCGAGAATTACAAGAGAAGTGGGCAAGATACATCAGAAATTGGCCAATCTGGCAGATAACCATGACATTGAAATTGAGAAAACAAAGCACTTGAAAAGGAGTTACAGACAAGATTTTGAGGCAAAAGATTTTGAACACATGAGATCAGCAGGGATGAAAGTGCATCTCAAAGAATTATTGCAGAGTGCTCAAATTTGGGGCGCATTAGAGAAGTGGGAAGGCAGATGGGCAAAGAAGAAGGATAAACTAAAACGAGATTCACATGAAGGGTCTAAAAGTGTTCAGAAAGAAAAAGATCCAGACATTTTTTTACCAACGAGGGGAATTCCAGGAGGGCAGTTTTTTCATGTTCCTTGGCACAGGAGTGATATTTTGTCATTCATAATTGATTATCCAAAGCTGAGGGAGAAACCAGTTGAATGGTACCAACAGACAGACAGATTTGAGAAACTTTTGAAATGTCTGTGGGGATACCTGAATACTTTGTTGGGGATAGTAGTGCCAGCTGATTTGTGGGTTGAGTGCAAGAGAGCAGTGGATCGGCCGATAAGTGAACCAGAAAGGGACAAAGTTACAGGGGCACCATCACCTGAAGTGATGAAACATTATTATAAGATGATTGAGTTCCTGAGGACAAGAATCTCGCCTAAAAATATTGATTGGCAGAGAATTGACAGGACAGTGCAGGAAGTAAAGGAGTCTATACATACTTACTATGAGAGATTGTTGAAGGCATTCAAGGAGTACAGTGGTAAGGAAGCGATTGAGCCAAAAGACATGTTGCACTTTGTGTTCAGATTTGGGGATGGATTGAGACCTGAAATAGGTCAGATGATTAAGCTGATTTATGAGGTATTGCAGCATGCGAAATACAGTAGTGATGAGACTGAGTTGAAGCAGAAAAAGCTGAAGGTGAAAGCAATGGTGATGCAAATCAAGGCAGCACAAACAGGAGTGCAGGGAGCTTTAGTGCAGCAGATTCTGCAGCAGCAGGGAACTGTTATGTTCCAACTCAGGTGAGAGGTAGAGGTCATGGAGCTAATATGAATTGGGGGTCCAGATTTGAATACCGCAGAGGCTCAAAATGAGGTGCTAGGGATGAAAAAGATGTTACTGTGTCATCTTTGCGAAAACGTGGGACACTGGAAACGGGAGTGTCCGATGATGGTAAGGGATGGTGTTGTTCAGCATAATGGTGATGTCAATACATTTCAAACTGTGAAAATCCCTAGAATAAGAGGACTTAATTTGAATTTCCAGAATAACATGAATCAAGTGCAAAACTTTCAACCCATGCAGCAGATGCAAATGCCTCGTGCACAAATGACACAGTTGCAACCAATGCAGCAGCAGGTTCCTATGGTACCTACACAGCAAATGCAGATACCTCAAGCCCTGATAGAGTAGCAACAGATGATGCTTACTCAGCAGGTCACAGGTCAGAGACAAGACAGAAGTAGTGACACAGTGCACCAATTCCCATTACATAGTGAGAATGAAATAAACGACGAATGGATGTATGAGAGTTCGGATGAGGAGCCATGCATGCTTGCAGCGTCCCTAGAGGTAGATCAGAGAGGACCTTTCGTGAAGGGAAAGATGATGGGTCTTAGGGTCTCATTTCTAGTGGACACAGTAGCTACGCGCTCTACAGTAAGAAGTGCAGAGGTTCCGAACTTACCTCTTTCAGGCAGAATAGTACAGGTTGTAGGGGTAGCGAATAGACAATTCATATATCCTTTCACAGATCCAGTACAGGTTGAGATTGGTAACTTCCAGGGACTGCATAAGTTTGTAGTCTGTGATTCAAGTCCAGTGTCCCTACTGGAAGCGACTTGTTATGTAAGACCAGATGTTCAATTAGTTGTTCAACTACTGTAATAGAGGTTCAGATGAATAATGATGATGATGAGGATGAACAAGCTCCTGAGATTTAGAATGAAACCATTAATGAAGGGTACCCATTGATTGAGTTTTTCCTGATGTTTACTGTGAAAGAGTTACAAGCAGACTTGCAGGGAACAGTACAGGAGAACGTGTGGGACCTGACAGGTAAAGAAGTGGGTTTGATCAAGGGAGTGGAGCCAATTAAGATCACTTTGCCGAATGTAGTGTTCCCGCAGCTTCCACAGTATAACATGGCACAAGATGTTCTGATGAAAGTGGCACAGATAATTGGAGATTTCATGAAACAAAGGGTTTTGAAAGAAGTGTTGAGCAGTCCATGTAATTCACCGATAATGGGCTTAAAGAAGCCTTGTGGGAAAGTACGAATTGTGCAAGACTTGCAAAAAGTGAATGACATGGTGGTCAAGTGTTGTCTTGTGGTGCCAAATCCAGCAGTAATATTGTTTCAGATTCCATGCGATGCAGAATGGTTCAAAGTGGTTGATTTGTCACAAGCATTCTTTGCTGTGCCTCTCCATGAGGATAGTCAGTTTATTTTTAGTTTCAAATTCTTAGACAGAGTCTACAGCTGGTGCAGGCTTCCTCAAGGGTACACGGAGTCACCATCTTTGTTCAATCAGATTTTGAAAAAGAATCTGGAGTCACTGGAACTACCGTACCAATCCACCCTGGTGCAGTACATTGATGACTTACTGATTGCATCCAAAACAAGGGACGAGTGTAAGTATGACTCGATTGCCCTGTTAAATAATTTGGGAAACTTTGGACATAAAGTGTCACCTTTGAAATTGCAGTATTGTCAGAAGTCAGTGAAATATTTGGGAACACCAAATTGAGAAAGGGTAGAGGAGAATTTCCAGGGAAAGGATTACCATGATATTGCAGAGAAGTCCCCCGACTTCACAGAGAGATGTCAGAATGTTTCTGGGAATGGTAGGTTATTGTCGTCAATAGATTCAAAATTTTGCTGAGATTGCCAAACTGATGCAGCAGCTGACACGTAAGGATGTTACAGATCCCATACCTTAGATCAGGATCAAATGAAGGAGTTCACTGAGTTGAGAGAGAGTTTGTGCAGAGCTCCAGCATTGGGTATGCCTGATTACACAAAGTAATTCATATTTTTTGTCATGAACGTGATGCTTGTTCTTTGTCTGTCTTGACACAGGTCCATGGAGGTGCTTATCGTCCAGTAGCCTATTTTTCAGCTACCTTGGACCCAGTCGCAGCAGCCTTACCAGATTGTTTGCGTGCAGTCACCGCAGTTGGTCAAAGCCTTTCACAGTGTGAGGGAGTAGTGATGGGATACCCTTTGACGGTAATGGTACCTTACTCTGTTGAAATCTTACTGACAATCATGAAAACACAGTATTTGTCTGGTGCCAGACTGACAAGGTATGAGACGAGCATTCTAGGTGCTCCAAATGTAACATTGAAAAGATGTACAGTGCTGAAACCGGCAACATTACTTCCAAGTGATACTGTTGAAATTGAAAAAGAAGAAGACATTGAGCATGATTGTCTTGAGATAACAGAGTTGTGCACAAAACCCAGACCTGATATCAGGGATACACGATTGGACGAAAATGACCAAATTGTCTTTGTCGATGGCTCATGTCTCAGTGTGCGCGATTACAGGTACATTAGTAGCTTCTTGGCTTCGAGGTGCATATTCTGCACAAGTAGCAGAATTGGTAGCTCTTACCAGAGCGTGCCATGTATCTGCAAGACTGAGAGTTACTATCTACACAGATAGCCAACATGGATTTGGAACTGTCCTTGATTTTGGACAGTTGTGGTTGCAAAGAGGTTTCCTAACCTCTTCTGTTACACGAGTAAGAAATGTCGACAGAATAAAAGAGCTGCTGTATGCAATACAGTTACCTGAAGAAATTGCCGTGGTGAAATGCAGTGCACATCTAAAGTCACAAGACTACAACTCACTAGGAAATGGATATGCGGATCAAGTCGCAAGGTTTTGCGCATTGAACTATATATCGTTCAATGACAAGTGGGAATTGATGTCAGAAGAAGATAATACATGTACAAGTTTTGCATTGAAAGTGATCGATACTTTGGAGGAGTTGAAAAACCTGCAAAATATTGTTGACAAAGAAGAGAAACGACTTTGGTCAAAACTAAAATGTGTTCAAAGGCCTGATGAGATACGGGTTTCTGAAGAGGGTCAGATGGTCCTGCCAAATAGTTTATTGTCACAAATGGCCAGGTATTACCATGGGCAGGCACCCATTAGGAGGGATGCAATGGTTCAGTTGTTCAAGATTGACTGGTTCAATCCCAAGTTTAGGCAGGCAGCAAAGGCAGTATGTCATCGCTGTATAATTTGTCAGCAGCTAAATGTGGGAAAAGGGACAGTGGTGAATTTGAGCCACATTGGAAGAGCAGGAGGTCCATTCAGCAGAATGCAATTGGGTTTCATTGAGATGCCTACATGTGGAGGTTTGAAGTATGTGTTGGTGATTGTATGCATTTTTAGTCAGTCAGTCAGTCAGTCAAAAAATTTTATTCAGCAAATTACCATAAAAGTACAAATTCATTATACATAGAATTGTTTTTTAAAACACAATACATAAAATGTAAAACAACAGCAGTAAAAGATGTCTCACCTATCTGAGTTACAAACTAACTTCAAATTAGTAACTACGCAATCTCATAAAATGCTAATCATATTAAAATCTTATACACTTCAACCCTAGATTAGTATACAACTGCTTCAACCAATTCATATTGTTTTCTGATAGCAATAGCTACTCTTAAAAAATTTAAAATGGCATCACAAATTTCAATAGATTTTAGTTGTTCTGCATTCATCAGGGCATCCGTATAAGATGTAATTTGTAATTTCTGTAAAAATGGCAATATGAATGTACGTCTGGGAGCAGAATAGAGTGGGCAAAATAGAAAAAAGTGACATGTGCATTGTTTGGAAAAGGTATCACAGGGACAATTCGGGAGCACTTTTTGCCAAGTACTTTGCTTTGGAAAAGCCACTCTAAAATGTATCAAATTTAATCTGAATAAAACAAGGAGGGAATATTCTGAGAAACTCGGAAACCAAGTTAAGTAAGGTTCCATCAGAGTTGTAGTTGAGATCTGGACATAAGGATCAAAAGTTTTCAGTTGCAAAGCCCCCTGTAATCTCTCATTCAAAGTGTACTCAGAGTATCGTGTTTTAACCAGATCTTTAGTGTTCAAAGGCAACGGCTCTGGGTGAGTAAACATATTCTCCAGGCCTAAATTCCAGAAAGAAGTTTATAGGTATGAGAGCCACGGATCCTGTTAAAATTGGCCGGTTGAATACAGTCGGACAAACAATCTTGAACCAAATTAACCGCAGGATTTAACCAGGATTTCAGCCATAGTAAAAGTGGGGCAACACCGGTCAAGTCCTCAATATGCCTTAGTCCCAATTCATCATGGCAGATAAAATTTGCTGCATTCTTAGGTACCATCAATAATCTATGCGCAAATTTGTTCTCAACACGTTGGAGAGAATCAACTTTATTCAGGCCCAACAAACGCACCTCGTAAATAGCTGCTGATACCCATTTTGATTTATAAAGCCTAATGATATGATGAACTGGTCTGTGGCCTAATTTACGAGCAAAACGAAAAATTGGTTCCAAGTTTCTCACCGTTTGTTGAGTCTTAAAGGTAAGATGGGAATTCCATAACAAGGAGGAACGTTCATACAGGCCCAAATAACAAAACTCTTTGACTTTGTTTATAGTGTTCCCTCCCATAGTGAATTGTTTGGATCTTGTATTTCGGTGGCCACAAGTCATAGCATACGTCTTCGTAAAATTTACTTTCAGGTCTAAATCTTGTGTGAAAATTAAGAAATGATCCATCAGGCTTTGAAGACCGTTGGCTGTGCGGGCAATTAAAACCGCATCATCTGCATATAATAAAACAGGGAGCTGTCTCACACCCATTGTGGGTAAATCCTTTCCATTTTTTAATAAAAAAACATAAAGGCCATTAAGATATAGCAAAAATAAAAACAGTGCTAAAATACAACCCTGTCTGACTCCTCTCAAGGAAGGGAAAGGGGAAGACCTCTCACCGTGCAAACCATACTGCACTGAAACCGTCAAATCAGTATATAAACACTTGATTAGCTCCAAGAGGTTTCCGTCAACCTCCATGGATTCCATAATTTGTCAGAGCTTCGCTCTTTTCACCAGATCGAAAGCGCTTGATAAATCAATAAAAGCCAGGTGAATAGATTCTTTCCTAGCAGTCACATATTTACTGAGGATAAGGTGCAAATTTAGCGATTGTTCAACAGTGCCCAGGCCAGGTCTAAAACCATATTGGATTGGGGAGAGGATCTTTGCCTCCGCTGCCCAGTCCTCCAATCAGGTCAGGATCACATTCCCCAATATCTATGAGGGAGATTGACCTATAGCAAGTTGGATCTTGCCTGCTGCCCTTTTTAAAAATAGGGATGATGATGGCCAATTTCCATGAGGGGAGAATTTTACTCATTACTACACTTTTTAGTACGTTAGTAACTAAAGGGCCCCAAAGGTCCGGCATAGACTTGAAATGGTCAACAGGAACCCCATCCGTGCCGGCAGCTTTCCCGTATCTCAAGCGATTGAATGCTTTGATAACCTCATTTAACTCAAAAGACAGATCAATAGTAGTCGGATTAGATTCCACAGAACTCTGATTATTACTTTCATCCCCTTCAGGTGAAATGTTATTATCTGGCTGAAAACCCCTAGTAAAATGGGTTACCCACACTGTTTCTGGTATCAAACAATCATCATCCTTATTATTCTGGTCCATAAAGTAAGGGTGATTAACCACCCTCCAGAATTGTGTAGTGTCCTTCGATTCAGTAGCTGCCATAAACTCATCCCATGCTCTAGTCCTAATTTCATTTTTCCTCTCTGCCAAAGCTGCCTTATATTGAACCCTGGCCGTTTGAACTAAGTCACAGGAAAAAGGAGTAGATCTGAGAGCCCTTTTCAGGTCTTTATGGGCCTTTGTACAGGCAGAGTTGAACCATCGACATGCCACTGGGCCCCAGGTGGGCCTGTCACTCACCAAGGCCTCTGAAATAGCACAACATAGTTGCGCGTATTCCGATACTAGATAATCATGGATAGTTTGTTGCGACAGGCATAAATTGATGGAGTCCAATTTTTGTTCAGTAATTTTCTGATTAAATATTTTGGGGTCTACCCTTTCCCATTTCATACGTAAACCGAAACTTTTATTAAAAAACGGGTATCCTACTCAATCCTCTATTAATTATAGCCGGTTTACTATTACAAAACAAGGAGGGAATATTCTGAGAAACTCGGAAACCAAGTTAAGTAAGGTTCCATCAGAGTTGTAGTTGAGATCTGGACATAAGGATCAAAAGTTTTCAGTTGCAAAGCCCCCTGTAATCTCTCATTCAAAGTGTACTCAGAGTATCGTGTTTTAACCAGATCTTTAGTGTTCAAAGGCAACGGCTCTGGGTGAGTAAACATATTCTCCAGGCCTAAATTCCAGAAAGAAGTTTATAGGTATGAGAGCCACGGATCCTGTTAAAATTGGCCGGTTGAATACAGTCGGACAAACAATCTTGAACCAAATTAGCCGCAGGATTTAACCAGGATTTCAGCCATAGTAAAAGTGGGGCAACACCGGTCAAGTCCTCAATATGCCTTAGTCCCAATTCATCATGGCAGATAAAATTTGCTGCATTCTTAGGTACCATCAATAATCTATGCGCAAATTTGTTCTCAACACGTTGGAGAGAATCAACTTTATTCAGGCCCAACAAACGCACCTCGTAAATAGCTGCTGATACCCATTTTGATTTATAAAGCCTAATGATATGATGAACTGGTCTGTGGCCTAATTTACGAGCAAAACGAAAAATTGGTTCCAAGTTTCTCACCGTTTGTTGAGTCTTAAAGGTAAGATGGGAATTCCATAACAAGGAGGAACGTTCATACAGGCCCAAATAACAAAACTCTTTGACTTTGTTTATAGTGTTCCCTCCCATAGTGAATTGTTTGGATCTTGTATTTCGGTGGCCACAAGTCATAGCATACGTCTTCGTAAAATTTACTTTCAGGTCTAAATCTTGTGTGAAAATTAAGAAATGATCCATCAGGCTTTGAAGACCGTTGGCTGTGCGGGCAATTAAAACCGCATCATCTGCATATAATAAAACAGGGAGCTGTCTCACACCCATTGTGGGTAAATCCTTTCCATTTTTTAATAAAAAAACATAAAGGCCATTAAGATATAGCAAAAATAAAAACAGTGCTAAAATACAACCCTGTCTGACTCCTCTCAAGGAAGGGAAAGGGGAAGACCTCTCACCGTGCAAACCATACTGCACTGAAACCGTCAAATCAGTATATAAACACTTGATTAGCTCCAAGAGGTTTCAGTCAACCTCCATGGATTCCATAATTTGTCAGAGCTTCGCTCTTTTCACCAGATCGAAAGCGCTTGATAAATCAATAAAAGCCAGGTGAATAAATTCTTTCCTAGCAGTCACATATTTACTGAGGATAAGGTGCAAATTTAGCGATTGTTCAACAGTGCCCAGGCCAGGTCTAAAACCATATTGGATTGGGGAGAGGATCTTTGCCTCCGCTGCCCAGTCCTCCAATCAGGTCAGGATCACATTCCCCAATATCTATGAGGGAGATTGACCTATAGCAAGTTGGATCTTGCCTGCTGCCCTTTTTAAAAATAGGGATGATGATGGCCAATTTCCATGAGGGGAGAATTTTACTCATTACTACACTTTTTAGTACGTTAGTAACTAAAGGGCCCCAAAGGTCCGGCATAGACTTGAAATGGTCAACAGGAACCCCATCCGTGCCGGCAGCTTTCCCGTATCTCAAGCGATTGAATGCTTTGATAACCTCATTTAACTCAAAAGACAGATCAATAGTAGTCGGATTAGATTCCACAGAACTCTGATTATTACTTTCATCCCCTTCAGGTGAAATGTTATTATCTGGCTGAAAACCCCTAGTAAAATGGGTTACCCACACTGTTTCTGGTATCAAACAATCATCATCCTTATTATTCTGGTCCATAAAGTAAGGGTGATTAACCACCCTCCAGAATTGTGTAGTGTCCTTCGATTCAGTAGCTGCCATAAACTCATCCCATGCTCTAGTCCTAATTTCATTTTTCCTCTCTGCCAAAGCTGCCTTATATTGAACCCTGGCCGTTTGAACTAAGTCACAGGAAAAAGGAGTAGATCTGAGAGCCCTTTTCAGGTCTTTATGGGCCTTTGTACAGGCAGAGTTGAACCATCGACATGCCACTGGGCCCCAGGTGGGCCTGTCACTCACCAAGGCCTCTGAAATAGCACAACATAGTTGCGCGTATTCCGATACTAGATAATCATGGATAGTTTGTTGCGACAGGCATAAATTGATGGAGTCCAATTTTTGTTCAGTAATTTTCTGATTAAATATTTTGGGGTCTACCCTTTCCCATTTCATACGTAAACCGAAACTTTTATTAAAAAACGGGTATCCTACTCAATCCTCTATTAATTATAGCCGGTTTACTATTACATACAAGATTAATGGATAATGGATTGTGAACACTAGCACAGTGCTGTATTTTCTTAAAATCAAGAATTAAATTAAAGTCGGGGGAGCTGATAAGGATAAAATCAATAATGCTCCCTTTAAAATTCCCCATACAAGTGGGTAGTTTTTAAAATATATTCGGCAGCCTTATCTCTAGCATAAACAAGATTGAGCTTGTAAATGAAAGTATTTAAAACTTCACCTTGGTTTTTATGAATAAAATGGGTTGACGTCTCTCTATCCTCCATAGGGGTGCAACAGGCATGTGAAGCTTCCGAATTACATAATGGCGTATTAAAATCCCCAGCCCATATAATAATAAACTCGTTATCCTGGAGCTTGTCAGAAGAGTCCAGGAAATCTGTTACCTCCTCGAAGCTTCCCTTCAGAAGGTCATGTGGGATATTGTTATACAAGTTTATTATCAAAATACCTTTACTCCCCTCAATCAGCAATAAAACAACCATGAAATAAGGTGAAGACCAAATAAAAGATGCCTCAATTTTTGGGAGTTGTAATGAAACAAGAACCATAAGTCCCCAACTTGCTGTTCCCGCTAGGGAAGGAGTTGCTGGTTGGTATACAGAATAGTAACTGTCCAAAAAAAAAGAGGTCCGTTGACCAGGTCTCCTGCAGGCAAATTATATCATAAGAGGATCTAAATCCTAGCTACTCTGGTTGCGTTTGACCGGAGACCTGCAATATTCCAGCAAAGTAGCGTTAGTGATTTAAGCCCTGAACATGCCACCGTATTCTCACCACTAGCAGCATCTGAAAACACGCAGGGAGTGGTAATTATCTCATCAGGCCTATCCTGTAATAAGGACATGTCAGTCCCAAAGTCCTCTACAAAGCCCTCCCGAGCACCTTCTGAGGCCCTGTCCTTGGTTTTATGTCAATCATTCTCATCAAGAGGGGTTAAAACCTGTAGGTGGCCAGAATAATTAAGTGGCCGTACTTGTGTTATCGTTAGGCTGCTTTCGGGAAAACATGTGCCAGGGGGATCATAAAAATGGCTGAGTGGGAAGATTAAAATTCCCTCTTCTTTCCCAGCGCGGTAAGACAAATCAGCCAGCAAACATTTTACTAAGCAGGGATTATCCAAATTAATTACGACTCAGTCACCCTCATGTACTTTTTTTGATGGACCAACCCAATTTACTCTGCGTGCCATAAGAATCTTATCGTTCAAGTCTTCCTTATATCTTGATTTAGATCTTAACCAATGAGCTCATTTCCTCATTAATGCCTTAGTATCTTCATTATGACAAGGGTCTAAGGGCGGTACATTTGCTAGAACCAAAACATACGGCATGCTCGCCGGAGGAAGTTGCAATGTCTGTTCTCTGTTACAAATAAAGTTGACATGAGGGATGGGTGGGCAGCCTGAGTAGGTTCCATTTCTAGCCTCCGAAGAAGGGTTAAACTCCATAGATGAGGGTCCATGTCTGTCTAATGGCTGTGCCGATGATAAAGCTTGAATGGTTGGTGGTAAATTGTGCGGTACTTCTTCTTTTTTTGGACACAGCTTACTCCATATAGGGATTGCCACAGTTAGTAGGTCCTGTTACTATTTGGGGGATTATCCTAGTCAGATTAGTATAAAATTGGTCCAGTTTTTTATCTATCAGACTAAGGGGGTCATTCTGACCCTGGCGGTCACCGACCGCCAGGGCCAACGACCGCGGAAGCACCGCCAACAGGCTGGCGGTGCTTCCATGGGCATTCTGACCACGGCGGTACAGCCGCGGTCAGAAACGGGAAACCGGCGGTGTCCCACCGGTTTCCCGCTGCCCCAGGGAATCCTCCACGGGGATTCCGACCCCCTTACCGCCATCCTGTTCCTGGCGGTTTTCACCGCCGGGAACAGGATGGCGGTAACGGGTGTTGTGGGGCCCCTGGGGGCCCCTGCAGTGCCCATGCCACTGGCATGGGCACTGCAGGGGCCCCCTAACAGGGCCCCACATTGATTTTCAGTGTCTGCCAAGCAGACACTGAAAATCGCGACGGGTGCCACTGCACCCATCGCACGCCTTCAACTCCGCCGGCTCCATTCGGAGACGGCTTCCTCGTTGAAGGCGCTTTCCCGCTGGGCCGGCGGGCGGCCTTCTGGCGGTCGCCCGCCAGCCCAGCGGGAAAGCCAGAATGGCCGCCGCGGTCATTTGACCGCGGTGCGGTCATTCGGCGGCTCCCGCCGGGCGTGCGATTACCGCCGCCGGCGGGAGTCAGAATGACCCCCTAAGTAGTTTCTCCTCCAAGACTACACAAAAATATTTCAATATAGAATCCATTGTATGTATAAAATCGGCCCGTAAAACTCCCTTCCTTCTATTATCAAAGATGGAGTTGTCCATTGGCATATTGGGGACTAACACATGGCAAGCAGAGTGTTCCAAATGTGGGGAAGATTTTCATAATGGGCCACTGCCTACTCTGAAAAAACGAAACCAAATGGGTTCGTTATTTTTTTTGTTTTGTAACTCGTTTTCCTTTAAGGAAAACGGGCTGCAAAACAAAAAAAAACTGCTTTATTTAAAAAGCAGTCACAGACATGGAGGTCTGCTGTCTTCAGCAGGCCACCATCCCTGTGAGTGCAGGGACTCGCTATGGGGCCGCAAAATGCGACCCACCTGATTAATATTAATGAGGTGGGTCTTTGCGAACCCATAGCAATTCGCAGACGGTGTCTGAGACACCGTTCTGCATCCGCATTTGCGATTCGGAAATTGCGAGTCACACCGACTCGCAATTTCTGAATCGCAAATGCGGAAATTGCTACATCTGGCCCTAAGGGACTTAGGGCCAGATGTAGCAAGCAGTTTTGCCCATTCTGTGTCTATGAGAAAATGTGTTCGTACATATGGCTCTTACTTACTAACTTGACTAACTCAAGTAAGGATTTAAAACAATTGAAGGAACCAGGTGTTTGGGAAAAAGTTGGAAAGGGATTTGCTTCAGTGGGAAATTGCCTTAGTAACATTTGGAATGGGGTATTATTTAAAAGCACACAGGGAATAGTAATTGTGATCGCTTGCATATTAGGATTATGGGGTTCATGTAAATTGTGTCAAAAGATTAAATTGAAAAGGTCTAAAAATAATTCGAGGATGGAAGAACGAAAGAGGGAAAGAATTTATAGAGAAGATTTGAGAAGGAGACAAAACACTGAGAAGATCGAACTGTGAAAATGATGATTGTAAAAGTAGTGTGATGACATATTTAGTCATCAGAGGAGGGATTGCTGATGCAGATATGTTAATTAGAAATATTAATGAGTGTTTATGCATTTTGATTATCAAGAAAATGGTAGAAATATATAATGTAGAAAATGAACGTGCACATTTGACAAATGTGCCCACGGAGAGTGGCTACCAAGATTCACAAATTATACTAAAAATGACTAAAAATATGTGAAATGTTGAAAACGCGTAATAATAATGTAGTAATATGTCATATTGAGATATATAATGTATGGTTTACATTATATTGTAGAGCTAACTTATCTGAAGTTGTGGCTTGCCAGGCCTCATGCAGAAGCTGAATAATCATGCAATGTAGAGAAGCTAATGTGCTGAACTGACCCTGAACTACTCGTGTTCATAAAGTCTGCTAAGCTAGAATTTTCTACAATGAACCGACGGACAGGAGATGATGGAACTAGAGTGTATCAAAATCGGTGTAAGGCAGACAAGATGTACTTTCCTAGAACTCCAACAATAGAGACACTGACTGGAGAAGATGATGCAACATTTTCGATACCTGATGAGCTGGATGATGAGGACATCGTACAGTGAACCAGTCGACACCCTGAGAATGGCGTAATATTAGAATTCATTGATTTGAAGAGCTGAATGTATTGGGTAGAGTCATATATGGTGACTAACTGACCCATTAGGGTTTGGGGTATAGTCTGGGTGACTTTAATATAATGTTGTGACAAAGGGGGAAAACTTCAGAACCGATGGGGAGATGTTAGAGGCAGATGATCTGGGAGAGACCTTTTGCTGAAATTGATGCGAAACTCTGTCATTGGCCTCATGCTCTTGAGAGCCTGATGCATTGCTGATCGATTGATGACCTGAAGACGAAGACTGATTTTGTTGCTGATCCATACCATGGATAGATAGCTATGACAATGTTACTGATTGAATTTTTGTGCCTTTTCTTTCTAGGTACCAACTGCGCTGTTCTTAAATAGTTTTTCTCTTAGCTAGATCTGTTCCAAATTCAGGTCCCAAACTGTTTTCGCATTAAGTCCCACATGCTAATAGTAATCTGAGGTTAGGTAGGGTTCCTATTCTGAGATGCTGACACATACTGTGACAAATGATTAATGGACTGATTTGCTGACCTCTGCTACTCATGTTAATATATTCATCATTATTGGCCTATTTTGAG